>NC_045781.1:6183995-6494620 GCF_008692025.1 Phocoena sinus
TTAAAAGTGAGCAAATCCCACGAGCAGAGAGAGAACTCGGGGGGGAAGAGCCCGTGTGGCGGGCAGGCAATGGGGCTTCACCTTGATGATGAATTCCCCACAGGGTTACACATTACACACACTACGCGGGCACGCGCGCGCACACACACACACACACACACACACACACACACACACACACACACGGCACCTTCGGGTAGCCTCTGATGGCGCAGTTGAGAGCTGCAGCGTAACCAGCCACGACCACCCGGTCAGGTAGAGGCGTCAGGAACTTGGGAGGCGTTCGGAAGTCATGCTCCTTGTACTCAGGCATTTTGAAGGTGACACCTGGGGGAGGGGTGATACACCTGTAAGGGGACTGGTCTTCACTGTCCCCGGACCACTTCTCCTCCAGCACCAGGTGCCATCAACTCTGAGTGCAGGGAGGGAGACTATATCTAAAATAGATAACCAACAAGGACCTACTGTAGAGCACAGGGAACTCTACTCAATATTCTGTAATAACCTATACGGGAAAAGAATCTGAAAAAGAACGGATATATGTATATGTATAACTGAATCACTTTGCTGCACACCTGAAACTAATACAACATTGTAAATCAACTACACTCCAATTAAAAAAAAAAACAAAAACAGAGAGAGAGAGGGGGAACTGGGACTGGCCCCCTCGGAACGGTGGCAGTAGCCATACCTGTCTTGAGGATGCAGGCCGTGTTCTTGGAGACGCCAGGCGAGTCGCTGAGCCCACAGATGTTCTCGCTGTAAACTCGGAAATAGTATTCGTTGCCCATGATGAGGTCTGATACGGTGCAGGAGGTTTGCCGGTTGCGTTCGTAGACGTTGAACCACTCCTACGGCATGGGGGACGGGGAGGGGCCGGGAGAGTCAGGGACACGGACCCAAGCGGGCGCCTCGCTCATAAAACCCACCGTTCCCCAGCAGCTCTGTTCACAATGGCCGGAAGGTGGGAACAACCCAGGTGCCCATCAGTGGGTGAATGGACAAGCAAAACATGCCCCATTCAAACCAGGGACTGGTAGGGGACTTCCCTGGCGGTCCAGTGGTTAGGACCCCATGCTTCCCCTGCAGGGGGCACAGGTTCGATCCCTGGTAGGGGAACTAAGATCCTGCATGCTGCACGGTGCAGCCAAAAACAAAAATCAAACAAAATAACACGGCCTAGGGGCTTCCCTGGTGGCGCAGTGGTTGAGAGTCTGCCTGCCGATGCAGGGGACACAGGTTCGTGCCCCGGTCCGGGGGGATCCCACGTGCCGCGGAGCGGCTGGGCCCGTGAGCCATGGCCGCTGAGCCTGCGCGTCCGGAGCCTGTGCTCCGCGACGGGAGAGGCCACAACAGTGAGAGGCCCGCGTACCGCCAAAAAACAAACAAACAAAAAACAGGCCTAGTACTCAGCCACGAGAAGGACTGAAGCATGGATACCTGCTACAATGGGGATGAACCTGGAAAACACGGTGCTGAGTGAAACGAGCCAGACACAAAAGGGCCACAGAGTGTGTGACTGTGTCCATAAGAAATGTCCAGGAGGGGCCGATCCACGGGGACAGGAAGCAGATGGGGGGTTGCCAGGGACTGGGTGGGAGGGAAAGGGCAGTGGCTGCTTCACGGACAAGGGGTTTCCTTTTGAGGTGATGAAGATGTCTTGGAACTAAATAGACGGGGTGGTTGCACAACACTGGGAAGGGGCGAAATGCCACTTGAAAACGGTTAATGCTACATTTGGCTAGAGGAATTTTACCTCAGTAAAAAAGAAAGCAAAAAAAAAACAAACAAAAAAACAAAAACAAAAAGAAAGCAAAAGAAAACCTATTGAAGAGTTCCCTGGTGGCCTAGGGATTAGGATTCCAGGCTTTCGCTACTGGGACCGGGTTCAATCCCTGGTCGGGGAAATGAGATCCCTCAAGCCGCCCGGCACCACCAAAAAAAAGAAAAAGAAAATCTGTTATGCACCAAATCTCAGCCAAAAGGCTTTCCTCCCTGTCCCGGCCCATTCTCCCAAATTTCCCGGTGCCTCAGTTTCCCCAGCTGGGAAATGGGAACAACACACCTGCTCTGACAATCTGGCCAGCTTTTCTCCCCCCAAGTCCACTCCACCCCGGGCCCCTCTAGTCTCTCACCATGGTTTTCTTGTCGGCTTTCTGGACAAAATACCCGGTGATCTCACTGTTGCCGTCATCCTTGGGGGGCTTCCACTCCACCAGCGCGTTGGTGCCCCACACCTCCTTCACCATCACGTTCTCCGGTGGCCCTGCCTTTTCTGGAAGATGGGGCGCGTGTTATAAGTCACCCCAAGCATCCCTAAAGGCCCAGTGCCTCACCTCCTCTCCCCTGTCCATCCCCACACCCTCTGATCTCTCTTAGGCTTTTTCCCACTCCCATTTCCTCCCCTTCTGCCCCACTGCCACCTCACACCCTCCCCGGTTCCAGTCTCTCCACTTTCCCCTGTCCTGGGTCCTCCTCATCCCCTCCCATCTCCTCCCCTCCCCCCTCATCGCCGCCGCCTGCGGGCCGCGCACCCACGACCCGGATGTGGATGGTGGCCGTGTCCTTCATGTTCTCGATCTGCACGCTGAGCTCGTACTCCCCGGAGTCTGAGCGGGCAGCCTCGCGCACGAAGAACACTGTGTCGAAGTCGCTGGTGTGCACGAGCACGTGGGAGGTGTCTATGGGCGCCCCGCCCTTGGTCCACGTCACCTGCGGCCTCGGCTTTCCCTGGGCGGCAAGGCGGGGAGGGCGGCGAGGTTAGCCCGGGTCTCACCCGCCGAAGCTGACCCCTCACCCCTGCCCCACCCCCGACCCCAGCTCGACGCACCTGGAAGGGAATGACGAGGTTAATATGCTCCCCCACTTTGCGGATGTAAGTCTGGCGGAGGTGGCGGGGCAGCCGGATCTTGGGTTGCTCTGAGTGCACAAACCCAGGGAGGGGCTCAGCGCCGGGCAGAGGGACTCGACGGAGGGACAGACAGACCAGGGGCGATGAGGTTGTCGGGGGAGGGCCTAATGATGACACCAACTTGGTCTTTAGGAGAGCAGAGTCGGGGGTCAGGAACCCTCACCCACAATCTCCTGGATGGTGACCGGCTGGGCCAGGGTGGCCGGCTGGCTGCGCCCCGCGATGTTGACCCCAACGACGCGGAAGGTGACTCTGGCTCCTGTGGGGAGGTTCTTGACAGTGAAGCCACAGCGCTCCACCAGTTCCGTGTTAGCAGGGATCCACTCGTCAGCTAGGAGAGAGGAGCGAGGCTGGGGATCTTCCTTCAAGACCTCCCTAGGTGCCCCTCCGTTTGTGTCCTTTCAGCGCCTAGGGCCCCACCACAGTGAAAATGTGCAGCTGACATTTCTGGAGCATTTCTTATGACCAGGTTGGAGCTAATTAATGGTAGCGCATTAACTCCTGCCTCCATTCTGTTATCCCCATTTTAGAGATGAGGAAACTGAGGCTCAGAGAGGGTAAGGGGTTGGGGGTGGTAGTTACAGACAGCTCCTCGGATTTCCTGCTTGAAAATGGGTGCTTTTCCATCGTGGTTTTATTGCCATGGGTTGGTGAACCAGAGTGAGTCAGACCAACAGTCAACAGAGTGAACTCTAACAAAAGTATAATAGGTTCTGAAAGACAGATTGGGGAGGGGTGGGCAAGGGTAGGAACTGGGTAGAGAGTGCTGGGAAGAGAAAAGGAAGAAATTGACCAGAGACCACCCTTCCACCATTTACATGCATCCCCAAATCCTGTCATCAATGTATCCCGTCAAAATGGATACTGCTTTCGCCATTTTTAGACGAGGAAACGGAGGCTTAGAGGTTTGCCCAAGGTCACACAGTTACAAGGTGACAGGATTGGAACCCACATCTGTCTGACTTAAAGCCTGGGATACAGTGTCAGAATGACCTTGTCTGTCTCCCCAGTGAGAGGACCATGTCGGAGATATCCCCAGAGCCGAGGCACTGGGCCTGCCATGGAGTCAGTGCCCAATACATGTTTGTTCCGTGGAGGACTGAGAGTGGGATGTGTGGAAATATGGATAGGAGGATGGACAGATAGATGGAGAAACAATGCATAATTAGACGGTTGGATGGTCATATAGGCAAACGGATGGATGGAAAGAAGAGAGGGAGGGAAGAAACAGTGGTGAAGCGATAGATACATGGATGAAAACAATGTTACTGGATGGATGGATAGTTAAAATGATCCAAAAAATTTCCAGATGGATAGAGAGGTGGTTGGATGGATGACTGGATGGGCAACTGGAGAAAAAGAAGGAAAGAAGGGAGGGAGGGAGGGAGAAATAAGAGGTGAAAAAGAAGGAAGGAAGGAGGGAAGGATACATGGATGGAAGGATGGATGGATGGATGGATGAAAGATTGGTTGGATGGGTAGATGAATGGATAACTAGATAGAACACAGGAGGAGCAACATAGGTAGAAGATAAATACTTGGATGGATGGATAAAAAGGTGTCACTATGTGGAGGATGGGTGTAGGGGAGGGAGAGAGGGAGGGAGAGAGGACAAGCCGGTCACTGGGGGCCTGGCTTGACCCATCCCATCCCAGGGATTCAGGCAGGCACAGACAGAAGGGCAGTTCGCTATGGCAGAGATCTGTTCCTGCACGGCCCTATTTGCAGGCCTCTGGACCAGACACCCACCGGGACTCTATGTGTGCCACCGCCCCCCACCAGGCCAGACGGGGTAACTCACAGCCTTCCACGCAGTACTCCACCAGGTACCCATCGATGCCACCTGCCCCAATCCTATCTGGGGGCCGCCACTTGAGGGTGGTGGTGGTGTCTGTCACATCCTCCACTGTCAGGTGCTGGGGTTCACTTGTGGGTGCTGTAAGAATCCAGGGAAAGGGGAGGTGGGGGTGAATGAGGGCTCAGGGGTCAGAGCTGGAGTCACTGGTCAGGAAAGGGATCAATATGGTGGGCCAAAGGTCAGGGAGCAAGGATGTGGCATCACGGGTCATTAAAACAAGATCTCAAGGAATCGTGAGGTCTCCAAGGGCAGGGGCAGGTGTCTGTGTGGTAGGTCAGAGGTCAATGCCATATTCGGGGGACAGCATGGAGTCTAGGATCATAGAGGTCGGTGGCTGTTGTACTGGGTCAGGAAGAGGTCAGGAGGATGCGTGGGGCTGGGGGGTCAATGTCTTGAGTTGTTGGATGAGAGGGGACAGACGTCAGCGGAGTCAAGGGAGTAAAGGCCAGGGTGTAGGGTTAGAGATCAGTGACGGGCAGGCCATGGGTCAGAGGTGGGCGGGGGCTCGGTGAGGGTGCAGAGAGACATCACCAATAGGCATGAAGGGCTTGGTGTTGACGCTGGGCTGGGAGACCCCAATGGCGTTGACAGCAAAGACCCGCATCTCGTAGAGGATGCCCTCGATCATGTTGGTGGACTCATAGGTGGTCTCCGTGAAGACCTCGAAGTTCAGCTTCATCCAGTGCTGAGAGCCCTTCTTCTTCCGCTCCAGGAGGTACCCTGGAGGCCCCCGCAAGCAGAGAGAAGTGGGAAGTCATGGGGAGGCCTGGGGTCCCAGCTCAGCTGGGGCAGTCAAAGGCACATCAAAAGGTCACATGACTCTGAGAGGTCTGAGGCCGTGAATCTTGAGTTGATCTCAGGGTCACAGAGCAGTCAGAGGTTACCCGTCATGGGGTCAGGGATCAAGAAGGGCCACAGGTCATGAATCAGGGCGTAAGGAGTCACAGAAAATCCTAGGCTGTTAGCCAAAGTGAGGATTCCCAGGTTGCTGGGGAGTAAAGAATGATAGGGAAGGCAAAAGGGATTGTGAGATATTGAAGATGGAAAACCGAGTTTCCGAGGGTGGTCACTGAGGATGCTATAGGGACTCTTGGAGGTCAAGGAGAAGTCAGGGGACGGGGAGGTCAGAGGTCATGGGCACTGTGGCACACGGGCACTCACCGGTGACCATCTGTCCCCCGTCATACTTGGGTGGCTCCCAGACTAGGGTGGCCCAGTCTTCTCCAACCGATGTGACACGCACAGCCTCCGGGGGATCTGGGACATCTGGGGAAGGGGAGGCAGGATGGTCAGAGGACACCTCATGGCCTCGGGGAACCCCCCCTGGCTCAGCCCCCTTGCTCCCCTCTGCTCACCCACAACCCGCAAGAAGATGGAGGCCACGTCCTCGCCGACGGGGTTGGTGACCTTGATGGTGTAGCGGCCCTCATCAGCTCGCTCCGTGCTCTCAATCACGAAGCTGCTGGTGTCTGTCTGCTTCTCGATGTGGACCCTGCCCTCGGTGCCTGAGAACACCTGAACACAGCCCACCAGATGGCCTTTTTCTACCTCTCTCAAAACCCAGACCAGCCTCCACCCCTCCCCTGCCCAACAGTCTCCAATGGCTCCCCATGACCACACAATACACAGGATGTGGACCCAGCACAAGTGGACCTGCTGGGTCTGCCCCCAGCCTCATCACCCCCCTGCCACTGCCCTCCTTGCCTTCCAAACACCACCCTTCATTAAAAACACCAGCCTGTCTCATCCCCAAGATTTTGCAAAGCTGATCCCCAGGGCATGCAATGCCCTGACCCACTTCTCTATCTGCTATACCGTTACCCATCCTTTAGAACCCACCCAGAAGTCGCCTCTTCTGGAAAGCACTCCTGGATGCCCTCAGCTGAAAGTGACAGCCCACTTTGACTGCTATGACAGAATCCTCATAGCTTCTGGTACCTCCCTTTCTCTCAGCCCTGATCACCCTGAACTGTGACTGTCTGGGCACGTGTCTGCCTCTCTCCAAAAGTGAAGGCTCCAGGAAGGCAGGGGCTGCATCTGATTCATGGTTGTATCCTCAATGCCTATGCAAGAGCCTGACATACAGGAAACATCAGGGGGTGTTTGCTGAGTGAAGGAATGAATGAAGATTGAGTCAAGTCTATCCGTTTTACAGAAGAGGAAACTGAAGCCCAGAGGAGAGAAGAAAAATTGAACTGTTTCAGGGCCTGGAACATACAAGATGAAAATATTTGTTGGATGGATGGATGGATAAGTGGGTTGATTCATGGATAAATGGACAAATGGATTAATTACTGGACGAATTCATTAATCAATCAATGAACTGATGAATGGAAAGATGGTTAGATGGATGAACTAATGGATGGCTGGACTGATTGGTTGATTGATTAATGGGTTAATGGATGGATGGATGAATGGTTGGAGCACTCATCTTGTGCTAGGCCAGAACCATGTGGTGAACAAACATAATCTCCAATCTTCAAAACAACCCTCTGAAGAAGGAATCAAATTCCTCATTTTACAGACAATGAAACTGAAGCTCAGAGAGGGAAACCAGCTTGCCTAAAGTCACCCAGCAGAGCTGAGGGGGAGAAGTCAGGGCACAGGGGAAGCTCCACGTACCTCATCCTCCTTCATCCAGGTGGCGACAGGAGGGGGCTCCCCTGTGATGGACACGTCCAGCCTCAGCTTGTTTCCAGCCACGACCACAATTGTATTTTCTGAGGTCTTCCCCGAGAAGTCCAGGTGGATCTTTGGTGGCTCTGGTGGCAGAGGAGAGATTCTGGGCAACTTGGGAGTGGGCAGCTGGGCCCTCCCAATCCCCTCCAGAGGATCTCCTGAGAAGCTGGCTTCCAACAGCCACAGAGAACTAGCGGTCCAGGTCCCCTGCCCCTCTGCCCTCAGACCCAGGAGTCCAGGCCCCCAGCCTAAGGACCACAGCAGCCTCTGGTCCCTACCTTGCTTGGGGACGTACTCCACCGTGATTTCTGGAGGACAAAGAAGACTGATGGTTAGGTCTATGGGGCCCCTTATCTCCCCCTCACACCCCATCACCCTGGGACCTGAGGGGTTGGGAGGTGGATCCAGGCCCATGGCTGTCCCTCCTCCCACAAGCACCTGCTGTCACCCCCAGCGTACAGTTAGGGAAACTTAATCCTGAAGGGGGTTGGGATCTGGGAGGGTGGATGCTATGGCACCCAGGGAGAGACAAGGAGGTATCCTCACCCAGGAAGTTGAGTGTGGCCGAGAGGGACAGGGCATAGCCGTCGGGCACAAATGTGTAGTCTCCCTCATCCTCAGGGCGAACATCATCAATCGTCAATCTGTGGAACCTAAGGGGAGTGGGGGGGTGCAGGGCAAAGGTCAGGCCAGGTCGCCCTGGGGACCACCGCGGAGAAACACGTGCCACAATGCGATCCCCGTGCTCAATGCAATGCTAGTGCCTGGACCCAAATCTCGCTCTGCCCCTTACTAGCTGTGTGACCTTGGGCAAGTCACTTAACCTCTCTGTGCCTCCGTTGCTTCATCTATAAAATAGAGGTAATGTTCACAATCTACAAGGGGTTGTTGTAAGGCATTTAGAAGACTCCCTGGCACCTGGTAAGTGCCCTGTAAAGCATTAAGATTAGTTCTCAGCATTATTGACACCATCAGCAGGCAGGGGCCTTACACAGAACCCAGAAAAAGTCTACGTCTGCCAAGAGCTATTATCAGGAAATCCACAGGGGCACGATGTTCTGCTGGCATCACAGTGGTTCTCGGCATTCTGCAGATTACCAGGTGTTTATCTCAGGTGTCCACGTGCTACGCTTTGAATTCCAGCCCCGTTTCCCTAGCTAGATGGCCTCCCCGCCAAAACTGACTGTTTGCAAATATAGTCACAAGTTTCCTGTCCTGTAGCCGTGACCCTTGCAAGGAGACCTTGCCACCTGTGACCTCCTTTGCCCCATAGGATATAGTGGAAGTGACACTGGGACAGCGCCCAGCCCAGCCCTCAGAGGCCCTCTTCGCTTCTGCTCTCTCTCGGGACACCTGTGTTGGCCACGTGAATATGCCAGGACCAGCCTCCTGGGGAATGAGACGTCCCACGAACCAGAGTGGAGGCAGCCCAGTTGACCCAGATGAGGGCCTGAGGGAGCCCAGGAAGATGGCCGTCCGAGATCAGCCAGCCTCCCACCAACCCTGAGACTCACAATGAAATAAACCCTTGTGTTTTATTGTTGTCGTTTGTTTTTTCGCAGTCCTGCATGGTTTGTGGGACCTTAGTTCCCCGACCGGGGATTGAACCCAGGCCATGGCAGTGAGAACAGAGTCCTAACCACTGGACCGCCAGGGAATTCCCTAAACCCTTGTTCTTTTAAACCACAAAGTCTGCAGACCACGTCCGCGGTCCACTCCGCACCTCCCGACGTGGGACATGGTGATCCTCTTGCTGGGCCGCACCTCGACTCCATTTTTGTACCACTTGCCCGTGACCTTCTCATCGGACACCTCACACTTGAACATGGCCTGTTCTGAGGCCTTCACCGTCACATCTGCAATGTCCTGCAGGACCTCCAGCTGTTTCTCTGGATGGGGAGGGAAGGAGATGGGGCCATCAAACTGTGGGCAGTCCACAAAGATTCGCGAACACCCATTATGGGCCAAGCAGTGTCCCAGGTTCTTGGGATTCTGGCCGTGAAACAATCTGTGGGCCTCGTGAGCTCACGTTCTAGTGGGGAGACAGACAGTGAATGGGAAACACATAAACCAATAACTAGAGGGAGCGATGAGGCCTGAGGGATGGCAGGGAGGCCGCAGAAGGCTCCCAGGTAGAGGGCACAGCATGTGCAAAGGTCCTGCAGAGGAAAGCAGGCTTGTTGGTTTGGGAAACAGCCAGCAGGCTGGTGCGGAGGGAGCAAAGCAGACGTGGGAGACGGCACAGGCAGGACACATCCCGTGGGCCATGGAGAGCACTTTGCATTGACTCCGAGTGAGGTGGAAACTGCTGGAGGGTGTTGGGAACATGGCTGCGATCTGACTTACATTTTCTTTTTAATTTTTTAAATAAAACAATGCACTTGTATGGCTTAAAAATAAAATGACAAGAGGATGTAGATATAGAGCGGGAAATCTCTCACCCACCCACTTCCAATCGTACCGGTCTCGATCCCTTCTCCAAAGACACCATAGCCAGTTCATAGCCAGAAAAGCAAAGATGTACACACAGTTCATTCCCTTCTTTCTTCCTTCCTTTCTTTCTTTCCTTCTTTCCTTCCTTCCTCCCTCCCTCCTTCCCTTGCTTCCTCTCTTTCCCCTCCATACAAATAGTGGCATATTTGCTTCTTCACCTAATAATACATCTTGGAAACCCTTCCAAATCACTAACTAAAAATTATCCTTTTTTATGGCTACAGAGGGAACTACCATCATTTATCTAGCCTATCAATGACTCGGGCTTTTTTTTTTTTTTTTTTTTTTTTACTTTTTATATTGAAAATATTACAGACTCACAGGAGTTTGTGAAAATAGCACATAGAAAAAAAAGGGGGGGGGAATAGCACATAGAGTCCCATGTACCCTTCACCCAGTTCCCCCCAATGGTGACATCTCTCGTAACAGTAGTCCACTATCCAAACCAGGAAACCGACATGGGTCCAGTCCTGTGAACTAGACCACAGAATGTGTTCAGTTTTCACCACCCGACATTTTACAAGGATCACTCTGGCTGGAGTCGGGGTTGAGGCACAAGTGTAGAAACAGAGAGCAGTGAAGAGGCTATTGCCACAGTCCAGGGTATGAGGGGGGGGATGGAGACCTGGGCCAGGTGAGGGCAATGGAGGTGGAGGGAAGTGGTGAGATTCAGTATCCTTTGAAGGTGAAGCCACCGTGATTTGCTGGTGAATCAAATGTAGGGTATGAGGCAAAGAAGGAGTCAGGGACAGCTCCAAGATTTGGGGCTTGGGCGACTTCGAGTGGCGTGTTGAAGCATGCACGGTGCGGCTCCCTGCCCCACCGGGAGGCCCCCTACCTTCCACGATGAGCTCCGCCTCACACTGGCCGCCATTGGTCATGACCTGGTAGTGACCGCCGTCCGCCAAGGTCACTTCCGAGTAGATGAGGATGTGACGCTTCCCATCCTTCTTGAAGCGGTACATGGACTTGAAGGAATCCTCCCGCGTCAGTTCCACGCCGTCTTTCATCCTGGGTGGAGGGGACAGGAAGGGGGGAAGTGAGGGGCCCGCTTAGGCTGGAGTCTGATGTCAGAGGTGAGTGAGGGGCCAGACAGACAGTCCTGAGCAGGAATCAGGAGTCAGAAGGGAGATCACGAAAAGGAGGAGAGACAAAGGTTGACAGAGGTGTCTAGAATGGATGGATCACAGGTGGGGGTTGGGGAGAAAAAGAGGAAGAAGAGGTGGCAGGCCACAGGTCTCAGTTGGAGGTCAGGAGACACAAAAAAAGGGTCATGGGGAGAGGTCAGAACATGGAGGAAGTTCGGGGTCACAGAGAGATGTCAAATATTGTGGCCTCAGTAAATGGTGCTTCCCTGCTTGGGCCAGTCCTCCCACTTCACTTCTACCTCCTCATCATTCGAACCTCATCTCAATCATCACCTCCTCCAGGAAGCTTTCCCTGACCTCCTGAGTCCTTTTCTCCTATTAAAAAGAGGTTATAGCATCAGTTATTGATCCTCTGCGACATCAGTATTTGTCAAAATAGAACTTTGATATTTATTTGTGTGATGACTTTATTAATGCCTGTTTCTGTCTCCAACACACACACACACACACACACTCCACCCCAGCAGTTTGCCAGATCATAAACTCCACAAGGGCAGGTGCCATGTTAATATATATTCTCTCCATTTTCTCTCCAATACATGGAAGAGTGTCACCACACAACAGGTGCTCAATAAATACTTGTTGGATGGGGGAATAGATGTAAGAATGGACGAATGGATGGGTAGACGGGTGAGTGGGTGGACGGGTGGGTGGATGGATGGATGAATCAATGGGATGGATGGAGAGATGATGGATGGATGGATTGGGGGCTGGGGAGATGGATGGATGGGTACATGAATGAATAGTCAAAGCATGGATAATTGGTTGAATGGGTGAATAAATAACTTAAAGAATCAGAAATAGCAGGGATCAGGAAAAAGACCTGGAAGAGGATGGGATGGGGAGAGGTCAGAAGTTTCAGAAAGAGGTCATGGGTGAGGATCAGGCTTTATCGAGAAAGGCTGAGGTCTCCTGGAAACTACCGGTTAAAGGTCTGAAATCTTCAAGAGAGGTCCTGGGGCTTCCCTGGTGGCTCAGTGGTTAAGAATCCGCCTGCCAATGCAGGTGACATGGGCTCGAGCCCTGGTCCTGGAAGATCCCACATGCCGCGGAGCAACTAAGCCCGTGCACTACAACTACTGAGCCTGTGCCCCACAACTACTGAAGCCCGCGGGCCTAGAGCCCGTGTTCCGTGACAAGAGAAGCCAGGGCAGTGAGAAGCCCGCACACTGCAAGGAAGAGTAGCCCCTGCTCGCCTCAACTAAAGAAAGCCCGCGCGCAGCAACGAAGACCCAATGCAGCCAAAAATAAATAAATAAAATTTAATTTAAAAAAAAAAGAGAGAGAGAGGTCCTAAAGATCAAGACTGAGACAAAGACACTGTGGGCATTTGTATGGAGATCAGGGGTCAAGAGTCACTTACCACATGACTTGGGCACCCTCTTCTGACACCTCCACTGCCATTTCTACCCGGTCACCCACAAACACCTGCTGGTCCTCGAGGGGTGTGACAATCAAGACTGGGGGTTCTGTGGGGCGCGGGGCGACAGGAGGTCAGTAGTCTCAGGATCCCCTCCAGAGCCCCACTCCCCAAGCTCACGCCCAAATCCCGGCCTCACCTCTGACGAAGACCTCAGTGAAACACTTCTCATCTTTGACGACGACCTCATAAGCAGCATCGTCCGCCAGTGTACACTTGTTGATGGTGAGAATTCGCTTCTTACCAACATTCTCAAACACGTACCTGACACAGAAGTCTCAGCTCAAGCCAGGGCATGGAGGAGATTCTGCATCCACCCATCTATCCTCAGGACAAGCCACTCCCTCTCAGAGCCAAATTGTGTGGGAGGAGATCAATGGTCCAATTTCTAGTATTTACGTAACCACAGCAGAAATACTAACCGTCCACCCATATCCGTCTTCTTCCATTTAGCAGGGACACACAGCGACCCACCTAGACAACTACATTTCCCAGCCTCCTTTGTGGCTGGGCGGGCCTCACCACTGAGCTTGGACCGACGGAATGTGAATGGATGTGATGGCATAACTGCAAGGTCATCTGTAATTTTGCGGTGCTTGTTCTAGACTTCTCTCCTTCCAGCTTCCTGTCTGATAGACGCACATGTGCCCATGACCCGCTTCAATCATGCAGATGAGGACAACACCACAAGAAATGGTGTAGCCAAAAAATATGGAACCTGCGTCTAGCTCAATCCGCCAGAAGTATCTTTCTCTCTAAATTAATATGTTCTGGGGACTCTGTTACGGCAACCTAACCTGTATCTTTTTTTTGTCTTGTTTTGTTTTTTTGCGGTACGCGGGCCTCTCACTGCTGTGGCCCCTCCCGTTGCGGAGCACAGGCTCCGGACGCTCAGGCTCAGCGGCCACGGCTCACGGGCCCAGCCGCTCCGCGACATGTGGGATCTTCCCGGACCGGGGCACAAACCCGTGTCCCCTAGCATCGGCAGGCGGACTCTCAACCACTGTGCCACCAGGGAAGCCTAACCTGTAACTTAATTAACATAATTTTTATCTTATCCAAAATGCTCGTGATGAGAAATTTGGAAAACACAGCCAAGGGGAAAATAATAAAAATAGAACGCATCCATAATTGTATCATCAAGAGATCACAGCTACAAATATTTTGGCCTCTCTCTTTCCAATCTTTTTATAGCTAATCTACATGCAGATTAACATTTTGTGAAGCGGAGATGAGCACTGTGCTTCCGCACGTGACACTAATCTGTTTTTTTCTTTTTTTAACATCTTTATTGGAGTATAATTGCTTTACCATGGGGTGTTAGTTTCTGCTTCATAACAACGTAACAATAATCCTGAACAGCTTCCCGCGTTAGTATAAATTTTCGAATATCTTTTTTAGTGACCGCACAGCACCTGAACATGGAATTGTATGTTTTGGTTATTTGACGTTTTGCTACAGCAGCAAATGTTCCAGTGAACATCCTTGCAGCTAAATATACATAACCATGACCATGCTCTTATGATAAATACCTAGGCTTGCACGATCTAAAGGTTTTGCGGGGACTTCCCTGGTGGTCCAGCGGGTAAGACTCCGCTCTCCCAATGCAGGGGGCCTGGGTTCAATCCCTGGTCGGGGAACTAGATCCCGCATGCCGCAACTAAGACCTGGCACAGCCAAAATAAAGAAATATTTTAAAAACAGATAAAGGCTTTGGAATACACTGCCCTTTTGGAGATTTGCCAATTTACATTCCCACCAATAACATGTGGACCTATTTCTCTATGTCTTCTCCAGCACTAGGTTTTATCATTTTTTGGGGGGGGGCTGCACCCCGGCATGAGGCATAGAGGGATCTCAGTTCCACAACCAGGGATCGAACCCGCACCCCCTGCAGTGGATGCACTGTGTCTTGACCACTGGACTGCCAGGGGAGTCCAGATTTTATCATTTTGTAAAGTTTTTGCCCATTTGGAGAGCAGAAAGACCGTTGGTGGGGTTTTTGTTTGTTTGTTTGTTAATATTTATTTTATTTATTTATTTGGCTGCGCCGGGTCTTAGCTGTGGCATGCGGGATCTTAATTCCCTGACCGGGGATCGAACCCGGGCCTCCTACATTGGAAGTGCAGAGTCTTAACCACTGGGCCACCAGGGAAGTCCCAAGACCGTTGTTTTGACTTGTGTTATTATTATTGGTGATGGTGGTTTTGTTTGCAAGGTTGAATATGTACTTAGTGAATTAGCTACTTGGGTTTCTTCTAACTGAATTCCTGTTCTTCATCGCCTTTGTCTGTTTTTCTACCGAGGTATTTGCACTTTTCATATGGATGAGGGAGTGCCCTTTCTGGGTTAAGAGTGGCCAGCCTTATTTCTGGATTGTCTCTCTGGGACTTGGATACCCCCCAACCCGGGGACTGCCCCTCTCACATACTTGCTACTTGGTTTGATTTCTTGGCCGTTCTTGAACCACTTGAGGGGAAGGTCTGGGTTGCTAATCTCTACCACCAACTTGATCTTGTTGCCTCTGTCCACTTGGTAGGCTGGATCCAGCTTCTTCGTGAAGGCTGGAGATGGAAGGATGCAAGAGGGATGGAGCTGAGAGGTTCTCACTGTCCTGAGCTGTCAAGTCTCCCTCCCCAGACCACCAAGGTCAGAGAGTCTCCTGTGAACTTGGAGGCCCCTGAGAACTGGCATCTCTATTACTCCTCAGATTAGGACCTCCAAAAGATAAGTCCAGGGTCCAAACATCAGATACCTACGGTGCTGGAGTCCCTATGGGCAGGGCCCGTCTCCCCTCAGACCAGCACTGACCTGCACTCTTCTTGACCTCGACCTTGGCCTTCTTGAGTCGCTTCAGCATGCCCCGGAGGTCAGTGATGCCATACTGGAAGGCAATCCTCTCATACTCGCTCTTCTTTGCCCCTTTCAGGAGCTCCCAAATCTCAGGCGGGATGCCTAGATCATCGTCATCTTTCTTCTTTTTCTTCTCCTCCTCAACCACCTGCCTGAAGGTGGAGAGAACAGGCCGGGGCCACCAGGGAGTGAGGAGGTGAGGGTCTCCCTCTGCCTTCTCCACTCACTTGCTGTGTCACTTTCTCTCTCTGGGTCTGTTATTCCTTATCTTGTCCCACCTGAACCATTGCCCCAGCCTCCTCCCTGGCCTCCTGACCTCATCTCATCTCTTCACATCCAGTCGGTTCCCCATTTGGCCCCAGAGGGCTATTTCTGACCCCCACATCAGATGCCACCCCTTCCCTGCTCAAAACTCCTCCATAGCTCCCCATTGCCCTCAGGAAGAAACCCCAGCCACTCAGCCTCGAAATCACAACCTCGCCCTCTGTCCCATCACACTCCCACAACTATCCAAACCACCCTACTTGCCTTTTCCTGAGCACTCTGGGCTCGCTCCTGCATCCCAGCCTTTGCACAACGTCTTTCCCTGCCTGGATGACCCATCTCCACCTGCTCTTCAATCCTACAAATGCTAGTACCGAAGTTCCCTCCTCCATGAGGCACCACCTGTCCTGCCAGCATCTCAGTTGCCCTCACTCTGAGCTCTCACAAGGCCCTCGTGGGACCTTCTCTCTGACCACACTAAACAGTCGTGGTCTGTGTCTGTGTCTGCTGGATCAGACCCATCTTCCCAAGGCAATGAGCGACTCAGTGTCAGGGAACCAGTCAAACTTCTCCCTGTCCCCTGATCAGGGCCTGGTAGACGGGAGGCCTCAGAAGATGTTTGATGAGTGAGAGAGAGTGAACCTCTGGAAAGAAGGAAGGAAGGGGAGGGAACAAAAGAAGGATAGATGAGTGGGTGAATTTGGGGGACATATGAATATCTGGATTGATGTACAGAGCATTAGGTGGGGAACTGGTAAATGCGTGGAGGGGTCCATGGATGGCTAAGTTGATGGATGAATGGGTCAATGGATGGGTAGGTTGGTAGGGGATGGTTGGCATTAAGACAGGTGGATGGGTTGATGGAGGATGGCTGGGTAAGTGGGTGGATTGATGAGTTGGTGGCAGATGGCCGGGTGAGCAGTTGGGTGAATATGTTGATGGAAGATGCCTGGGAAGATGGTTGGCTGGGTAAAGACAAACAGATGAATCTATTAGTAGATGGAGTTTCTGGGGATTTGGTTATGGAGGTAGTTGAGTGAGTAGAAGGATGGATCCGTGGACCAGCAGATAATGAATAACTGAGTGATTGGACAAGCATCCTGTAGAATAATATGAAATTGCCAATATTCAATCATTTTTTACCTACAGAATAGCAACTTCATATAGATGAGTCTAACAGAGAGCTATCTGGGAGGACGGGTGTGCCGTTGAAGAGGTGAACAGTTGACAGAGGAAAGCCTGGCTAGATGGGTAGGTGGATGAGTAGATGGGTGGGATGTTGGACTCAGTTGAAAGAGAGATACAGGTGCAGATGGGAAGGTGGATGCATGGTAGACAGATGGCTGGTGGAAACGTGGATAGATGGGTGCCTCGATAGATGGGGAAGTGGATGATGCAGTAGGTGGGTGAAGGATGAATGAATGGGTGGCTGAGTGTAATGGCTGATGCATGGATGGACAAGTGGGAAGAGGCGGGTAGATGAATGGATATGTGGGCAGATGGATGGGCGGTGGGCAGGTAGGTGGATGCGTAGATTCGTAGATGGATAAATAGGTAGCTGGTTGCCTGAATAGACGAGTGGGCAGACTGATGAGTGGGTGGGTTGGTTGGTAGATGGATAAATAGCTGGCTGGATGGATGGATGAGTGGACAGCCTGGTGGGTGGGTGAATGGACAAGTGGATGGATGGATGGTTGGTTGGGTGACCAGGTGGATGAGTAGGTGAACTGGAGCCTGAGTGGACAGGAAAGTGGATGTGAGGACGATGGGTTAAAGGGTGGGTAGGTAGGAGAATTGATGGGCAGATTGTTGGTTGGGTGGGGCTGTGGGTAGGGGTGTGGGTGAATGGGTGGTTGGGTGAACGGACAGGTGGCTGGGTGGGCAAGGAATGGGTAGATGGAGGGGAGGCAGAGTCCCGGGATGGCAGTGGGGAAGCAACGGGGGGCAGGGGGGCCTCACCCACCACCCTTCTCCTCCTTGAGGCCCCATCTCCCCTTTCTGTGCCAGGCGGGGTGGACTCACCTCTTCTGCAACAGGCTGCTGAAATCCAGCTCACCTTTGTCTTCCGGCATCTTTTCACCCCTGTGGCCGTTGAGAGGGAGTGTGAACCCCATGGAGGTCCCGACCCTCAGACTCACCCTGGGTCCCCACTCCTTGCCCTCCCTGATCCTCCCCTTCTCCCACAGCTGCCCCTCCCAAGGGACACCCTCCCACGGTCCTTGGCACCAGGACATACTCCTGCCCCTCCCCAGGGTCCAGGGTCACTTACGAACGCTTGAAGCTTTCTAGACTCTGCCCAGCGGAGTCCTGATGGGGTGCTGGGGAGAGGCAATGGGGGAAGGGAAGGTGAGCTTGGAGGCAAGGCCTGATCTAAGACCAAGAGTGCCCACCCCGGGCCTGCACCACCTCCCCCAGACCCCTTTTCCTCCATCTCTTGGGCCAGCACACCCTCTCACTTGGGCCTGGACACCCTCTGCTTGTAGACGCATTTCCCTGGCTGCCATGCACCACCCTCTCTCAGCGGCCTGTATCCCCCTCATACCTGGGCCGGCTGGCCCTTCTCCCCGGGGCTGGGCAGCCTCATTCCCTGTGCCCTCCATGTTTAAGTCCCCACACAACCTGGGCTGCAGATACCCCAAAACCTGTACACTCTCAGAGTTCCATACACATGCTCCCAAATCTGTGTAGCCTCCCATCAATCCTGTATACCCTCACCCTAAACCTGTCCACCCTTAGACTCCCCTGAAATAAACAGTAGACAATAAAATGGAAATTATACTTTAAAAAAACAAAAATCAAAAAAAACCTGGGACACCCTCACTTCCCGAGCCCTTACTGCCACTTTCTCAAGCTTGTACACTGTGACCCTGGAATCTACATAACTCACCACCTAAGTTCCACGTGAACACCCCCAAACCTGGAACCTTTTCACCCCCAAATCTACACCTCCTCACCCTCTAAGCCGGTAGATTGTCTACCCTATTTTGAACAACCTGACCCCTGCCTCTGTGCTCCATCTTCCGAAGACCTGTGCCCGCCTTGTCCCCACATCAGTATACTCTCCCCACACCTGGCTGACAGATCCATCCCCCCAACCAGACCCAAGACCTCTGACCCCCACCCCCGCCAGCGTACCCTCCACATCAATTTTGAAGGTACAGCTGTCACAGATGTCCTTGGCTTTGACCTCGAGGCGGTAATCCCCGCGGTCACCCAGTACCACCTTCCTGATGTGCAGCTCCAAGGTGTATACCTGGGGGCCAGGCCAGGGGTATGGGTGCACATGTCCGACCCCCAGTGCCACCCCACCTCCCCCAGAGCCCACCTCACAACTCTGAGGGCCCCCAGGAAGGGCCAGCTGTCTCTTCCCATGCCTGGACAATCTTGGCCTCTGGGGGCCTGCGTCCCTGACCCTGAGAGCTCTCTGGGCACGCACACGCCGTGCCCAGGTGCACCCTGCCCCGGCCCAAACATTCTTCCCTCCTGCCCGGCACAACCCCTACCAAGCAGCTCCACACGATCTGATCTCCAGCCCTGGCCCACAAGCCCTCGAGTCCCCACAGGGTCCTCACATTGCTGGCAGAGTCGTGGGACTCCTTGAAGGAGAATCGGGCCCCACTCTTGCTGTCCAGCTCCAGCCACTTCCCCTTGAACCACTTCATGGCTGGTTTGTCCGGCAGCTCTTTCCCGTTCAACTTGGCCAAGATCACGGCATCCTTTCCTGGGCGGGGGTGGAGGGGTGGGAGAGAATGGCCAGGCAGGAGTCATAAGACTCTACGGAGAAACCTGGGAAGCCGGGAGACCCCAGCCCCGCCTCCCTCAGACCCAGGAGCCCAGCCCCCACCCGATCCTCCCCGAGGCACCCCTCACCAGTCTCCACCGACACAAAGTCTGGCTTCTTCAGGAAAATGCCCGTGGGCTCCTCAGCGGTGGGAGACTGGTCCTCAGGTGGGGCTTCTGCTCAGGAGACAGGATTAGGGGGTCTGAAGCCGGCCAGGGAGGGGACGGCAGGCCACTTTGGGGGCGGGGTTGAGAGTGAATGAGGGACCCTCTGCTCAGCAGTCAAAGACCTTGGGGCACAGTGGCTTCTCCTGACCTGGGAGAGATCACGCTTCATCCAGGTAGCTGCGTGACCAGGTTCCCCGCCCCTTTGGGCCTCAGTTTCCCCATCTGTGAACCGGATGGTCTTAAATGGGGCTTTGGGGTAGGAGAGGATAGACTGGGGCATTCAGAGCTGGGCAGGACTCGGTGATGAATGAGCCAGTTGCTGTGGGCTTGAAGGCCAGGCTGAGGGGCTAGGCTCTCTCCTGGAGGCACTGGAGAGCCAGGGAAGGCTGTGAGCAGGGGAGGGCGGTCAGCACTGGAGCTGTGGGGAGGGTGGGCTAAAGGAGAGAGAGCGGGAAGGTACAGAGGGGCCAGCGGAAGCTGGGGGATAAGGTGCCAGCTTCTGCCCGGCCCTCTGGAACACCATCTCACCTTTGGGGGGCTCTGCACGAGCCTCTTGAGGCAGGGCTTCCTTGGGAGCCGGTTTGGTGGCATCTTTGTCTGCGGGGGCATTTTTGGCCGCTGTGAGGCAGGAGATATTCACAGTTGAGCATGTGCTCAGCGTTCCCCTCTTCCAGAACCCAGGAGTGCAGGTCCCTGGGCCCCTCCTCCTTCGGAATCTGGAGTCCAGCAGTCCAGGTGTAAATTTATCTCTAATCCCAGAGTCTGTGAGATCCGGTTCCTCCTTGCCCCAGGCAGGCCATGCCCCAACCACCCAGGCCACCAGGCTCTGACCTTTTAGGTCTTGGAGGTATAATTAGCTCTTCCCCTGGGCTGGAAACTGGATACGCGTGCTGACCACAGCATCTTTCACCCGTCCTGCCTGCTGGCACCTGGCCCGCTGGGGCCCCAGCTGCGGCGAGGGGCTGGACCACCATCCCTCAGCCTGGTTGGTTTGGTGCCAGCGGACTGGACACCCCGGGAGGAGGGGTCCTCCCTGGGGGCTTGTGTCTCCTCTGTTCACTGCCTCATAGAGAGAAAGCCCCAACCGAATATAAAGAAATGCCTCCAGTCCCATTCAAAGAAGGGCCCCAAAACTGCACATAAAGAAAGGCTCTCCAGCCTCTATATGGAGAATGTCCCCTAATTCCTACACGGGGAAGCCCCAATTCCCATTGAAATGAGGTCCCCTCAACCTTGTACAGAGAAGTCTCTCCTCACCACACAGAGAGGAACCTCTAATACCTAGGCACATGAGGACCTCATTCCCCTGCAGCGAAAGACCCCAATCCTCACTCAGAGAAGTGACCCTGGTCCCTTCCCAGAAGACCCCATCCCCAAATGTAGAGGACCCCAAACGCCCTGCAAAGACTCCGCAGTCTACAACCACAGGACTCCCATCCTCAACGAGAAAAAGGGACACAAATTCATAATCAGAGAGTCTCCATCTGCACCCAGAGATAAACCCCCAACTCCCTACAGAGAAAGGAACCCCTACCACCCCACAGGGAAGGGGAAACCCCCTCCCACCTAACACAAGTATGGGACCCTCCTATCCCACACAAGGAAGGGAGCTCCTCCCCACACAGAGAAGGCACCCCATTCTCCCAATCCTATGGAGGGAGAAGCCCCCAGTCCCCATTCAGAAAACAGAATCGCGTCTCCACATAGGGAGGGAGTCCCCAAATCCACCTGGTTTTTCCTCAGGCATGTCGGCGGACCCGCTCCCTCTCCTCTGACCGCAGCTGTGTCCCGATGGGCCTTAAGGAGGACAGGTGGAGCCCTTTAAGGAGTCCAGAGACTCCCAGGAGGCCCTGGGAGGCATCAGACGCGCCTCCCCACCCTCCCCTGCAGCCCCACATTCCGCCTGTGTGTTCGAAAGGGCGAGAAATAACAGCTGGACAAGGAGAGATGGCTGAATGCCAGGTCCCCAGGGAGGAGGGGCTGGGGTTCCGACACCTGGGTCCGAGGGAGGACGTGCCGGAGGCGGGTGACTCCCGGGTCTGAGGAAAGGGGGCCTGAGGGCCTGGACTCCTGGGTCCAGGTGCAGAAGGGACCTGGAGTCCAGATTTTTGGGTCCCAGAGAAAGAAGGATGAGGGCCTGGACTCTTGGGTCCTAGGCGGAGGGACTGTAAAGGACTGGGGTCTGAAGTGGGTGAGGGCTCTGAGCCAGAACTCCGGCATGGGGGTTGAGGATGGTGGGGAAGACAGGGTCTAGAAAGCCATTCTTAGTATCTGCAAGTCAGGAGTTTTCGGGAAACCGGAGCCGGGAGGGAGGGTCCGGTTTCCCAGGGTAGGCAGGATGGCCGCGGGGGAGGCGGGGGGGAGGTCTCTGTGCCCGCAGGGAGGGCACTGAGTGTCGGGGACTCCGGAGTCCCACCCCCGGGCGTGGGCATACATGATGGCTTGGGGCCCCGGCCACCTGGGACCCCGGATTGGCCGCGGCCCCTCGTGGGACCGCGCCCTGCGGGCTCCCCGCGATGGTTCCCGGAGCGGGCGCGGCGGGCACCGGAGGCGGGGGAGGAGGCGGGTGCCCCAGCGGGGTCGGGTGGGGAGACCGGGAAGGCCCTGGAGGGCTGCCCAGACATTGGCGCCCTTCCCGGCAGGGGTGCCTGTGGCTTCCGAATGGGGGTAGTGGTGGCCGGACGCGGGGGTGGGGGGAGGTGAAGGAGATGAGGGGATTGCGGGAGGGTCTCCAGGACACCAGGTGTTTCGGAAAGAAGGGCGAGGTGGGTGTGGCTTGGAGTTAAGGCGGAGGGCGGGCGGGGAAGTAACGCCGGCTGGAGGACCCGGTGTTATTGAAGACAAGTCCCTCACCGTTTTCTTCCTGCCCATCGCCAACCCCCACCCCCCCAACCCCACACTCACACCATTCTTTTCCAAAACCCCCTAAGAGCTGGAAAATTCCCCGCCTCCACCGAGCGCGGAGCCAACCCGAAGGCAGCCCCCTTGTGACGTCATCGGTTGCCAGGCAGACTGCTGCGCGGCTCCTGCGGGCCCAGCAGGTTGGTGGAACGCCTGGAGAGCTGGGAGCCTCGCTCGCTACCCGCGGGCCGTATCCAGCGAGAGGGGGACAGAGATCCGGCGGAGGGCAGAAATTCAGAAACGAGGGACAAAACCCAGACGGAAAGGGAATCAGGAAGGGGGTGGGGAAGAACTCCAATCGTCAAGAAGAGACGGAGACAAAAAACTGAATCGAACCACCAGTGCCTGCATCTCAAGCCCTGACCGCGGCCTTCAAGGTTCGGCCTGGTTTGGCTCTAACTGCCTCTTGCATCTCCTCTCTTATCTCCCCCCTCGCTGTCCCAGTGTCTCTGAGGGCCAGCAGGCCCGGATGGATGGGTAGCATTGCGGTCCCTGACAAAGGGTCCTAGAAGGTCTGTCTACCTTGATTTATTTTATTTTATTCCAAACTTGGGGTGATGATGATAGTTTTCGTAAAAGGTACCTCATTTGCAAGAGGAGGCCCTCCCAAAAGACATTTTGTCCCTGGCACCGCCCCAGGGAGGGGGGTGTGCTGTCCTCTTGAGGGCAGGTCCCAGCCTGGGCTCTGCTACCAGCCGCTGTATGCCCCCCTCAAGAACCTCTTCCCTCTCTGGATCCTTGATGCTCCTTCCTTGACTTCCTTCTGGCTACCAGTGGGTGGATGGGTGGATTTCAGGAGATGTATCAAAGGCTTGACAGGGCTGCAAGGGCCTTCCGAGATCTTCCTCCTCCTCTCCCCTTTCACAGAAGGGCCAAACTGGCCCAGAAGCAGCAAGTCTTTCACCCTAGACCCCCCAGCCACCCAGGCTCAAGGACTTGGGACTCCGGCTTCTTAGCCCACAGCCTCTGACACCCCCCGAGGGTTCCAATCAGAGCTCCCACAGTTCATCCGGTCGTCTTCTGCTCAGGCTGGATTCACACGAGAATGGTTGGGGCGAACGGACAACTGAGAGAAGCCACCGGGGTATGACAGCCAGGGGCGATGGGGACTTGAGCAGATTGGAAAACAGATTCCCCATTAGAAGCGGCCACCACCCTGCTCCAGCCTCTCCACATCGAAAAGCTGGCCCACTGTTGCTGGATTGTGCAAAGTCTCCGGTTAGAACTGACATGGGGAGGGCTGCCACGGTCACCCAGAAGTCAGATGAGTGGCCAGAATCGATCGCCAGCATGGCCCTAGGGAGGGCATTACAGGAAGCGGAGGGTCCCCAGGAGAACTCGGAGCTGTTGGTGGGGTCCCCAAAAGGGCATACCAGATGAGGATCCCAGAGGGGCCTCAGATGCGATTGGAGGATTCCAGACAAACAAGGGCATCGCAGAGGTGGCCGGATACAACAAGGTTCACTGAGGTCCGTCCTCCAGACCTGACAAGGGTGTTTTCAGACATGACAAAAGGATCCCAGAGGCACCGTAGATGTGATCGGAGAATTCCAGACATAAACAAGTGATAGCAGGGTGGTTCCAGAGAATTAGGGGATCTCAAAGATGACAGAGGGATTTGGGGGGACAGACAGAATGAGAGTCTCAGATGGGCACAGAGACATGTATGCAAAGGGTTCCCAGAGGGACCCAGACATAACTAGGAGAGCTCAGATGGGACAGGAGGGAGTCAAACATGAGAAGGGGATCCCAGAAAGACCCTGGACAGGGCTTAGGGCTGCTGGCAGAGTCCCCCTCTTGGTGTGATGATCTGTAGGCTCACCCTCCCCTAGATGAGACTGAGAGATCGCAGACACACAAGGGATCTCAGACATCACAAGGGGATCCCAGAGAAGCTCTTGGGATTCTGGAAGCACTGCCCTGCCCCGCCCCTCCACACAGACACATAAGTATAGTCGTCTCTGGGTCCTTCAACCCAAGACATGAAGATCTTGGGGCCCCTGGACATGACAAGGGAATCCCAAAGAGGGAATCCCAGACATGACTGGGGGGATCCCAGAGGGACCCTGGGCAGGGCTTAGTGGCAGCGCCCCGCCCCCACAGCCAGGATGGGGGATCCGTGGGTCCTATGACCTAGGGTGTGGGGACGCCCACGTGACACAGGCGTGGAGCCCCTGAGAGTCCCCGAGAGGCCGCCCCGGGCTCAGGCCCGGCGGGCGGCGGGCAGCAGCGCACTATCAAACTGGTAGGTGAGCTTGCGCTTGACCTTGCGGATCTCGCCGGTCTTGGCGTAGTTGCGCAGGGCGCGCGCCAGCTTCTGGTAGGTCATGCGTTTGCGGTTGCCCTTCTGCTGGCCCCAGCGGCGCGCCAGGAGCTCCTTGTGCTTCGAGGAGAATTGGAAGACCCCGGCGCCCGGCTCCACCCACCACACGCACTCGCGCATGTCTCCGCGCGTCAGCAGCCCCAGCAGGAACTGGTACAGGCGCAGCTTCTTGCGGGCCCCTGCGGCGGGTGCGGGGCGCGTTAGCTGAAGCATCCTTCGGGCCCCGCCCCACCCCCTCCCCGCTTCACCCCGCCCCGGAACCGCCAAGCCTCTGTCTCCCCATAAAGAGAACTGGGGTGACGAAGGTGGCTGCTAGGTACACCTGCCTGGCTCTGTCTGTGCCACAGCCCCATCCGGGGCAAGTTGCTCCCCTTTCCTGAATGTGCCACCCCATAACCCCCATCTCCCATCCCTGCTTTATATTTCAGGATGTGTGTCTGTCCTGTGACTGCTTGGTGGCCAGCACGTATCTGTTGAGCGCATGGATGAATCTGTGAAATGGGTTGGCAATGCTCCTCAAAGACTTATGACAGAGCTGACTTGTGGTGAAGAGATCTGAAGTGGGTTTGGATGTGGCCATTTCTCCAGCTCCAGGTCACTCAGTGTGTCAGTTCCGCGGGGACTGGGATCCTGGGAGAGGCCAAGGGGTCTGACTCCTGGGCTCCTTTAAGCAGCAAGGGCCCCACAGAGTTGGGGGGTTCATAGCAGGCATTGGATACAAGAACCCCACCTCTGCCATTTTCCAGCTGTGTGACGTTGGGGTGGTGGCTTAACCTCTCTGAGCTGGTGTTTCCTCAGCTAAAAATGAGGCTTGTGTGTGTGTTTTTACAAATCTTTCTGAAGCGCTTAGTACCAGGTGCTGCTCTAGGCACTGAACAATTACGAGCTCATTTAATCTTCATCATAACCCCACGAGATAGGGGTGATAATAACAATGCCCATTTTACAGATGGGAAACTGAGGCCCAGATAGGGAAAGTAACTAATAATTCCAACTTCCAGGGGTTGTGAGTAATGGAGGGCACAGGGGCGGAAGCAGGGGTTGAATAATAGATGGGAGCTGATATTGTGATGATTTCTTTTGCTATTGTGTCCATAATGATGGTGAAGATTTATTGAGTGCCAAACTCTGTGCCAAACACTGCTATCTCATTGACACGTATGATCCCCCCTAATTCTCCCAACCACCAGCAATAGACACTATTACTGTCGTCCCCACTGTACAGATAGGAGACCAAGGCACAGAGCGGTAGAGACAGTTGCCCAAAGCAACACAGCCAGCAGATGGCAGATCTGGGAACTGCCCTCAGCGCTGGAGTATATATAGTAATTGCTTGGGAAGACATGGTTCCTTTAACCTCCCACCCCCATCTCCAGTTGGAGTCCCTCCCACCCCACTTGCGCCCACATACCTGCCTCAGATCCCCTCCCCTCGGGGCCAGCCATGAGGGCCTCATCTGACTCGCTGTCCGAGACCTCCAGGGCGGGACTGTCCAGCAGGAGGTCCTCTTCCTCTGACAGCACGGGGCTGGGGTATGGGGCGTACGCCAGGGGACCCAGGGTCTGTGGAAGGTCAGGGTTACCTGTAGGCCCAGGGGGAGGTCCCCCTTCTCTCACTCCCTCTGCTTTCGTCCCTTGGCTTCTTCCTGGGCCCTGGCCGTGGCCCTCCCCACTCTGCTCACAGCCTGCACTCTGGCCTCGGTTCAGATCTCCATGGCGTGGCCAGGGGATGCCCGGGCCACCTCCATGAGAGCCTGCTCCACACAGATAATGGCCTTTGGTGGCCCCTGGCCCACGTTTGTGCCTCTGTTGGCTCGGTGCAATGGCGTAATAATGCTGCTTACCCTTAGAGGGTCGCCAGCGGGATGAAGGGCTTCCTGTGTGCACAGGTTTTGATGCAGTGCCTGGCACCTAGGAAACCTCAATCAAAGGAGGGGGATTTTCATGGTCATTCTGCCCCTCACCTGGCTTGTGAAGTCCTCCATGGGGTATGCTGGGAAGCCAGGCCCCGGGGCCTCCAGGCTGGGGGCCGGGTCCAGGTTCCCCACAGGGCTGTAGGTTGAGGGTCCGTAACAGAGCTGGACACCCTGGGTGTGGCTGAAGGTGGCCACAGCCGGGTCAAAGGTTTCATAGGAGGCGGCTGGGACAGCTGGACTGAGGCCGTAGTTCCATAGATCTGGGGGGAAGGGCGCTGAATCAGAAGCTGAGAGGTCTGGGCTCGGCCCCCTCCCCCTTGAAGCCCCTGCACTGGCACAGAGGGACCATTGTGGGCTGTGCAAATCTCTGACCCCAGGATTTGCATGGGCAAGCGGGTGATTGGGAGAGGAAAGGGGAGGAGGTCGGGAGGCCTGAGCTAACCTTGTCCTGCTGTGCCAGGTGACAGCCTCCCCTGGGCCTCAGCTCTCCCATCTGTAAAATGGGCCCAAGGGGCAGGTGGGGAGGGTGCTGGGCCAGGATCACTCACCAGGAGCCCCGTCTGAGTCAGGGTAGCTGGAGTGCTTGCAGCTGTCCAGGTCATAGAAGACTCCATCTGGGTACTGATAGGGGTTGGGAAAGAAAAGGGGTCAACCCAGGCTGCAGGGAGACCCCACCCAACCCTGGACCAGCGGGGAGACTATGACAGGCTGGGAGAGGGAGAGAAAGAGAGACACAGAGACTAGGCACCAGAGACAAGGGCAAAGAGAGGGACATCCAGAGATACAGAGTTGGGAGACAGATACAACACGGCAGAAATACACAAAGGCCCAGACCCAGACGTGCGCGCGCGCGCGCACACACACACACACACACACACACGCACACACACACAGAATGAGAGACACAGGTAGGGACACATAGAAAGAGACCAGGGTCTCGCAAAGGGACACAGCAGCCAGCTCCTACTAAGACTGTGGGCTTCTGGGAATCCCAGCACCTCACCGATACACAGTTGTGACATTGTAGCAGCTGGGGAAGGTGTAGATGAATTCCCCCAGTCTTGCCTGCCTGGGGGAGGGGGAGGGGCTGAAGGGTGAGAGGCACAGAAGTGTTTTTAACAGAGGCAAAGAAGCTCTCCATGCTTTTTTTTATCCACCTCCATATCACTCCGATTCATCCCAAGAGTCATGTTGCTTTAGCAATTAAAGTCTAAAACTAGATATATGCCATCCTGATAAACCAGTGATCTCACTGCAAGGTATTTACCCATGAGCACTGAAAACATATGTCCACGAAACAGCCTTGTTCAAGAATAATCAGCGCAGCTTTAGTAACAGCCCCCAAACGGGAAACAGCCCAAGTGCCCAGAGACAGGAGATTGGACACACAAACTGTGGTGCGGTCCTAGGATGGAGTACTATACAGCAAGAAAAAAGGACCAACGTCTGACACACACTTGATGTCGCGTGAGGAAACCAGACCCAAAAGGGGTCAACCCTGTGTGATTCACTTTATATGAAGCTCAAAACCAAGCAAAACTAATCTGTGGTGGAAAATATCAGAGGGGTGTATTGATTGGGAAGGGACGTGAGGGAATCTTCCGGAGTGATGGTAATGTTCTATATCGCGGTCTGGTTCGTGGTTACACAGGTGGGTGCCTAAGTTAAAACCTCATTGAGCTGTACACAAGATTTGTCTCTTTCTTGACTTGTAAAGCAAACCTCAATTTTTTTTTTTTTTTAAAGCAAAACTCTTCAAGTTGGAGGAGGGTGGGATGTGCTGGCGAAGGGGCACCCACAGGGGGGTTTCTTTCCAGCACGTGAGTGGGGTTTTATTTCTTGGACTGAGCTGTGGGTTTATGGGGGTGGGGTATAGTATTCTGCACGTCTGAAATAGTCCAGACTCAATTTTTGAAAATACGAAGTAAAGCAGAGAAGAGAAGAAGGAATGAGTAGATTTACTAAGTGTGGGATGGACGGAGGAAGGGACACAAAGTCAAAGACACAAAGACCCACCCCTCCCCGTTCGAGGAAGTGGACCAGAGTCTGAGAGGAGAGAAGAGATGTTAGAAAAACTTCTGTGATGGAATGGGTAGGAAGGGGGTCCTTGGAGGTACCGAGGAAAAGTCAGAAAGACAAAGGGACAGGAAGGAGTGGAGGGGGAAACTGAGGCAGGGAGGTCGCGATGGGCCACGTGGGTCCCCCCACCCCTCCCTGACCCCCAGGGCCCCAACTCACCAGACAGCTGAAGTGTGGCCCGTCAAGCCTGGAGGGGGAGAGACACAGGGGCATGTCAGGGGAGTCTTCAGCCTCCTGAGTCTCGAAGTGGTTGGGCAGATGGGGGATAGGCGACTGCAGCTGTGACCACCACAGCTCGTTCACTGCTGCGTGTCTCTGTGTGAGACCAGCCCCACCACACTCACCCCCACCAGGACAGGAAATGGGGGGCGGGGGCCAGGCAAATGTTTCCCCCTCCCCCGGGATTTGCATAGACAGAGGCTGGGCGGGGGCAGGGAAAGTGAGGGAGAGAAAGTCCCCTGAGAGATGTGGGCGCCCGAGGGCGGGTGGGGGCGGGGAGGGGGCCTTGGTGAGCGAGTCGGTTAAATGGGTCCATCTTGGACCGGAGGAGACAGATGGAGAGATGGACGTCGGGGTAGAGATGGGAAAACACAGAAGAGGTTCAGCAGAGGGGAGAGGAGAGGAGGGAAGGGAGAAAGGTGTGGAGAGACAATTCACATGGCATGGGACAGACGGGGAGACAGAAGGAGAGATGAAACAAACTGGAGAGACAGAGAAAGACACAGAGAGAGGGAGCAAGAGGCAGAGAACAGAGACCCAAAACAGAAAAGATGAGCCAAGAAGCCCAGTGAGCAGACCCAGTGAGTGAGTTGGGGATGCAGCGAGACTCCGAAGGAGATGGGGACAGAGACAGAGATGGAGGGCCACTTGGGAGAGGACAGCAGGGCAGAGAAGCAAGCATCCCAAGGAAGAGATCTTTGGGGTCCAGGGGAGACATGGATGGGACGGAGGAAGGAATCGAGGTGGCAGAGGAAAGAGATCCAGGAGGGGTGAGAGACAGTGTGGACCTCCCTCCCCTCCCACCCACCTGCCCCCTGGGTGGGGCAGAGACCACCACCCCTGGGGCAGGCCCGGCAGAGGGGTCAAAGGTGAGGTGCAGGGCAGGGGTCCTGAGTATCACTTTCGGGTGCCCCCACTTACTGTGCAGCCTCTAGGGTGAGCATGGTGGTGCTGGGCTGGGCTTGCTGCCGCCTGCAGACACCACCCCTATTTATACCTTGGCCCAGCCCCCTGGGGGGGGCAGGGGTGCCGGCGGCTGTGAGCTCAGCCCGCCTCAAAAATCCCCTCAGGGGAGGGGGCTGGATTGCACAACCCCTTGGTCACGTGGCAGGGAGGGTGGGCCCAGGGTCTGTCTGGATTTGGGGATCCCCAGGGTTGGGATGGGGGGATTGACCCTAAGGAGTGGAGATGGGAGAGGAGCCAGATTTGGGGGGACCCTGAAAAAGTAAAGGAGGGGTCAAGGGGTCCTGTGGGAAGGGGGGGTGGGGGGAGGCTCTGGACCCAGGAACCAGAGGGGAGTGGGTTGCCAGGCGCTGGGGGCACGCCGAGACCGCCGGCTGACAAGAGCACTGGGGGGAGTCAGAGGTAGGGGGGCCCCGGGCTCTCAGAGTAGACGTGGGTTGGGCTGGGGTCCCTGAGAAAAACCCAGGCCCGAAGCCGGTGGAGACCCCAATGTGGAAACATTGTGGGTGTGTGACATGGGAGGGGGGTCCCCCTGGTCGTTCCGGGGAGCGGGAGCCTCCAAGCCAGGGGCTGCCCCAGGCCTGGAGGAAACAGGTCAGCACCTGGAGGGCGGGGCAGCCGGGCCAGAGGAGCTTGTGCCCATAGATGCTCTGCTCACTGGGCCTCGAGGGAGGGCTCGCGGGGGTGGGGGTGAGACCCGGCCCAGGGATCTTGCAGGGAGGGTGAGGGAGTCCGGTGAGGGCCTCCTGGGGGTCAGTGGATCCCACTGAGTGGAGCTAACCCATCTGGGCCAGAGCTTATGACAGTGGACCACGACCCCCCAGGGACCACAAAGCACCGGGTAACAAAAGGCCTGAACTTTATTAATTCTCCGCCCATCCCACTCCACAAGGCCCCTGTGGGGAGTCGGCCGAGGTCAGAGGTCACCAGGCCTCGGGGCCGGGGGGCCCGAAGCGCCTCAGAAGCTGCTCCTGGTCCTGCAGGTCCTTCCGCACCTTCTTGCGCATGTAGAAGATGGGGCAGTCCCGGCTGCGGGTGAGGACGGGGGTCAGGGCCACTGCCACTGCCCGGGCACACCAGAGTCCCACTGCCCAGCCCAGTGGTGGGGCAGGGGCCGTTCCCAGGACTTTGGCCCCTGTACGCTGCCCACCCACCTCCCCTCCCACGATGGGCTGTTTGCTCAGCGGGCATGGGGGGAGCCGATAACAGCGGGTGCTCACTCAGGCGCTGGGCCACCAGCCGTATATCACCTGGCACCTGGCGTGGGAACCCGCCCCGCCCACCTGTTCCCTGGGGAAAGGCTGGCCCCGCCTTGGCAGAGGGGGCCAGGACCCTGTGTGTGTGTGTGTGTGTGTGTGTGTGTGTGTGTGTGTGTGTGTGTGTGTCTCCATTTCCTGGGCAGATACTGGGTGCCCAGCACCCCCCACTCAGCAGCCCCCAACCCCACCCCAAGAAGGCTGGGATGGTCACTGGCCCATTTTGCAGGCCAGGACGCCGAGGGTCGGCGATGCGGGGGGGCGCCGAAGCCTGAGAGCCCGGAGCCAGGGCTTTGGTCCATAGGCCTCAGCAGCTCAGAGGAACCTGGGCAGTCCAGCGCTGGGGCCCAACAGGCATGCCCACCTGGTGCAGATGACGTCCTCGTGCAGGCTGCCCTGACAGCGCTGGCACTGGGTCCAGAGGCGCGAGAAGCGCTCCTCCAGGGCGTTCAGGTGGGATACCTGGGGATGGAAGGGCGGAGTGGGCGGCCCTGCGCACCCCCAGCTGCCCCTCCCCACCTCCCCTGATCCCTCACCTCCTTCTGATACAGCTCCGACCCCCGGGCTTCGCAGAACTTGCACACGGCTCCTGGGGTGGGGGAGGGGGGCAGGTCAGCCTGGGCCGCCCCACCCCTGCCCCTTCCCCGCCCGCTGCCCATCCCGGCTTCTGAAAGTCCCCATCGATGAGAGAACAAGGGAGCAAGTGTGTGGAGAAAACTCCCTGGGGAACTCCCAGGGCGGGGGGCCCAGGACCCTCTGGGGCTGCCTGCAGACAGGAGCCCCCCACCGTGGGGCCGGGGCCGGGACCGTGGATGGCGGCAGAGGCGGGAGGGCCAGGGGAACGGGGTCGGGGTCGGGGGCGGGGGCGGGGCGTGCTCACCCTGGTGGCCGAGGACAGTGCGGCAGCCAATGCAGCAGTTTTGGCGTTTGGCGAAGGCCAGGAGGCCGCCCACCTTGCCCGTGAGTACTGTCTTGCAGCGCGTGTGGTCCCCGCCTGCGTGAGAAGGCAGGCGGTGGGCCCGGTGCCCTCCCCCGCCCCCCAGCCCGGTACCCCCGCCTGCCCCGGCTGCCCCCCGCCCATACGCAGCAGCACGGCCTCGGCTCGGCCCTCGCCCAGGATGGGCTCGAAGATGCGCAGGAGAGGCTTGGCGAGCTGCTGCTCCAGGTAGTACTGCGTGTCGATGGGCAGGCTGTGCTCCAGCACGAAGAGGGGGTCCTGCGGGCAGAGGGGCCGGGGTGGTCTCACCAGGGGGGCAGAGTGGAGGGGCCCGGGAAGGGATAAGGGGCTGCGGTCCCTGCCAGGCAGGGGGGCAAGGGCTGTGGTCAACAGCGGGCAGCCAGGGTGAAGGGCACCGGGAGCTGCCGTGCGTCTTCCAGCCGTGAGTGGGGGCAATGGTGGGGGGCAGTCACTGGGCCCGGACTGGGATGGGGTCAGAGGTCATGGGAGTCCCTGGCCACGGGCCCTGTGATCCATGCTAGGGTCCACAGGTAGGAGCCCTCAGGTCACCAGGGAAGGGTCAGAGTTCACGGTGGGGACAGGAGATGTGAAGGTGGATGTGAGCTAGAGCTGAAGGTTGGAAGCCAAGATAAGAGGTAGCAGGACAGGAACTAGGGACTGACAAAGGGGTGGGGGTGGGGTCACAGGTCACTGGACTTCCAGGTAGGACACGGGAGGGTATGAATCCAAGAGAATTACAAGTTGAAGATCCAGGATCAAGGAGTCAGTAAGAGACACAGAAACAGGTGGTGAGACAGACACTCTCGCTCTGTGCAGTGAGGCTAGGCCCCCTTCTGCAGGATGGAGCCAGGACGGGTCAGAATAAGGGGGGGTGGGGTGGAGGGCCTCTCCAGAGGGTACCGGGAGGCCCGGAGCAAAGCACTGTGGAGCCAACTCCCCGGGGTGTGTTGCGGGGCGGTTCTCAAGGCCCCGTGGGGCCTGCGGAGAGAAACACCCTCCCCGCCAGGCCTGGAAAGCAGAAGTGAGAGCAGAGGAGAGCTGGGCGGGAGCGGGCAACCCAGGTGGGCCTGACCTCGGACTTCATGTAGGCGGCCACACCCTTGGCGGCACTGATGATCACGTAGGGGACACGGTCACCCAGGCTGGGCGCGCTCCCGGGGTCCCGCTTCCTCATCCTGCGGGGAGACCGGGGCGGCAGGCTGGGTGAGGGCAGGTGGGACGGTGGGGGCAGGCTGGGGGGTAGGAAGTGGTGGGCCCAGCTGGAAGGAGAGGGTCTATTTCTGGCCGGTCCCGCCCCCTACCGCGCTGGGCTGACCTCTCGGCCAGCTCCACATGGGCCTGCTTGCCCGCGTAGTCTGCGGCTGCGCGGGTCAGCTCCTTGGTGATGACCAGCTGTGAGATGTCAATGCGGTTACATAGCAGGTCGGAGATGACGTCCTGCGCATGCGCCACGGCGCCCGCGGGGTCTCTGCAGGGGGGCGGACGGATGGACGGGCGTCACCAGGGCGTCACCAGTGGCTGTGGCCGCCCGGCTGGCACCTCCACTGCCTTGAGGCTGGGGGACCAGGATGCGCTCCAGGGGCTGGGAGGGGCCCTGCCCGGCCGCAGGCTGCCAAGTGGCAGAGGCAGGGCCGGAACCCGCAGCTGTCCGACCCCACACTCTTTCCACAGCTCCGCCACCGACAAAGGGCTGGGCCTGACACCTGCGTCCCCAAGGGAGGAGGGGCTGGGGGCTGGGCTCCTGGGCCTGAGGGAAGAGAGGCCGGGCTCCAGGTCCGGGTGCGGGTTCCACACACCGGTCGATGAGCAGGCGGCGCAGAGAGGCGGTGACGAGGTTGGCCACTAGGGGGCAGTTGTCCCTGCGCACGGCCTCCAGGCCCTTGCAGTCCATGCGGTCATGGGCGTCGGACCGGGAGGAGAAGAGCAGGCCCGCATACCGCTTCTTGCTGATGAGCAGGTACGGGAAATAGACCTGGGGGGAACCCGCGGCTGAGAGCCCCTGAGGCTGTGGGGGCCAGTGCCCCATCCTGAGGCTTCCCCAGAAACAGACAGGGCCAGACAGGGATGGTCCCTGGGACACAGGATTGGGACACAGGAAGATGGACCCTAAGACCCCAGCACCTCAGCTCAGGGGGACACCCTCAGCACTCCAGGGACCCCAAGTCGGAAATGGGCTGGGATAAAGCTACACCCTAAAACCCGAGATCCAGACACTGGGGTGAAGTCTGGAGAGCCCCAAATGGGGGCCTGAAACAGACCAGAGGCAGACGGGGGAGACCAGGCAGCAAACCCTCAAAGACAGGAGACTAAGGGCAGAGAGTGAGCCCTGGGGCAGGGACAGGCTCCAAATCTGAGAGGTGTACCCCGAGGCCTGACCCCAGCTTCGAACGCGGGGGATGAATCTGGCGTGAGGGCTCCCAGACCCAAGCCTGTCGCACGCTGGGAGGCAGGGAGCATTGGACAGCGGTACCCCGATCCAGGAGTTGCCCCGTCAGGGCCCCTGCTGCACAGGACAGCCCCTGAAAACCCCTGAAAACCAGAGACGCTCCGAGAACGACGGGGTCTTTAGGAAACAGACACCGTTCTGCGTAGCAAAGCCCAAGGCTTTTGGGGGTTTCCAAAACCAAGGTCCCCAAACTCAGGAGGATCCAGGAACACAATACCTCAAAACTGGGGCTTACGAGTTTTTAAATAAATAATTTTTTAAAAAATAAGGGACTTCGCTGGCAGTTCTGTGGTTAAGACTCCACGCTTCCACAGCAGGGGGTGCGGGTTCGATCCCTGGTTGGGGAACTAAGATCCTGCATGCCGCACCGCATGGCCAAAAAAATTTTTTTAAATAAATAAATAAAACTGGGGCTGATGAACTCAAAGAATAGGATACCCAGGGCACCCAGATCAGCACACCTCGAAATGGAGACATAAGCAACAATGGGCGTTCCTGGACGCTGATGCAGTAGGAGAACCCTACCCAAATGCACTCAAACTTTGCAGGCACCCTGAGAATCAGAGACCCCCCCCCAAAACTGGCAAGACCCACGTCTGCCCACTCCAAGCACTGGGGGGCCCCCACTTACTTTCTCAAACTCTAGCCGGATGGGTGAGGGGAAGTGGCCAGACACCCAGTCCGCAGCCTCCCGTCCCAGGGCCATGGCCTCAGCCACAGATGAGACGCCAAATCGGCACATGACAGAGTCAGTGTCGCCATACACCACCTGGGGAGGGGCACGTGTGACCCAGAGGGTTGGGGAGATGCTGGCGGCCCCTGCACTTCCCACACCAGCCCCAGGCCTGTCTCAGGCCAACAGTGGGCAGGCAGGAGGCCCCTGACCTTGGCATTGGCACTGTAGCCGTTCTCCACTGTGTACTTGGACTCCACGAGCTGCTTCGTTCTCTCAATCATCTGGCGCCCGAACCCAGTGACGCTCTGTCAGAGAGAGAATCAGGCAGAGTGAGGGCCCAGGGGCCGTCCCCAGGGAACACGGGCTTAGGGTCCCACCTCTGCTGCTTTCTGCAGGTGTGAGTATGGATGAGCCACTGCCCTTCTGGGCCTGTTTCCAAATCTGCAAAATGCGGCTACTGAGCTGCTCCTTAATGGTCTGTTGGAAGTAGGTCCCTGGCCCAGAGCCCTGGGCACAGAGGAGGAACTGACTGCAGCAAATAGTGGTGGAAAGGCTGGAGCCAAAAGAGGCCATCAGCTCAGTGTTTCTCTCCACGGAGGTGCTGAGAATCTGCGGACACTGCAGGCAGCTCTCCGTGGTGCAGGACCACTGACATTCCTGGTCCCATCCCCCTATCCTTGGGCAATCAGAAATGTCCCCCCAAAGGTAGGGTGCTGTACCAGGGCCATGGAAAGACCATTCCTTTCCAAATAAGGAAACTGAAGCTGGGGGAGGAGAAGGGACACACTAAGGAGAAACAGGCATGACTCTTCTGTTTTTGTTTGGATCCGCCCAGAAAACCTTTGTCTTTAACTAGAGCATTGAGGCCACTTATGTTTAGTGTAATTACTGATTATATCTGAGCTTAAATCTACCATCCAACTAACTGTCTTCTATTTGTCCCACCTGTTCTATGTTCCTTTTTCTTTCTAACTTCTTTCTGGAATACTCAGTATTCTTTTTTTTTATTATTCCACTCTGCTGCCCCCATAAGCTTGAGAGACAGAAACAGGGAAAGAGGCTAAGAAACAGAGACATAACAGAGACAGAGGGAAGGGGCTGAGAGAAATGACAGAGAGACAAGGCCAGGAAGCAGCAGCTGCTATGAGGAAGCCCCAGGGGAAGCAAAGCCACACCCTCCTGCCTGGCCTCCCCTCGGGGCTGGAACCTGACAGCCAGACATCCACTTCTTTCCACCAAGGAGGATGGGAGATGCCCCCAGAGATTATGAAGGGCCAGTAAGAGCAGTAAGGGTGGCCTACTGTAAAAGATTAACCTCACTCAAAGAGAGGCCTGGCTCTCGGCTGGCTCCTGGGAGGGAACCTCTAAGCCAGGGGTCCCCAACCGCCGGGCCATGAACCAGTACCGGTCCGTGGCCTGTTAGAAACCAGGCCACACAGCAGGAGGCGGGCGAGCAAGTAAAGCTTCGATTGTATTTACAGCTGCTCCCCCCCCCCCACCCTTGCTCGCATTACTGCCTGGGCTCGGCCTCCTGTCAGATCGGCGGCGGCATTAGATTCACACAGGAGCGCGGCCCCTACTGTGACCTGCACATGTGAGGGATCTAGCTTGGTGCTCCTTGTGAGAATCTAATGCCTGATGACCTGAGGTGGAGCTGAGGCGGGGATGCTAGCGCTGGGGAGTGGCTGCAAATACAGACTATCATTAGCAGAGAGGTCTGACTGAAGAGACCAAAATAAATCAGTTGCTTGCAGACTCATATCAAAACCCTACCAGTGGTGCTTCCCTGGTGGCGCAGTGGTTGAGGGTCCGCCTGCCGATGCAGGGGACACGGGTTCCTGCCCCGGTCCGGGAAGATCCCACATGCCGCGGCGCGGCTGGGCCCGTGAGCCATGGCTGCTGAGCCTGCGTGTCCGGGGCCTGTGCTCTGCAACGGGAGAGGCCACGGCGGTGAGAGGCCCGCGTACCGCAAAAAAAAAAAAAAAAAAAAAAAAAAAAACCCTACCAGTGAGTGGCCAGTGAAAACAAGCTCAGGGCTCCCACTGATCCTGCATTACGGTGAGTTGTATCGTGATTTCGTTATATATTCCAATGTAATAATAATAGAAATAAAGTGTACAATAAATGTAATGCGCTTGAATCACCCCCCAACCACCCCCCACCCCGCCAGGTGCATGGAAAAGTTGTCTTCCACGAAACCGGTCCCTGGTGCCAAAAAGGTTGGGCACCGCTGCTCTAAGCCCTTGGCGTGTCCTGCCTGACAAGTGTCTTTGTTCATCTGGGACCTTGGGTCACATCAGGTGATCTGTGCTAACGTGATTTGTGGTGGGGCCTTGGGCCACATGGTATCCAGCCTGACATCTGGAGGGACTGGAGACTGAGTAACTAAGGTCAGTCACATGGCGCTCCATGCACCTGACCCCCAGTAAAAACCCAGGACACCAAGGCTCAGGGGTGCGTCCCCAATGGGCAGTACAGTGTGTATGGTCACACATCAGTGCCGGGAGGAATAAGTGCTGTCTGCAGGACTACCCTGGGAAAGGCAACTGGAAGCTTCCACCTGGTCTCCCCTGGACTCTGCCCCATGTGCCTTTCCCTTGGCTGTTTTTTTTTTTTTTTTTTGCGGTACGCGGGCCTCTCACTGTGTGGCCTCTCCCATTGCGGAGCACAGGCTCCGGACACGCAGGCTCAGCAGCCATGGCTCACGGGCCCAGCCGCTCCGCGGCATGTGGGATCTTCCCGGACCGGGGCACGAACCCGTGTCCCCTGCATCAGCAGACGGACTCTCAACCACTGCGCCACTAAGGGAAGCCCCCTTGGCTGGTTTTAATCCCTGTCCTTTCACTGTAATAAATCATAACCATGAGTATAACAGCTTTTCTGAGTTCTCGGAACCCTTTTAGTGAATCACTGGATCTGAGAATGGGCTTGGGGGCCCCTGAACTGTAAGTGGGTGTGTGTGTGCACAGGCCCCTCCCAGCATAAGGCCCACCCACTGCCAGTTCTTCCAGGTGTTCCACCCACAGCCATGTGAGGACTGACACAATGTTCAGGAAGGGAGCTCCCCGTGTCTGGAGGTAACCAAGTCTGGAATGTGCAGGGACCCAAACCCCAGGGGAAGGAGCTAGACAGAAGACCTCTCTAAGAATCTCTTAGGCCATGAGCGGAGGCACTGATCCCAGCGTGGCAGAACCTCAGACTCAGGCGCTCTGTGGTCGTGCCGTGGGTGTTTTTCTGTATGAACAGCAGAGTAAACAGGCCTAGGATGCTGCTGCGGCGGGGAGGGAGGTAGTGGGCTTTTATGCCCACATTCCCTCTCAAAGCAGAGCACTGCCCTAGCACCGGCCAAGCATCTTCCCTGGGATCCTCACACAGGGACGGGACAGGGGACCCTCGTGCCTGTTCCAACTGTGACCAAGAACACACCGCGACTTAACGGCCAGAGCCTGACCGTGCTGTTGGGTGAGCCCCCAGCCCCGCCCCAGCCCCCCCCGACAGAAACACGGCCCTCCTCTCCCATCAGGAGGGAGGGGACCTGCTCTCTGCTCCCCCACCCTCATGTGGGTCAGGGGCGGAGGTGGGCTGGGGTGGAGCCTGCCAGGGACATAGGGGCTGCCAGGTGACTGTGTGACAGGTGAAAAGCATGAGCAAAGCTGCCCCCCTCCCTCAGTCCCTCGGCCTCTGCCTCCCCCGCCCCGCCCCGCCCTGCTCCAGCCCCCCCGGAATTTATCTGTCTGCTGAGCGCCAACTGCTTTCCCATACACATTTACTGCTGTCACCATCTGTGTCCCCGCAAGGCTGGGCACCAGGGGAGGAGCTCTCATCCACTGTGTCACCTGCTGGACCCACAGGGCACAAGGCCCAACCTACAGTGAATGGTCAGCAAGTGTTTGCTGAACCAACGAATGAACCAATCACACAAGCATCCACTCTCCAAAAGGTCAGCGGGTTGGGGCGATCTGGGCCCTGACCTCTACTACATTGAGCCCTGGTTCTCCCTAAGGGGTGGTTGTCTGTCCCCTACCTGCCGCGGTGCACTCACCTGTGAGATCTCCAGGCATGGCAGCTTGCCCACCTGGGCACCAGTGAAGCCGTACACAGAGTTGGCGCTCACTTTCAGTGCCAGCTGCCGCCCGTCCAAGACCTGCCGCCGTAGGGGGTCTGTCTCCTTGGCCAGCTCGGCCTTGGCCCTGGGAGGAGAAGGAGAAGGGGGAGGCAAAGGCCATTCAGGTGGCATTTCAGGCCTCAGGGGCAGACGAGAGGCCCAGGCCTGGGCACTGGTCAGGGTGCCTTTCTAGAAAGGGGTGCCACATACATTTGTGCAGGTCGCACACTGCACAGAGGTGCCCAGCACAGGGGCTGGAGGGAGCTGCCCGCAGGGGGTGCCTTGTTCTAACTCAGGGACAGCTGCAGCTAAGTGCACCCATGACGGACAGGGATTGCCAGGCCGCCTCAGCAAGGCTGAGCTATGAGCAGGGGTGGGCGGCCGGGCTCAAGAGCCCACCTCTTCCGGGCGCTGAGCAGGTTCTCCAGGATCTGGGGCAGCAGCCCCTTCCGCACCGCCGTCTTCACAAACTCGTCCCCCGTGGGTGTCTTGATGAACTGATCCTCGGTCAGGCTGGGCCGAAGGTGGTAGGGGTGACGCCTGGCCTCCCTGGCTCCTCCTCCATCCCCTCTCGGGACCCCCCCAACCTCTTGCCAGTCCCCTCCCCTCCCCACTAGCTCTTGATCCCCAGCCCCAGCCAGCCTGAGGCCGGCCCCTGGGTGGTCTCGGGGTACACGTGGCGAGCGGGGCCACCATACCCCAGTTTCTGGGCGGCCCCGGGCCGTAGAAGCGTGGTGTAGCACAGGTTGTGGGCCATCATGATGGACGGGTACAGCGAGGAGAAGTCCAGGGTGGTGATTGGGACATCATAGTACCTGGGGGGCCGGGAGGAGTCAGGGCGGGGAGCCCCCCTGTCCCCACCAACCCCGCCACCGGGCCTTACCCTTTCAGGGGCTCGATGACTGTGGCCCCCGTGTAGTCCTCGCCGCCCTCCGTCTTCACCACGGGCATCAGCAGCCCCTGACGCATGGCCTGGGAGGGCAGAAGGCGGGAACTGTGGATGGGCGCGGGCAGGGCCCCTCAGCAGGGAGCGTGGTGGCCAGGCCCGCCCTGGGCTCCGCCCGCTGACCTGCCGCAGCAGCTGGGACACGACCTTGACCTGCTGGCCGCGGCTGAGCAGGTAGCTGAGGGGCACGCCGGTGACGCGCGCCATCTCCATGGCATTCACCAGCACCATGAGGCGCTCCAGCAGCCGCAGGGGCAGGAAGGCGTCCTTGAGGCAGTACACGGCCAGGCGGCGGCGCGTCTGGTCGTTCCCATTCTGGGGACGGGGGCAGGCATTAGGGGCCAGGGAGGCAACAGCGTGGGAGGAAGGAGGAAAGAAGGGCACAGTCTGAGGACTTAGTGAGGTCCAGAGGTCGGGGCAGGGCAGCGGAACAAAGGTCGCCATGCCAGAGGTCGCGGGAGTGGGGAGGGACAGGGGTCCCATCTGCGGGGCGAGATCAGAGGTCGAAGGTAGGAGCTAAAGGGGACGGCCAGGAAGGCAGGTGGGCGCTGAGGGCCGAGGTCGCGAGGGTGGGGAGAGAAGGGACGGCGGGAAGCGGGTCGGGCGGCGCGGGCACCTGCAGGTCAGTGATGATGCTGTGCTGCACGTCCTCCTTCTGCTCGCCCAGGAAGTGGAAGCTCACGGCATTGAGCGTGTAGGACCGGAGCTTGTACTCCCGCAGCAGCACCTGTGGCGAGCGGGAGCGGGTGGGCGGCGGCCCCGGGGAAGCGGCCCTGTGAGGGCAGCCCCCGCCCGGCCCGCCGTACCTGCAGCATGTCCATCTGCACGCGGCCCACCATGCTGACCACCTTGCTGTCCCGCCGGCCGGTCTGCCTGGACTGGAAGGACGAATCCCGGATGCTGGAGCGGAGGCCAGACACACGGCCCAGGAAGGGGAAGGCCTGCACCTGGGGGCACAGCACATGGGGAGAGCGGGGGCTGTGGCGGTGGGATCTGCAGGGCCGAGCCACAGCAACGGTAACCAGACAACCCATGACACCCCCTGCGGTGCCACCCTCCCTTCCTGCTGGGAGCCCCGCGGGCAGGGGCAGCTCTGGGGCAGAAGGACCCTCTGTGGCTGGGCAGGCACGGATGGGAGGCTGGGACAGGGAGAGTCAGGGGCCTGAGGGCCGTGGGCGTGAAGGGGCAAGGATGGTGCCCAGGGGCTGCGGGAGCGGGGGCAGGGGCAGACTTGAGGATGGTGCTGAGCTTGACGGAGAGGCAGCGGGTGCTCGGGGTGGGAGGCCTGGAGGACGGCAGGGCACGGTATGGAGCACCAGGTCTGCACTGGCGACAGTGCGTGAGCCGGGGCCAGGTGTGGAGGAGAGGCCTGAGCTGGGCTGGGAGCAACGAGGCTGGGGCTGGAGAACAAGGGCAGGGAGCGGAGGCCGGAGTATAGACGCCAGGCCGACAGGGGTGGGCTTCTCCCTGGAGCTGCCGGGGGCCTTAAAGTGTGCTTGTTTGCTTTTTCCATTATGAAACTGGCCAAACATCGAGAAAAAGAAGAAAATAATACAATATGTACCCCGTTAGGAGTTGAACTGGGTTCCCCCAAAAGATGCTGAAGTCCTAACTCCTGCACCTCAGAATGTGACCTCATTTGGAAATTGGGTCTTTGCAGGTGAGCAAGTTAAGTTGAGGTCATTAGGGTGGCCCTGATCCAATATGACTGTGTCCTTAGAAAAAGGGGACATTGGAGCACAGAGACATGCACAGGAGGGAGAGTCAGGGAGAGTGCCATGTACACTCCAGCCATGTCTGAGGCGACCGGAAGCTAGGAGAGAGGCCTCAGAAGGAACCAACCCTGTGACACCTTGACTGGCCTTCCAGCCTCCACACTGAGAGACGACACACAACCGTGGGGCTTTGTTACGGCAGCCCCTGCAAGCTCACACGACCCCCCCAGGCCCACACCAGATTCAAGCATCAAGGTTTTGCCACCTACTTCAAGGACACCCCGTTTTTTCCTTATTTTTTGTTGACATATTTTAAAGCCCGAAGAACAAGGCGCTGCACCCCTGCCCACTTCAATCTGCCCCTCCAAATACACGAGCCTTTTCTGACTTAACCACGAGTGCTTCCTCGCCTCTGCAAAAGCCACAGAAACCTTCTGGGCTCTGAACGGGGCAGGGACGGGGCCAGAGTCGGGGTTTCAGGGAGGCAGCCGCCCACAGCCTGAGCCCTCAGTGGCGTGTCTGAGGGCAGCCCCACGCCCCCGCCCGCCTGCCACACCTTGAGGATCTGGGCCCGGGAGATAAGGTACGGAAGGTCGAAGTTCTGGATGTTGTAGCCAGTGATCACGTCGGGGTCCATGATGCGGACGAAGGCGGACCAGGCCTGAGGCAGGAGCACACCGGGTCACCCAGGCTGTCATCCTGGTCAACCCCCTGCCATGGATCCTTCTCACTCCTGGAATGTTCTGGAAGCCCCCAAGAGCAGCCCAAGAGCCCTCCCACCCGTGGAAGAAAGACTGGGAAGGTGCTTCTGAAAATAACGAATCCACAGGGGAAACGGCTCAAAAAACGGCCTCGCGCCTGGGAGGTGCAGCGTGGGGAGCTGAGGAAAATGGGGGTCGGGGGGCACGGAGCGAGAGCCACCTGGAGCAGGTCCTCCTCCCGCTCGTAGCTCTGCACCTTGGCGCCCAGGATGGGGGCGCAGGGCCGTAGGGTGAGCGCCAGGCGCAGGAAGGGCTCTGGCTCGCCCCAGCGCAGGCCCAGGGAGCAGATCTGGATCACGGGGTCCCGCTCAGGCTCCGGAAAGATGCCTGCAAGGGGAGGGAGGAGGGGGAGGCGGAGACCTGACCCCTGATGCTCCCTCGTGGCACATCTCACCTGGCCCACCCACTCCTTTCTGTCCCCACCGTCTGCAGAGCCTGCACAATCCACCCTGGCTCCCCACTGCCTGCAGCTCCGGGCCCTCTTACCCATCCCTCACAGACTGGGCCGACCTACCCCAGCGCCTCTGCACTTGCTGCTCTCTCTGCAGGGAATGCTCTCCCCGCCCCACTCCCCAGCCCCTCCCTCTTCACGAAGCTTAGCCCCTCGCCCGAGGCCTCCCCTGCCCACCTGTCCGAAGCAGCCCTGTCTGTCTCCATCACCTTCCTCCTTTGCGTTGCGAGCCTTTTAATAACCTGTCTGCTTGTGTGTCTACTCCCTTCTCCCTGAGTGAGCTTAAGAAATGCAGGGACTCCCGGGGTGAGACTGGCACATCACTAACATCCGGAAGGAAGGAGGGAGGACCTCCAGGCCCCAAGGACACACCTTTGCGGCCCGCGCACTCGATATCAAAACTGAGCACCCGCAGAGGTGCGATTCGCTGCCACTGCCCTTCTGGCGGGTGACTGACCACATCCGACCACAGCACGTCCGCCTCCAGCTGACACAGTGTGGCCTGTGGGGACAAGGTGGGTCAGCGTCTGCAGGGTCCCAGCTCTGTGACCCCCACCCCACCCCGGGGACCCATGCACCTTCCCCTCCGGCCTCAGGACGTATTTCCCAGCCGGGAGTTCCAGCCAGTTGCAGCCAACGATGTCCGCGTCCACCATGAACCTGCAGGGGGATGAGGGTCAGTGGGCAGAGGCTCGCTTGGGGGGTGAAGGGAAGGAGGCGAAGGTTGGAGAAGCGAGGCGGGGGCCATACCGGATCTCAAAGTCAACGTTGGCCTCATAGGGCGGGAAGCTGGGGGTGCCCAGGCCGGCAACGCGGATGCCCTGCTCCAGGACACGGCGGGCGGGAGCCACGAGGCGGGGCAGTGCCAGAGTGATGCGCAGAAACGAGGAGGGGCCGTGCCCGTGGTACCCAAACATGCCTGCAGACGGAGCGGGTTGGCACCGGCCTGGAGGGACCCCCACCCACCTGGCCCCTGGGGCAGCACTCACTCTGCCGGGAGCACAGCTCCATGGCCAGCACGGCCAGCCCCGTGAGCTCCTTGCCCCCGCGCTGGTCCCGGCTGATGGCTGTGTTCAGCTCCCGCTGCAGGTCGCTCAGGTGCTCAGGCCCAAACCCTGGGTGTGGGAGGGCCCATCAGAAGTGCAGGGGGCCTCCAAGCGGTAGGGGCGAGGAGGGGTCTTCGGGGTCGGGGCCACTCACCGGGGGGTGCTGGGGTGTAGAAGTAGGGCGCAAAGCCGTGGATGTGGCAGCAGACAGAGACGCCCTCGTCGGTGACCCCGAAGGCGCGGATCACCGGCACGGAGTCCTGGGACGGCAGGGGCACCCCAGGCAGGGGCCGTGCTAGGCCTGGGGGTGTCATAGGGTAAGGCAGGGGCTACTCTCTCGGACACCTCAAAGGTGTGCCTGCCTCCCTCCTGGTTTACGTGTCTACCCTTGTCCTCCTTACAGTCCTTTTCCCACTGCACAGCTAGAGGGAGCACCCCACGTTTTTCGCAAATTTCAAAAGTAGAATCAACTTTGTGTGGGCAGCATGATGAGCTTTAACTTAGGGAGATTCGTGTAACCACCAGCAAATCGGGGTACAAGACGGTCCCGTCACTCCAAACAGCCCCCTCAAGCTGCCCCTTTGTAATCACACCTGCTTCCACCCCGCCCCCTGGCACTGCTGGTCTGTTCTCTGTCATCCTGATTTTGTCTTTTTGAGACCATCCACAGAATGGAGTCAAACAGTACATAACCCTCTAGGTCTGGCTTCTTGCACTCAGCATGGCACCTCGCGCCGGTATCCATCCATGTCGTTGCATTTGTCAAGTTTGTTCCCTTTTATTGTGGAGAACCACTGTGTGATATGTTACCCATTCACCTGCTGCAGGACACGTGAGTCGTTCCTGGTTTTGGGTGGATATGAATAGAGCTATCAACATCCACGGATTTTGTTTGAATGTAGGTGTTTGTTTCTCTAGGGTAGATATCTAGGGGTGGAACTGCCAGATTCTATGGTAAGAGTAGGTTTAACTCTTACATCTCAATAAAGCTTGGGGAAAAATTACCCCCAGAAAAATAAAAAAGAGTAGGTTGAACTCCGTAGGAAACGGCCAGGTTGTTTCCCAGAGCGGCTGCATCTAACTGTGGCCCCACCGAGCACCAGGAGCTCCTGGCACTGCGCAGCCTTGTCTGCACTTGCTGGTGTTGGTATATTTCACTTTAGCTTTCCTCACAGCTGTGCGTTTGTGTCTCATGGTGGCTGTCATTTGCATTTCCCTGATATCTGACGACACTGCACATCATCTCATGTGCTTATTTGCCATCGTAGATCCTCTAGCGAATTGTCCAAGTTTTCTGTCCGCTTTCGAACTGGATTGTTTTCTTTCTCTTGAGATCTGAATGTTCTTTATTTGCAGCACTGGTCCTTTGTCAGACATATGGACCGCAAACGTTTCCTCCCCGCCTGTGGCTTGTCGTTTCATTCTCGTACAGAGGAGTCTTCGAAACACAAGGCAGGGCTTAGAGGGGCTCTCCCCATTGCCAAAGGCTCCCCAGCTTTCTCAGAATGGAGCCCCGAGGTCCTCAGTGGGCCAACGGGATCTCCCGCGACCTCCCACCTTCACCTTCACCCCTCGCTCCCGCCTCACTGGTCTCCTGGCTGTTCCTTAAACATACCAGACCTGCTCCCTCCTCAGGACCCTCTGCCAGGAATCCTGCTTTCCCAGACATCCCTAGAGTTCCTTGTTGCCTCCTCAGAAGGGCCTTCCTGCACCTCCATGACGCGAGGTCCAGCACCGCTGCCCTACTCGATGCTCCTCGGTTACCCTCACCACCACCTCACGTTCTGCTTCTTTTTTTTTTTTCCTGGCCGCACCACGCGGCTTGTGGGACCTTAGCTCCCCGACCAGCAACCGAACCTGAGCCCTCGGCAGTGAAAGCACAGAGTCCTAACCACTGGACCGCCAGGGAATTCCCTCCACTTCCTTTCTTATTCTGCCTCTCCGTCTAGAACGTGAGCCTCTGAGCGCAGGGACCTGGTCTGCCTGGAACAGGGCTGCCTCAGTGCAGACATTCATTTGTTCCCAACTAATTGGATGGATGAATGGACACCACACCACATGCCTCTCCCCTCTGCGAGGAGCCAGCTCCTTCAGGCCTCATTTAGAAGATGCCCCCCTCTTCCAGGATGCCCCCACCCCAGCCCTGTCCCTCCCTCTCGCAGCCCTGGTCACCTGGGCGGGGACTATCTGTGTCCATCTCCTCCCACAGAGCCAGAGGGGCTGACCTGACCCAGCCTCCACCGGGGGGCCCAGGGCCCCTCCTCCCACCCACCAGGCCTCTGTCCCCCAAACTCACCCACGTAATGGTCGATTTCCAACTGCTGGAAGATGAGGGGCTCCGTCTGGGGGTCCAGGGGGGGTGGGGAGGGCCGAAGCCACCGGGCATCTATGGCTGTCGTGGAGAGCTGCCCTGGATGCGGGAGAGGGAAGCAGGGCTCCATGGAGTTGTGGTCCTGCTTCGGAAGTAAGTACTAAGTACCTTCCCAGCCCTGCCAGTGATCCCTCAGGTGGCATCAGACTTGTGAAAAGAAAGTCAGGTGGAGGTCGTGGCCTGGATCAGGCCAGAAACTCGAGAGAGATTCAGGAGTCAAGGGTCAAAGTTAGACTGGAAGTGACAGGAAACAGAGGTGGCCTACTGACATGGGGTCAAAGGTCAGCCCCTTGTGGAGCTCAAAGTGAGCCAGGGGCTGGCAGTCAGAGGTTACAGGTCAGCTCCATGGTTCAGAGGCATGACAGGCATGGGGTGCAAGGGGCTCCTGCTCTAGGTCTCACCGTCCGCAGCCCCCTCCAGGGCCGACTGCAGCTCCTCCTCCTCCTGTTCCTGCAGCCTGTGCTCTGCCTCCATCTCCTCCATCAGCGCCAGCTCCTCCTCGAACTGCGATGGCCGATATGCCTCATCCTCATCCCAGAGGCCCCCACGGGCCCGCTTTGGGGGCACCCCAGGCCCTGGGCCTGGTCGCCGCTTGCCATCCATCCTGTGGGGCAAGTTGGAGCGGGGTGAGGGTGCCCATCCTCTCCATGGCCTCCCATGTACCCACCATGACCGTGAGCTTTTAAAAAAAAAAAAAAAAAAAATCTCCAGAGTGGGGAATTCCCTGGGTCCAACGGTTAGGACTCCGCGCTTTCACTGCTGAGGGTGCGGGCTCAATCCCTGGCTGGAGAACTAAGATCCCACAAGCCGTGTGGCGCAGCCAAAAAATAACTATCAACCAATCAATCAACCTCTGGAGTGCCTGAAGAGTAACATGACTCTCCACCCCCCCACACACTCTCCCCACCCCAACCCCCGCCACAGGCTCAGGGGGTGCTGGCACCTTCCAGATGCCCGGCAATCACCAGCAATGCCCAGCCCAGTTTAACCCTTTCCTCACATGCTCAAGCCCTCCACGTAATTTTTGTCCTCGTTTGCTTGCCCCTTGCCAACCCCTTGGCACCAGCCCTGCACACCCTCCACCCCCTCTCATCACAGACGTGGTCCTCAGATCATCCCTTTCCTTCCCATAAGCCCCTGTCCTCAATGCCCTCGCCTGCCCCTCTCCCCATTGGCCCAGGCCTTCCTCCTACAAACAGCTGGGAAGCGCCTCCTTCAGGCCTGTAATTTGAAGTTATTAAAAATGAAAAAATTTTAAATTAGTTATTGATTTAGAAAAATAAGTTGTAAAAAAAAGTACACTTCTCCCAGCATCAGGCCAGGACGGAGGGGATTATGAAAACTAAGAGCAGACCCAGACCCAGCTGGGAGAGAGTGGGGGGAGGGGACAGGTGCAAGGGAACACCTCTGGATCTTATAACTATCCCCCCACACCCAGTCTCCCCTTAGTCCTTTTTGCAACAGACCCCTTGCCTTGGAGCTGCCACAGGCAGTCCAGCCTCAGACTACAGTTCCCAAGGTGCATTGCAAGGGGTAGTCACATGATCGTGTTCTTTCTCACAGAATGGGGGTGAATGTGAGGTGTGCAGCTTCTGGGACAGCCTGAAAAGAAAGCCTGCCTTCCAGCCTTTTCCCCCTTCCCCATGGCTGGAGCATGGATGTGGCGGCAGTGAGCCAACCTTGACCATGGGGACAAGGACAACACTGAAGGGAATGCAGAGCTCCAAGATGGAAGGAACCTGGGCCCTTGACAACCTTCTGGAGCAGAGCTGCCTACCTTTGGATGGTTATGGGGAGACATAAACTTGTATCTTTCCTGGGCTACTGTGCCTTGGTGCTTCTTTATTATAGTAGCTTAGCCTAAACCTTAACAAACACAGCATGGAAAAATTCTGAGCTGACTGGGGATATGTTATGGCAAATGGTGGTGGTATACAATGGTACACTTCTCAGCATTAAAAAGGAGGTGGCCGCTGATACACTCACAGGATGACCAAATTTCAAATAGACAGCTAATGGGAAGCAGCCACATAGCACAGGGAGATCAGCTCCTTGCTTTGTGACCACAGAGACGGGTGAGACAGGGAGGGTGGGAGGGAGATGCAAGAGGGAAGGGAAGAGATACAGGGATATATGCATATGTACAGCTGATTCACTTTGTTATACAGCAGAAATTAACACACCATCGTAAAGCAAGTATACTCCAATAAAGATGTTACCGAAAAAGTGCATAAAAGAAGCCGGACACAGGAGTACATGCTGGGGAAATGGGGAGTTACTTCTGGGGTGACGAAAATGTTCTGAAACTAGACAGAGGTGGTGGCTGCAGAAAACTGTAAGTGCACTAAACGCCACTGACTACACACCTTAAAATCGCTAATTTCACCTCAATTTAAGAAAACAGTATACACTGTATGATGCCATTTACACAAAGTTATAGAACAGACTAAGCTCATCTATGCTACTAGAAATCAGGCTGCTTCTGGGGTGGGAGAGACTGACCGGGAAGGGGCATGAGGTTGATTTGTGGTGTGATGGAAATGTGCTGTACATCCCACTGTACGCTTGAGACCTGTGCATTTCACCATATGTAAATAGCACCTCAAGTTAAAGCAATAAAAGTGGGGAGGCTGCAATTCCACATCTAGGGGTTTATGCTACAGATACACTATCACATAATGAAAACCTGCATTTACAAGGTTATTTCCGGCAGCATTGTTTGCAGTCGCAAAAGACTGGAAACCACCTAAATGTCCTCCCCTGGGGGACTGTTTAAATAAGTTACATGAATTCCGTTCCATGGAATATTATGCAGCTCTATAAAGGAATGAGGAAGCTCTCTATGTACTGAGACAGAGGACTCTCAAAGACCCATTGTTAGGTAGAGAAAGCAAAGTGCAGAATGTTGTACATAAGAGAACTTTTGTGTGTGTATATATATATATATATATATATATATATATATATTAAAAAAAGGTGTCTAAGAAAATGAAGAAAATGTTTATCCTGATTCTAATCATTAGGAAACAATCAAACCAAAGACAAGACTGGCCTGCAAGATGGAATCTTCAAAAACTGTCAAAGTCATGAAGGGGGGAAAAAGGGCCAGGAAACTGTTTTAGATTAAAGGAGAGACTACGTAGTCATGACAACTAAATGCAAGGTCAGATCTTGGATTAAAAAAACAAAAATAGCTCTGAAGGCTATCACTGGAACAATTAGGCAAATTGAATAAGGATTGCCTATGAGATTACAGTATCGCCTCATGGTAAATGGCCTGATTATAATTATCCTATAGTATCATGACGACTACAACTTGCAAATAGTTCAGCCAAAAAAAAGTGTACGTGTGTCAAGATAAAGCCAATGAGGCAGCACATTCACAACTGGCAAATCCAGGCAAAGGGTTCATGGGTGTTAATTGTTCTTGTCTTGGGACTTCTCTGCAGGCTTGGAATTTTTCAAAATTAAAAGTTGGAGGGAAACACATAAAATAAAAATAACATTTTCACAAGGTGGGTGGGAGAATATATCTAAAGATGTTGGCTTTTCATGCATAGTTCTGGCAGGATGGGTAATAAACTGGCAACACTGGTTCCCTGGGGTGAGAAGACAGTTTGACCAAGAGCTAATTCATATACCATATGATTCACGCATTTCAAGTGTATAGTTTAATGGTTTTTAGTACATTCAGACTTGTGCAACCATGACCACAGTCCATTTTAGAACGCGTTCAACACCCCACAAAGAGACCCTCTGGAGTCAGCCCATCCCCCTCCTCCCCCTCCCCAAAAGCACCACTGATCCACTTTGTCTAGATGGATTTGCCTATTCTGGGCATTTCCTAGAAATGCAATCTTGTGTCTGGCTTCTTTCCCTGTGGATGATGTTGTCAAGGCCCACCCACATAGCACGGATCAGTGCTTCGTTCCTTTTAATGCCTGAATATTTCCCCACCGCGTCGCTATCTCACATTGTGTTCGTCCACGAGGGTTGTTTGCACCTTTGGGCTCTTGTGAACAGTGCTGCTATGACCGTGCAAACGTGGGTTTTGTATAAGGAGAAAGAATCTGAACCAGCTCTCCTTTTGCGCCCTCTGAAGTAACTGTGAGAGATGCAGAGAGTCAGGACCTGGGGGAGAAACCCGGGTGAAGCAGAGGAAGCTGAGGGGTTTCCAGGAGCCTGGAGGAGTGGCCAGACCTGGCCTGGCAGAGGGAGGTAGAAGGGGGCCGAATGGCAGCCCTGGGTCACTGGGCTGTGGCCAGGGGGTACGATGGGAGGGCAGCTGTCACCGGAGCAAAATCTAGGGTCCTGGACTAGTTCCCTATCCCAGCAACTGCCCTTAGCTCAGTCAGGCGAGGCAGCATTAGAAGGAAGGAGGCCCCTGGGTGTCCCCCCTCAGGGGCCCCAGCGCAGAGCTGGAGTTTGGCAAACGCTGTGAGCTTCTTCCTTTCTCGACGCTTCAGTAGCAGATACTGAACAGCGAGCAAATCCAGCAGTAACACACTACGATGAGTGTCTGCTTCGGGTCAGACACCAGGTTCTCTGTGACTCACTCCCTCGAGGTTGTCATCCCATCCCACCCAACCTCACGGCTTTAAATGCCACCTCTACGCTTTTGTGTCTCTGGCCCAGATTTCAGCCCGGCCTCCAGACTGACAGATCCAACTGCCCACTGTAAGCAGGTCCCTTCAGGCACCCCAGACTCCAAAGCCGGGCTCCTGATCTCCCCACAACCGTGCTCCTCGCACCACACCATCTCCCCCGATTCGGTAAGCGGCAGTTCCCATCAAGCCAACAGCCTTGGAGTCACCCCAACTTCTCTCTTCCCCTCAGACCACACGCTCACTCCATCTGCAAATCCCATCAGCTCTGCCTTCCAACGGACGGGAGTCCCATCGCTTCTCGGCCTCCCAGTCTGGTCCCTCTGACTCCCTAAAATGGTTGGCCGCTTTATTTTGTGCATTGCTGCTTGTCTGGCTCCCCCTGCTGGAAAATGAGCTCCTAGCGGGCAGGGATGCAGTTTCCTTCACTGCAGTATCACAGATGTCAACAACAGCGTTTGAACCACAGAGGGCGCTCAAGAAATATCTGTTGGGACTTCCTCGGCGGTCCAGCGGTTAAGACTCTGCACTTCCAAGGCAGTGGGCGCGGATTCCGCCCCTGGTCAGGGAACTAAGATCCCACATTCCCTACCACAAGGCCAAAAAAAAAAAAAGGGTGCTTCCTGCCATCAGCATCCTCAGACCTCCCCTATCCCCCAGACTACTGCAAAAGCCCTGATTCCTGACCTCTCCCAGCCGAACCAGCTTATAAAGCCTCCTCCCCCACACCTGGGGAATTTGTCTTCAGGGCTCCCATTCCCCTGTGATAGAATTAAAAAATTAAAATAAAACGACTATGATAAAAAAAAAAAGAAATATCTGTTGAATGAATGAACAGCCTCTTCCCCCACCCCACCTCCATCTCCGTCCTTGCACCCTGCCCCCTCAGTGTTCTCCACTCAGGAGCCAAAGGGATCCCATACAAGTGTGTCAGATCATCCATTCCCTGCTCTGCTCGGATGCTGCCCCTGGCTCTCATCTCATGCAGAGTTAAAAGCAAAGCCCTCATCTTGGCCCACAAGGCCCTGCACAACTGCACCCCACCCTTCACGGACACCACCTCCGCCCTCTTTCCCTTGCTCACTCCAGCCACTTGCCTCCTCTCTGTTCCTTAAACACTCCAGGCTTGGTCCTATCCCAGGACCTTTGCACAAGCTGTTCCCGTTGCTCTGCAAATGCTCTTTCCCAGATCTTCCCATGGCTCCCTCCTCCCCTCCTTCAGGTATTCATTTCCTCGAATGTCCCCTACTCAGTGAGGCCTGTTTAAAAATACAGCCCCCTGCCCCATGCTGATACTCTCCAACCCCTTCCCTTGCTTTACTTTTCTTGCTGGCCTTTGTTGCTGTCTGGTGCACTGTAGCAGGTCTTAAGAGTTCTCAAAGTGTGGTGCCCTGGACCTGCAGCATGAGCTTCTGGTGGGAACTTGTCTGAATGCTGATTATCAGGCCCCATTCCAGGCCTACTGAACCAGGGCCTCTGGGGGTGGGGCCCAGCAATCTGTATATCGAGCCCTCCAGGGACTCCGATGCTGCTCAAGTCCGAGCACCACTGCTTATTTATTTTGTTTATTGTCTGTTCCCCACGAGGAGAATGAAAACGCTGTGAGAGCAGGGATTTCATCTTTGTTTCCTGCTGTATCTCATGTCCCCAGGAGAGCGCCTGGGACTGAATACGTGCCCAATAAACATTTTCCGAATGCAGAAGGAAGGAAGGAAGGGACTCACAGAATTTTCACCAAAACTTCTGAGGGTGGTGCTGCTATTAACCCTCCAACACAATGACTGGAACTGAGGCCCAGAGAGGTGAAGCCACCTGCCCAAGGCGGCACAGTTAGCTCAGAGGGGCAGAGCCAGGGTTCAAACCCAAGCAGGCTGGCGCCTGAGCCCCAACGGAAACCAGTGCTCCAGACCGCGGCCTCCAGGTGTGCCAGGAGAGGTATGGGGGTGAACTGCCCTCTGCCCAGTTGGGGAGGCAGAATGAGGACAGGCTCATCAGCTTGCTCACCCCCGTACCCGGGCTCACGCACATCTGCTGAGGGATTGATTAAATAATGACAGATGGACCTATTCACTCTTGCCCCCCAGAAAACTACACACTTTTCACTCTTTGGTCTTGTCCTGCCTCTGAGCCTCTCTGAATCCCGCTGCCCTTGTCACAGGCTGGGGACCATGTGGGCTTGTCTGACTCCCTCAACAGACAGAGAACCTTTGAGACTAGGGCTGGGCTGATGCTTCTCTGGGTCCCCAGCATCACCCAGCACGGTGCCTGGAACGCAGGCCACTTCAAGTTGTGTCAGTTTAGACTCCTCTCCAGTGTCACCGACTCCACAAGTCTGCACTGAGCCCCGGCCTTCTTCTCTCGGCTCCCAAAGACCAGCACTACCTCTTTACAGCTCAGAGCGCTCTGGCTTGAGGTTTCCTGTCCTTCCCCCAGCCAAACCGAATTATCACTGGCTCCCCAGTGCTTATCAAAGGCCCTGCCACACGAGCAGCTGGCTGAAGGAATGAAGAGAGGGAATAGCATTGCAGGAGGAGGGAAGGGCATGGCAAAGGCCCTGAATGGGACAGGAACCTAAGGGGCCTGGGTGGGGAAGTGCAGGAAGTAGGGGGAGAAAAGGCAACAAGAGGTTGCTGGAGTGGGTGTGGTTATGAACCTGACACACTGACATCACCCTGCCCACTCACTCCACCTAAGCTCTGCCCTCAGGGTGGCACCCCCAAACTTGTTCCCCTTCAGCCTTCTCTCTCCAGCCTGCTGCTCAAACCGCAAACCGCAGTAATCTTGGGCTCCCCTTTCCTACCCTATCCCATCGTGCGGGCTCAAACCCCAAACACAACCTCCGCCTGATGGATTCTCCCCACCTGCACTGCAGGCGGAGCCACCTACGGTCCCCTCCTGCCTCCTAACTGGCCTCCCTCCTTCCACTTTTGCTCCTGCTACAATCCTATCTTCAGTCAGCTGCCAGGGACTTTTTTTTTAAAACGCAGGGGAGGGTCACGTTGATGGGATGTTTAAAACCTCCCCCGGCTCCCTGTCGAACCTAGAATAAAAGCTAACCGCACACCGAGATTCACAAGGCCCTGCAGGATCTGGTTCTCTATCCCGTCTCCAGCCTCACCTGTTCCCTCCAGCTACAAGCACTCCAAGTTCCTTCCTACTTCGAGGCTTTTCCCCTGGACGATCCCCCTGCCCGGATCGTTCTTTACGTGGCTGACTTCTCTCTCAAATGTCACTTCCCCAGAGAGACGATTCCTGATCACTCTAGTTAAAGAAGCAGGCTACTCTGTTTTACTTCACTTGGGATAACGTATCACAGGCTTGAAAGCATTGCTTTATCGTTTATACTTATTACTTGTCTACTGTCTGTCTCCCCCTGAGACAGGGACCTTTTCTGACCTGTTCCGGTTGTAGCTCCTGCTTCTAGAACAGTGCCTGGCACAGAATACTCAATATTTAGTGAATAAAAGATGTCGCTATGCCCCCACGTGCACCATTCAGCCCCCAATGCCTCCGGAACCGGTCTCCCCAAAGACCCTCCAGGGTGAGTCCACGGAGCCCAGCGCATTCGACCCCGCATGCTGAAGGGGTGCCCCACCCTCTTCATCTTCCCGCGCGTCCCCGTGCACGCGCCCACAACAGGCCCCTGCCCCTCTTCCGCGCGCCCCCAAGCCAAGGGGATTCCTCTCGCCGTCACGCCCCACGCGACCCCTCACAACCCTCTCTCAGACCCACGTGCCCAGCTCCTCAAGCCCCCTTCCCCGCCAGGCCGAATTTCCTGCAATTCCCCTTCTCCCGTAACTCACCCGCTTCAAACGGCGTTTCCCGCCACAGCCCACGCCGCCGTGACCCCTGACTCCGGCGCGCGCATGCCCAGAGTAGAGGCACGCCGAGCCGGGCCACGCCCCTACCGCCCGAATAGGGGAAAGCCACGCCCTGTTTCCCCCACCTCTGGGGCACAGGCCACGCCCCCTCTTTCAGACGCGGGCTGTGGTCTAGTCCCCTTGCTGAAGAACCCTCGCCGAACCGCGCCCCTTCTGACGTATGCGGGTCAAGGCCACGCCCCCTCCTTGCCGAAGCGTCGCCACCCAGTGTTATCGGAGCGCGCGCAGCGGTCTTGGGCACTGCCCGTCACCACGACTCCGCCAGTTCTAAGGTGCTAGGCGCGCCTCCTCTGCTTCCCCACCTGCCTCCTGGCCGAGGCCTTGCTCGGTAGGACCACCTGGGCACTCACAGTTCATTCTTCAGCTCGCGCAGCCAGACCTTTTCCCTCTCCGTAGAGGCTGGCCGGTTCGCGCTCAGATCCTGGCCTGGTCGGTTCTCCTGTCTCACAGCCACAGTTTCCCCATCTATAAACTGGACTCAGCGCAGGGCGGGCACACCTGTAAGGCGAGAGGCACACTGCTTGGGATGGGACCGTCTCTTGTAACTACTCTCACTTCCGCTGTTCCCTCTCCCCCTTCTAAAAAAAAACGTTTTTCAGTACCCAACCCATCCCTCCAAGCAACACCCTCTTCACCCTCGACCAGGACTGTCCATCCAGCTCACCTCGGTGTCCCCTCAAGGCATGGAGCAAGAGAAGGAGACATTAGGAGAACTCCACTGCCCTTCCTTACTTTGAACTCATCTGGGCCTTTTGTGAGGCCTTGCCGGACTTCCTCTTCCAGCTCCCACATTGCCCCGTGCTGACCCCATTAAAGCCCCTATTCCCTTACCTTCTAGCAGTCCTTGCTCAGCCCCCCATTACCAGCCCTGACTGGTAGACAACTCCAAGGAGGGACTTGATCTTTTTATTTATTGTTTTATTCTTTTAATTTATTTTTGGCCGTGCTGCCCAGCTTGCGAGATCTTAGTTACCCGACTAGAAATCAAACACGGACCCCGGAAATGAAAGCGCAGAGTCCTAACCACAGGACCGCCAGGGAATTCCCTAATATATATTTTAGCGGTTACTTCCCATTTACAGTTATTACAAAATACCGGCTATATTCCCCGTGTTGTACAACACATCCTTGAGCCTATCTTACACCCGATAGTTTTCACCTCCCATTCTCCCACCCCTGTTGCCCCGCCCACCAGTAACCACTAGCTTGTTCTCTTTATCTGTGAGTCTGCTTCTTTTTGTTACATTCACTACTTTGTTGTATCCACATTCACTACTTTGTTGTATCCAGATTCCACATATAAGTAACATACAGTATTTGTCTTTCTCTCATTTCACTTAGCATAATGCCCTCCAAGTCCACCCAGGTTGCGGCAAATAGCAAACTTTCATTCTTTTATGGCTGAGTAGTATCCCATTGTGTATATACACGCCACTTCTTCTTTATCCATTCATCTGACAGACACTTAGGCTGCTTCCATATCTCGGTAATTTAAATCGTACTGCCGTGAACACTAAGATGCATGTATCTTTTCGAGGTAGTGTCTTTGTTCTTTTTGGGTATATACCCAGGACTGGGATTGCTGCATCCTGCGATGAGTACTAGTTTTAGTTTTGCTTTTGGTTGTTTGGCCGAGCCACGTGGCTTGTGGGATCTTAGTTCCCCGACCAGGGATTGAACCCGGGCCCTCAGAGTCCTAACCACTGGACCACCAGGGAATTCCCCTAGTTTTAGTTTTTTGAGAAACCTCCATACTGTTTCCCACGGTGGCTGCAAGGAGAGACTTCATCTTGTTCACTGATGTTTCCAGTGCCTAATATTGTGTTTGGCACATAGTAAAGGCTCCATACATTTTAACTTTTATTTATTTATTTATTTATAGCTGCATTGGGTGTTCGTTGCTGTATGTGGGCTTCCTCCATTTGCGGCCAGCAGTGGCTACTCTTCACTGCAGTGCGTAGGCTTCTCATTGTGGGGGCTTCTCTTGTTGCGGAGCACGGGCTCTAGGCGCATGGACTTCAGTAGTTGTGGCACGTGGGCTTCAGTAGTTGTGGCATGCGGGCTCTAGAGCGCAGGCTCAGTAGTTGTGGCGCACGGGCTTAATTGTTCCTCGACATGTGGGATCTTCCCGGACCAGGGTTCGAACCCGTGTCCCCTGCACTGGCAGGCGGATTCTTAACCACTGCGCCACCAGGGAAGTCCCAAAATGCTTCACACATTTTTGCTGAATGAATGACATCTGTGACCCCAGGATGGCCAGCACAGTGCCTGGCCCACAAGAGACTTCATCCAATACTTGATTGAATGAAAGCCCCTTCTCCTCATCCACTTAAACCCTCCTTGTCCTTCAGGAGCGGGCTCCAACCACCGGGAGGTGACCGTGAGGTTGTCAGGGGCCTCTCCTAGGCACCCATAGCGCCTAGTCACATCACCCTGAACCCTTCCCAGCTCAGCACCAGGTCCATGGGGGTTGGTGTCCATGAAGACCCTGGCAGCCCCTCCCCACCTCAGACTCACTCTGGCTCAGGGCAGGTTTCTATTCATACTTTATTTTCCTGTTTTTGTTTTTTTTAGTTTTTATTAAATAAAAGGAGCAGAGGGAGGGGGGCCTGTGTCTCTCGGGCTCTGCGGGAGCCACAGGCCCTCCCCTGCCTCCCAAGGTGCACTGCGTGGTAGGCTTGAGATGTAAGCTGGGCAGGGAGGGCAGCTGGGAGTGCTGGGAGAGGTCAGGATCTGTGACCCATCTGCCCCTCCCAGGAAGACTCAGTGGGCGGGGAGAGAGGCTCCCGGACCCCGACTGGGGCTCATCCTGAGGGTTGACGGCTGGCGGGGGCCAGGGCCTGAGCTCCAAGCCACAGGGCGGGACCCCAGGCCCGGCCCGGCCCCTCCCCACCGCAGTGTTCATTCACTGGAGGGTGCAGGGTGGTGGGGCAGGGTGGCCGGGCCCCTCATTCATGGACGTCCCAGATCTCGGAGAGCAAAGGCGGCAGCTTCTTGTCCTGGAGCCGCAGGGCGAAGACCTGCTCCGAGTGCACGGAGCTGAGCGTGCGCAGGCTCACGAGCTTCATCAGCATGCGGGGGAAACGCAGCTGGTCCTGCGGGGGGGGCGGGAGCGCGTGGGCGCGGGTCAGCCCCTCAGCCCGCCAGGAGGGCCCCTCCGTGGGTCGGGCCAGGAGAGACAGCGTGGCGCCCCGTGCGTGGACTAGGCCTGGCTCCTTGTGGAGGGGACAGGGGCTTGAGGACACACTCTCGCTGAGAGGATGCTGACCAGGGCTCAGAGTGCTGTCAGGGGTGCGGGGGGCGGCGACAGAGCTGGGCTGGGACTAGGCAGCCGGCCCCTGGCCCCAGGCTGACCCCACACGGGTCTGGACTTCCTGTCCCTCCCCAAGCCGGAGGGGCTAGGCTCTGGCACCTGTGGCCTCTTGATGCGGGTGTAGGACAGCAGCGCGTCCACGTAGGGCTGCTGCAGCGCCTCGACTCGGCTCGGCTCCTGCACGTTGGGCCGGTCGGCCGAGAAGATGTTGATGGCGATGAGGAGGGCGTACTCAGCATCGTCCAGGCCCAGGCGCCTCATGGCCCGCGAGAACTCGAAGATGGGGTTGATGAATTCCACCTGCAGGCCTGCGGAGGTGGGAGGCCCGGCCCGATGAACCCCCCTGACCCTGAAACCGGCCCCCATGCCTGGCCCCTGGCGCTGCCCACCTTCAGCAGGGTGAGCGAAACAGCAGCAGGTCGAGAGTGCTGGTCACCCTGTAATCCCACTGCCTGTCAGGGTGCCCGGCACGTAGTAGGTGTGCCATACCTCTCGCCCAAATGAAGGAACGAGTAATGAGTGTGAACACTTAACTCAGAATTTTCTACCACCCCATCACCCGCTTCACTTCCTTCCTGCCTTCCCGGTTCCTCTCTCGGGAAAACGAAAGAAGTTTAATCCTAGGTCACATTATGTCACCCCCTGCTCACAGAGTGAAACCCAAACTCATTCCCAGGCGTGACTCATTCATTCATCAAACTTGATTGAGCACCTACTGCATGCCAGGCCCCAGGGTAGAGATGTTTATAAGACAAAGCCCCCTGCTCCCGTGGAACTTACCTTTGGGGCTCGAGGGGACAGACAGTAGACGAATATGTAAGGAAATTATCCACCCTGTGAGATGATTCTGAGTTCTATGAATCAAGGTAACACAAGGAAGGGTAATCGGGGCCCACGAGAATCGTGTCAACATCTTAGACAAGATGGTCACCGTAGGGTGATATTGCACGAAGGCCTCCCTCGATGCAGGGTGTCTGACCCCAAGGAGAGGAGGGAGCAAGTTACCAGGATGTGTGAGTGTTCCAGGTAGGGCACCACCCGTCTGTTTTGCCTGGAACTAGACTTCCTGGGCCCTGAGACTTTTAGTATTAAAGCTGGTAAGGTCCCAAGCAAACTGGGATGAGTTGGTCACCCTAGTTCTGGACAGAGGGACCAGCAAGTACAAAAGCCCTGAGGCGGGAGCACATTTGGTGGGTTCCAGTAAGAGGGAGGCCAGTGTGGCTGGAGAGTGAGTGAGAGGAGAGGGTGGGAGATGAGGGCTGAGAGGGACGGGGCCACACCCTGCAGGGCCAGTGGGCCAGGTGAGGACTTTGGCTTTTCTCCCAGTGAGATGGGAGCCATGGACAATTCTGAGCACAGGAGGGACATGAGCTAACTTGGTTGTTAATTGGATTCTTCTCACGACTGTGTGAACAAACACCCTGGGTTGGGGTGGAGGTAGAAGCCCAGTGAGGGGCCCCTGCAATGTTCCAGGGAGAACCAACTGAGGCCCAGACTGCGGTAATGGCAGAGGATGCCGGGGACGTGATGTGAACCAACCTCCTCTCCAGCCCCATCTCCCTGTGCTCCAAGCCTCCTTGTGGTTCCTTAAAACCGCCCAGCTCTTCTCCACCTCAGGACCTTTGCACATGCTGACCTCCCTGCCAGAAACACTCCCCCACAACCCAGTGCTCCCCTGCCAAGCTTATACTCAAAGGGTTACTGGGACTGTCCTGGGTGTTGGAAGGGCCAGATGTTAAAGGGAAGATGAGGTTAGGAGCAGATGTCCAGGAGTACAGAGAGGTGCCCCAGGGAGAGAGAATGGGACAGAAGAAGACTTACTGAGAAAGCCCAGAGGCCGAGGGAGCGAGGCCTTTGCACGTGCATTCCCTGGTGGCTAATGCTACTCCTCACCTCCCTTTTCCTAGGTGATCTTTCTCACTCCTCTAGCCTCAGTTCAACTACGCTTCCTCCAGAAGGCCATTGACTAGGTTACATCCCCAAGGAAGTGCTCTTGGAGGACAGGGACCAGGGCTGCCCTGTACAGTTGGGGAGATTGTTCATTTCCTGATGGACTGAGATCCAGCCTCCCTCATGTGAGACCAGGCTTGAGGAGGAGAGAGTGTCTTCTCTTAATTCTTACCAAGATGCCCTATGCGACAGCAGACACCCCTCTGTTTCATCCTGCGCTATGTCCCACTGTGCAGAGCTGGTGCTCGATAAACGTGCTCTTGTCTCACTACAAGGGGGGCTCAACCCTCACCCCACTTGGGAGATAAGGAAACAGAGGCTCAGACAGGGATGAGAGGGCCCCGTGTCTCCCAGCCAGCAGGGACCCAGCAGAGGTGCCACTTGTGCCCCCACCGCCCAGCCTGCACTTGGCCTTACCTGCGCGGTGGAAGTCATCCTTGCTGTAGGTGAAGTCTTTCAGGAACGTGATGCACTCGGTCTCGTGGTTGTAGCGTCTGGCTGTCTCCAGCAGCATGATCTGAGAGGTGGGGAGAGGGATGGGCAGGGGTTTGAGGAGCTCTGTGACCCTTTAGCCACTGTCCTTCCTCTCCTGGCCTGAATGGGGGCCCTGATCTTGCCGGGATCATCCCTCACCTCCCCCCACCTCCGCCCCGCCATTCTCACGGCCACACGGACTGCGGTCAGCGTGTTGGACACTCCGAGCTCTCTCCCTCCTCCAGGTTCAGCACCCCCAGCCTCCTCCACTCAGGACACTCTCCCCAGGTGGTTAGGAGGCATGGGGCAGAGCTCTTTGTTTTGTTTACTACCACGTACCCAGCACTTGGAATAGGGCGCGGCATACACTAGGCACTCAATGCTTATTCATTACCATTGCTTGATTCAAATGTCAACTCCCTAAATAAGCCTTTTCAGCACATTCCCTAAAGTGTGTCCCTCCAGCCCAATCCTCAATTATTCTCAGCCTCAGACATGTTTCCGTTCTCTCCTTGCCTCGTGGGAGGCTCTGATGACTTGTTTAGTATTTTGATCTTCTCCTGTAGAATGCCATCCCCACCAAGGCAAGGACCAGAGTCTGGCTTGTCACTATGCTCCCAGCATCTGTCCTGGGGCTTATCTCTTGGGTTCCTTGAGGGCAGGATGGAGGGGCCTCCCTGAGGCTGGGTGGGCTGGCCATTACCTCAATGGTAGATGCCTTCAGGAGGGCGATCTGGTCCTCGCGACCCAGCTGCAGGAAGCCAGGCACCTGCTTGGCGAAGTCCACGATCTCCTGGACTGAGATGATGGCCAGCTCCGTGAAGTGGGCGAAACGCTGCTGGCGAGCATCACGGGACTGCGGGTCTGCGCCCAAGGGCCAGGGCTGGGGACGTGGGGGGCCAGGTTACTCTCAGGATTTCTCCCATAAGCCCAAGGCTATGGGGGCCCCTTGAGGCAAAGCCTACACCCTAGGAGGCCCCCGTCTCAAAGCCCCTGCCCTCTGGAGCCTCATTCTCTCCCCATGCCCCAGACTGCGGCCCTCTGAGCTTGACCCTCCTGGGCCCATCGCCCCTCAAGGCTGTGGAAGGGGCCGTACCGTGACTTTAGGCTGGTCAGAGAAGGAGCGTTTATTGCACTGCAGCTGGGCCGCCACCAATTGCTGGATCATTAGTTCCTGAGCGGCTGTTAACTGGACACCCTCGCCTTCCCCGGAGCCCTGGCCACCCCCGTCAGACCCTCCGGGAGAGGCCCCAGGCCCAGAGGCTGAGCTGCTGCCGACTCCCAGCCCTGTGGGTGACGACTGCTGCTGCTGCTTCCGGATCTTCTTCTTCCGGATCTGTTCTTTGGAGAGGACACCTGCTGGGGAGACACAGGCCTCAGTAGAGGTCCCAGGCCTGGGCAGGGGCCAGGCTGGCACTGCTCCCTCCCCGGCACTCACATTGCTCCCGCATCCCAGCCTCCTTGCATTTTCGCAGCCGGCATTGCTGGCACTTGCGCCGCATGAAGGCATCCATCTGGCAGGTTCCACCGCCCCGGCAGGCATAGCGCCCGGCCCCGCCTCGGATCACACTTCGCCTGAAGAAGCCCTTGCAGCCTTCGCAGCTGAGCACATTGTAGTGGAAGCCAGAGGCCGTGTCCCCGCACACCTGGCACAGCTCGTCGCCCAGCATCTTTGGAGCCGGACCCTTCTTTCGCTTGCGCTCCGGCTCCTCTGCTGTGTCTAGGATGACTGGCGTTGGTGGACAAGCCATAAGAGACAGAGCCACAGAGAAAAACGGCAGCCAGAGGGACAGGTCCACGAGAGATCGGAGGCAAAGAGTCAGAGTGTGGAGAGTGATCCAGGGAGATGGCAATTCACAGGGAAAGATGTGTATGTCAGTGAATCCCAAAGAAGGGGTCAAAATAAGAGATGTCAAGGACTAACAGAAGAAAAAAATCAACAAGAAACTGGGGTTGCCCATCCCCATTTCTGATCTTTCTCCCTTTCTAGATCCCTCCCTAAGACTCCATACCAACTCCCAGCCCATGTCCCTGGACCCCGTCTCACCCACGACGGAAGCTGAGTTGGCCCCATCAGTGCCTGGGACATCAGGATCCGCCCCTGGGCACGGCTCAGGGCCATCCTCCTTTCCATCAGGTGAAGAAGAGGGGGTGCTAGGGCCATTTCCTGGGAGAGGGAGGCACAGTGAGTTTCTCCTGACAATAATCTGCTGGCGGGGGGATGGCTGGGTTGGGAAAGGGGTCACTCACCAGGCAAGGGGGTGTCCAGGGAACTCGTGGCGGGGGTGGACATGGTGGGGTCACGGAGCAGCCTGCAGAATACAAGGGGACTGAGAGCCTTGCGGGGCCAGGGAGGGTCAGGTTAGGCCAGCCACAGGTTTTCATGGGGCTACCTCTCTTTCCTCCATCTCTCAGACTCTTCCCCTACTGCATACACACCTCACCCCCAGTCCCTGCCAGTCTACATACCCTCCCATCCAGTTCCAATAGGGCCTGACCCCTTCTGCTCCAGGACAGCCTTCAGGTGGGTCTCAAGCCCCTCCCTCCTCTAGATTCTGACCCTCCTTTAGGCTCCCTCCACTCTAGATCCCGCCCACCGGCTTTTTCCAGATACTGTCCCTTCTGCTTCAAGTGCTCGGCCCTCACTTCCTCACCCCACTTCTGCCGAGGAAGCACCCCTACCTCTCATTCTGACCCCATCTCCTCCTATTATGCTCCGCCCACATATCGTTTCCTTCTAAGTCCTTCCCCATCCCTTCCAGGTCCCGCCCCACCTCCTCCCATCATACTCCGCCCCCACACCTCTCTCCAGGTCCCGCCCCTCTCCGAACACCAGTGGGGGGCGGGGCTCATGGCTGCGCGCGAGGGTCTCGTGGGCGGCCTCTCGTGGGGTCCCCTACTCCCGTTGCCCTGGAAACAGCCGGGGGTTGCGCGAGCTACGGAGGGGAGACGGTGGAAGGAGAGAAGGGGGCTGAGCCAAGCAGCGCGGGGAACATCGGGAAGCCCCAGGCCCAGGGGTCCTCCCGCGTCTCCCCACACTCGAGTGCCCCTGCTTGCGTACCCTGGGTCTGCTTCTCTTCCTCCTCCTCTGTATACGCCGGCACGCCGACGCGATTCGGATCCCCTCAAAACTAACTTCGCCACTTCTTCCGGCAACCCCACCGTGCGTCACTTCCGGGAGTGGGCGGGGAGTCAGGGTGACGGAATTCCGGTCCCTCTAGGGCTTGCCTAATCAGCTGCCCCGCACGGAAGTCGTGTACCCACCGGAAGCTTACCTTTCCGGATAGTTCCACTGGGGGCTGGCAGAAGAGTTCCGGACCCATTCAATCAAGCGTTGGGCAAGAGGGCGGCATGGCAAGACCCTAAGCACTCTGCCCTGTGCTTCTCTGGGCTTGCATGCCAAAGATTTACTCTGCATCATCTCCACGACTACAGATCCTATTCGCACACGACTGATTAAAAGCATGTTTGTTCCTTCTGGGTTGTTATAAGTTTTCTGCCGCTTATTGGTTTTAAATAAGTTAAATTACAAACCTAGACCTAGAAAAAACCTGGAAAAATATATTTTAAAAATAATTTGGTGACAGGAATAATTCTTTTAAAAAGTAACGTTCGTCTACGAAGAAGATAAAAATAATAGCTTTTAAAGAAAACTCGGGAGTTCCCTGGAGGTCCAGTAGTTAGGACTGGGCGCTTTCACTGCCGTGGCCCGCGTTCAATCCCTGGTAGGGGAACTAAGATCCCGCAAGCCCCACAGCAGGGCAAAAACAAACAAAAAAACTCAGAATACTTGAACAGGTAGAAGATGGAAATTGTTCCAAAGTCTTTCCACCGTGATAATCAGATCTATGTTGAGCATATATGTATTGTTTTTTAATGGGGATATATGCTCCATACTCTTTTGTAGATTGTTTTGTCCATTCCAGCGTGGCCTTCAAGCTGTGTAAATTTCCATCCAAGGATGTTTACCAATAAAACGAGTGGCTAACATGGGCACGGGGGATGACTGAATGGGTGTCTCTGCCACTTCCTCAATGTGTAATGTTGAGCCAAGCTATTTACTATCCCTGCACCTCAGTTTCCTCAACTGTAAATCGGGACCAACAAGAGTTTGTTGTTGCGTTGTCATTATGATTAAATGAGGTAAAAACCGTGAACCTGGCCAGGCTCAAATAAGGAGCCCAGTATGTGTGAGGTATGTTTATTCTGGTGAAAATTATTTTTAACTTTTCACTGTTAGAAAAGTGCAAACGGCTGAAATAGACTGAAGATGGACAACAGTTTTGGGGCAAGTCACATCGCTCTCAGTCTCAGTTTGTAACCAAGCAGGACCCTAACGGGCCTTCCCATGACAGACCCCTCCACTATATCCTCTGCTGTAGATTCTCTCTGAAGTGAAACAGGAGGGAAGGGGGCAGGGCATAACCTTTAAAAGAATGACATAGCCCGAGGACACGACATAAACCTGATTAGAACCAAATAGGTCCAAGGTGGCGGACAAGTTGACTTCCACTAGAACTTGAGCCTCAGTATACGCTCATTGTAACACATCAGCAAGCTAAATGACACACCCACAGGCGCCATGACAGTTCCAAGTCCAACCATAAAGGTCAGAAAGTGGGCAATGGCTTAATCACTGGAAATCCCCAACCCTTCCCCAAAATAGCTGGAATACTTCTCCCACTCATTAGCCTATGAAATTACCCACCCCTATAAAAACTGACAACCCCATATCCTCGTGCCACTCTCGCCTTCTAAGATGGCCCACACTCTATGGAGTGTGTTTCTCTCTAAATAAATCCACTTCTTACTATCACTTTGTCTCTCACTGAATTCTTTCTGTGATGAGACATCAAGAACCTGAGCTTCATTAAGTCCTGAGACCAGGTGTGTGACCTCCATTAAAAGATCTTGGGTTCAAGTCCCAATCTAGGTTTTGGCTGGGTTTGAGTCCTGGCCTGTGGGTTCAAGTCCCAACTTGAGTTACACAGTTTCATAAGTATAATAATATCTCATGATACTATACACAGATAATAGTATCTCATGCATATTTCCTGAGTTTTTCAGATGCTAAGAACCACCACCAAATGTAAGAAATTAACTGCTTGATGATCATAGCCCCCAGATCTACTGGCACCTAAGGACTGATAGTGTTAACTGCCGTGTTAACTGCCCTGTTACCTCAACATCAACCAAGCAGAGAACTATGCAGGAGCTGATCACATACCCTGGGTTGCCCCTCCCTCAACTTGCCTTTAAAAATGAGGGTGGGTAGGACTTCCCTGGTGGTGCAATGGTTAAGAATCCGCCTGCCAATGCAGGGGACACGAGTTCGAGCCCTGGTCCGGGAAGATCTCACATGCCCCGGAGCAACTAAGCCTGTGCGCCACAACTACTGAGCCTGTGCTCCAGAGCCTGCGAGCCACAACTACTGAAGCCCACGTGCCACAACTACTGAAGCCCGTGCACCTAGAGCCTAGAGCTCGTGCTCCACAACAAGAGAAGCCACCGCAATGAGAAGCCCGCCCCCCGCAACGAAGAGTAGCCCCCACTCGCCGCAACTAGACAAAGCCTGCATGCAGCAACGAAGACCCAACGCAGCCAAAAGTAAATCAATTTATTTTTTAAAAAAATGAGGGGGGAGGGATAGATTGGGAGTTTGGGATTGACATGTACACACTACTATTTAAAACAGATAACCAGCAAGGACCTACTGTATAGCACAGGGAACTCTGCTCAATATTCTGTAATCACCTAAATGGGAAAAGAATTTGAAAAAGAATAGATACACGTATGTGTATAACTGAATCACTTTGCTGTATACCTGAAAATAACACAACGTTGTTAATCAACTACACTCCAATATAAGATTTAAAAATTTTTTAAATACTCTGCTGAGGGGCTTCCCTGGTGGCGCCGTGGTTGAGAGTCCGCCTGCCGATGCAGGGGACGCGGCTTCGTGCCCCGGTCCGGGAAGATCCCACATGCCGCGGAGCGGCTGGGCCCGTGAGCCATGGCCACTGAGCCTGCGCGTCCGGAGCCTGTGCTCCGCAACGGGAGAGGCCACAGCAGTGAGAGGCCCACGTACCGCAAAAAAAAAAAAAAAAAAAAAAAAAAAATTACTCTGCTGAAACCCTTTGGGGAGTTCAGGGTTGGAAGATGAGCCGCCTGTGCTTGCATCGCTCTGCAATAAACCTTTCTCTGCTCCAAACTCCCATGTTTTGGTTGGTTTGGTTTTGGTGAGTTCGGGGGTAACAGCTGATCTGTAACAAAATGATATTTACATCAACAAAGGTGGATGACAGAAAAAATATGGCAGCCAAATCTTACTTCAAAATATAGAAGTACTGTGAATTTGAAAGCTACAGTGCAGTCTGACGCAGGAATGCTATAGCATCAACTCAGATGTCTCTGGCAGTGTTGTAGTGGGTGACGCGATTTTTCCAAAATTATGACCAAGTCTTTTTTTGTTTTAGTTTTTTTTTTTTTTTTTTTTTCATTTTGGCAGCACGGCTTGCAGGATCTCAGTTTCCCAACCAGGGATTGAACCCTGGGTCACAGCAGTGAAAGCGCTGAATCTTAACCACTAGGCCACCAGGGAAATCCCCTGACCAACTCCTAATAAACTTATCAGTAAGACAAGGTAGGAATACTTTTGGCTTGTTCTAAAACAGGCAAAGAAGGCCAGAATGGCTGGAGCTGTGTGGGGTGGGATGAAGATACAAGATAAGATCATAGAGGGAACACAGATCCAATCATGAGGACCTGTGGGCTAAATGTGTTCAACACTGGCTGAGAATTCACAAAAAACAGTCCCTTGTCCAGGGTGACACAAGTGGACTACATTTCCCACCTGCCCTTGCAGCTAGGTGTGATCACGTGACTCAGTTCTGGCCAGTGGAACTCCAGCAAAAGTAATAAGGGCAGGGCTTCCCTGGTGGCGCAGTGGTTGAGAGTCCGCCTGCCGATGCAGGGGACACGGGTTCGTGCCCCGGTCCGGGAAGAGCCCACATGCCGCAGAGCGGCTGGGCCCGTGAGCCATGGCCGCTGAGCCTGTGCGTCCGGAGCCGGTGCTCCGCAACGGGAGAGGCCACAACAGTGAGAGGCCCGCGTACCGCAAAAAAAATTAAAAAAAAAAAAAAAAAAGTAATAAGGACAGTGAGCAAAAGCCAGGCCTGGAGGCTGACCCCAAGGTGTCTGGAGCTTCAACCCATGCCCGCCCCCCGCCCCCCAGAAAAGTCTAGTAGGGACTTTCCTGGCGGTCCAGTGGTTAAGACTCCAGCGCGTCCACTGCAGGGGGCGTAGGTCCCATCCCTGGTCGGAGAACTAAAATCCCGCATGCCACGCGGCGCGGCCAAAAAAATTAAAATTAAAATTAAAAAAAGAAAAGACTTTTAACCAATATTCTTATTTTTTGTAATGAGCCTAACTTGCTGGTTAGATTAAAATGCTATTTTCTTTTAACTTAAAAAATATATTTATTTATTTACTTATTTTGGCTGTGCAGGGTCTTTGAGGCAGCACGGAGGGATAGTTGCAGCATGTGGGATCTATTTCCCGACCAGGGATCGAACCCGGGCTCCCTGAATTGGGAGTGAGGAGTCTTACCCATTGGACCACCAGGAAGTCCCCCTAAATGCTATTTTCTAATGCTGCATAAATGCAGTATGTACACAATTGAGCCCAAATAAAACTACCGTTTACGTTTTCATCAAATGGTGAACAAGCTCATGAAGAGAGCTGAAATGTAATTTATGATTATGTAAATTAAGGGACCTTCAGGACACTAATACGTAGATAAAGGAGACTTTCATTATTGTGAATCAATATGTCATTAACCTTGAAAATTATATACAATTGTCACAAACATTCCTTAAAAAGTAAAAACAAAACAAAACAAAAAAAGGACAATCTCCAAAAAGAAAAAAAGAAAGAAAGAAAAGAAGAATCTAGTAACTCTTTATCCAGTCGAATCTTGAGGCTTGATTGTTCTGAGTTTGGAGAAAGGTGTCAGGCCTGAGACTTACCTCGAGGGCTCCTGGTCTGGTGTTGGAGGTCGACCCGGTTACAAACCACTATTTGACAGAACAGGGGTGATCCAGGTCTCATTTGCTGAGTGTGTTCGGAAGACATCTCCCAGCTACCTTAGGCAGGGGGCAGTCAGAGAGGACTAACTTACCTGACTTCTTTGTGTCGCCATTTCAGGCAATGGGAAACACAGGGACAAAAGCAGGGAGGCTTGAAAGAGACCCATGTGTTCCAGGATTTCAGCTCAAGAAACCAGGGAGGGAGGTAAAGTTTAAAAATTATATTTTTTTCAAAAAACATTGCTGCCTTGGGGAAGGTGCTTAATAAATACTTGTTGGATCTCAGTAAATTAAGTTGAATTAAGAGACTGGTTCATAATTACAAGAAAGTTGATGAAATATTATTGTCAATGTAAAAACGATGCATGTAGAGTCAACCATTTTTGTAGCGTGTATACTAATTTTTAAAAACATTTTCGGGAAATTTATGTGGAAAAACAAATGAAACTGTATTATCAGAATTCATGTAAAATAGACTGATCAGAAAATAGTTTTCCCCTTACTGAACAGAGAATAATCACAAGGCTTTACATTTCTACCTGTTACGAGTATAATTCCTAGAGTTTGACTAAATCATAAACTAGAACTCTTTAAAGAAAAAAGAAAAAAGAAAAAGAAAAGACACTGATGAGGGGGCGGGTTGGGGAAAGAGCAGATCTTGTCTGAGAAAATAGGCCCATACAACCACCGTGTGAGCATTTACGGATTTGCAGGCAGGACCTTTCAGAAACCACTTAATCTTAGAGAGTAAGAATTGGGACCAGGGACTTCCCTGGTGGTCCAGTGGGTAAGACTCCTTGCTTCCACTGCAGGGGGCACGGGTTCGATCCCTGGTCGGGGAACTGAGATCCAGCATGCCGCGCAGCACGGCCAAAAAAAAAAAAATTGGGGCCGGAAGATGCAAAAGCCAGGTTGGGCGGGGGGGGACTCTGAGGTGTCAAGACTGAGTATTCCGGGCTTCACTGGTGGCGCAGTGGTTGAGAATCCGCCTGCCAATGCAGGGGTTCACGGGTTCAAGCCCTGGTCTGGGACAACTACTGAAGCCCGCGCGCATAGAGCCTGCGCTCCGCAACAAGAGAAGCCACCGCAATGAGAAGCCCGCGCACCGCAACAAAGAGTAGCCCCCGGTAGCTGCAACTAGAGAAAGCCCGCGCGAAGCAACGAAGACTCAACGCAGCCAAAAATAAATAAATTTTAAAAGAAAAGAAAAGAAAAAGACAGTATTCCAACCGCTGAGACAGAGGAGGGGGAGATGTGGGGAGAATTATTGTAGAGAAACTGGCCCTCCATCTGCTGTGTCAGGGAAATTCCTCAGCGCAACGAGTGCTCAAAGTGGGTTGTTAAAAATATTTATTGACCCTTTGCAAGATGCCAGGCGCTGTCCTAGGTGCTGAGGACAGAGTGGCAAGTGAAACAGACCAAGATCCCTGACGTTGTGGAGATCAGATTCTAATGGGGAAACAAATGTTAAAGATAATAAGTAAATCACCAGTATAGAAAGTATCACTGGGACTTCCCTGGTGGCGCAGTGGTTGAGAGTCCGCCTGCCAATGCAGGGGACACGGGTTTGAGCCCTGGTCCGAGAAGACCCCACATGCCGTGGAGCAACTAAGCCCGTGCGCCACAACTACTGAGCCTGCACTCTAGAGCCCGCGAGCCACAACTACTGAGCCTGCGGGCCACAACTACTGAAGACCGCAGGCCCAGAGCCCGAGCTCCTCAACAAGAGAAGCCACCGCAACGAGAAGCCCGCGCACCACAACGAAAAGTAGCCCCTGCTCGCAGCAACTAGAGAAAGCCTGCGCGCAGCAATGAAGACCAAACGCAGCCAAAAATTAATTAATTAATTAATTAAAAAGTATCACTGGGCTTCCCTGGTGGCACAGTGGTTGAGAGTCCGCCTGCCGATGCAGGCGACACGGGTTCGTGCCCCGGTCCGGGAAGATCCTACATGCCACGGAGCGGCTGGGTCCATGAGCCATGGCCGCTGAGCCTGCGCGTCCGGAGCCTGTGCTCCGCAACGGGAGAGGCCACAACAGTGAGAGGCCTGTGTACCGCAAAAAAAAAAAAAAAAAAAAAAAAAGTAACACTGATTCTAATAAGCACGTGGTTTACTACTGATGACATTAATTATGTCGTGTTAATTTCAGTTAATGAAATGTTAGAAGATGTCAAGTGCTATGGGGAAAAAATAGATCAAGGTAAAGGAGATTGGAAATTCCGGGGGAGGATGGTTGACATATTCAATAGGGTAAACAGGGTAGACTTCACTAAGAAGGTGACATTTAAGCAAAGATATGAAGGAGGAGAGGGAGTGAGTAAGGTTTTCTGGAGGGGAAACACTTGGACAGAACAGCCTGTGCAAAGGCCCTGAGGCAGGAGTATGTCTGGGATGTTTGAGGCACAGACAAGAGTGAAGGAGGGGGAGTGAGAAGAGATGACGTCAGGGAGGGGACGCGGCCTAATCATATAGGACCTTTCAATTCTGTAATGCCTTTGGTACCTCTGATCCTTTGATCCTACCCTTTTTTTCCTGTTTCCCTTATCTCTCATGTCCTCCCTTCCTTAGGCTGCATAGATTCTGTGGTCAACCACCATAATCGTGCCCTTGCACAAACAACATTAATGCCCTTACTCTTTCTCCCTCAGTCATACTTGCCTGGCAAAACCCCAACTCTGGTTAAAATGAACTCACTGCCTCTGTGTGTCTGCTCTCACCCAGCTGAGCTTGTGAATGGACACACTTCAGATGTGTGACTGCAAACACTCAGAACCAAACTGCAAGGCTGCCACAGTTTTCTTCTCCAGTCCCTAAGAAATCATTTTCTCATCTTCTTTCTCTAAACCTCTAGAAGCCCTCGCCCTTTTCGTTCTCACTTCTTCTTTTGCTGAAAAAAATAGAAGCAATCAGAAAGAAACTTCCCCATGCTTGCCTTAGGGACACTACTAGCTCACCTTCAGAGGTACACTGCTGTCCCTCCCATGACCATGTTTGGACAATCTGTAAGAGGCCAACCCCTCCACATAGGCACTGAATCCCTTCTCCTCTCCCTATTCAAAACTTTCCCTCTTGCAGTGTTTCCTTCTCTCTCTTGCATCATTACTTGTACAACGTTTAAGCCTTTGTTCCTTTAGGATTCCTCTTCACTGGATGCCCACACTGCCCCGCGGTGCAGCTGAGGATGTTTCCTGAAACTTGCGGGTCCTAGGCCCTCCCTCTTTGCAACTTCGCCCTGAAGCTCACTTTCCTCCAGCATCTACCTAAGGGACTTTCCTGCTACAACATCCTAAAGGAAACCCAAGTTCAAGACGTGGGGCCCCAACCATTTTGAAAGCGGATCTTCTGGCCTTACTGAAGCCTTCAGATGATGGCAGCCTCAGCTGACATCTGTCTGCAACCCTATGAGCCAGAACTGCATGGTCAAGCTACTTTCAAATTTTTAACGCAGAAAGCCCCCCAAAATAATAATAAATGAATATTTCTGCCTTAAATCACTCAGTTTGGGGGTGATTTTTACACAGCCTTAACTAACTAGTACACCCTCCCAAGTTTGCTTTTCTCTAGGTCTACCCAGTCCTTGTAAATGGAAATAACATTAACACAGTTGTAATAATGTAAATGAATTGCTTTTCTGGCAGATTCTTGGGCTCTGTCTCAGGCCTCTGGAATCAGAATCTCTGAGGGTGGTACCCAGAAATCTAGGGCACTTTTAAACTGGGTTTTTGGGTGCTCCTAAATATTTGAGAAACTTAATTATGGAAAAGGGGGCAGACAGAGAGACACTGCAAATTATTTTTATGCTTTTTCAATGGTGGTAGGGCTATGGACTTTTTGTGTGTTTCAGTATTTTCCAAATAAAACAATAGGAATCAGGGGTCCTGACACTTTGTCAGTCCCACTTAATATGGGGCAGAAGACGTCTAGTCTGACCCTCTCTTCCTTCCCCCAGACCTTTCACAAACGCCCCGCCCATACATTTGCTTGCCCCAGAAAACTCTTGTGGTTAATGAGAAAAAATGAAGTGAAAGTTATAAGTAAAGAATGGGTGAGGGAGGGGCGCAGGAGACTCCACCACCACCGAAGTCGGGAGTGAGGCACGCCAATACTTCCGGCGACCCTACCAGAATATTTGGTACATTCCTCCCAAAATACCACCCATCACTCCCACATCACCCACCAAGAAACTCCGTGTCTTAGTCACCCCTCAAACCTGGAAGTAGGCAGTGAACAGGGCGCAGTCTCGGGGAAAGAAAACGGAGCCGCAGGACGCCTGGGTCCACACGGGTCCCCAGAGATGTCTCCGCCACCGCTGCCGCTGCTGCTACCGTTGCTGACCATGGAGCCCACTGGGGCCACGTTGATCTGGTAATGGGGACCCCCACAACCCCAAAACCTGGGACGGACTCCCTCCCTCTTACCCTTCAAGTCTGGGGCTCCCCAGTTCAGCGACCCCCAAACCTGACACCCCAGAAACCATGATTCCTATCTTTTGGGTTCCCAGATCTCCAAATTGGGCTCTCACCCCTGAGGGGTCCACCCTGATATCTCGTAAGACCCAAGCCCTTTGAGTCTAAGGTCCTGCACCCTGAGACCCTTGCTTGGGGACCGTCCCAATCTTCTTAGTACACATTTTTGGGAGAACTCTGCTGATCCCACCCTGAGCTTTGATGATGTGATACTGAGACCTCCAGACCTGTGACACCCGTCTTCCAACAGATCTTGGAGCCCCAGATCTGTGACATTTAAAGTGAGACTCCCCCAGATTCGCATCTTCCAAATTGTTGAGGTCTCAAGAAGTCCAGTTTTGGGGACTCCTATGACCTCCCCCCCCACCTCTGGTGCCTCCCCCAATCTCTCCCTTCCTCTCTTCTCTCCACTCCCTGGAACTCTTGATGGGGGGAGGGGGGTCTACTTTTCCAGGAAACACTTTTTCCCCACTTCACATTCTTAAGCCTCTCAAAGACTAAGTCATGGGTGGTGGCCGCAAAGATACGGGCGGCAGGGCCCCAAGGAGAAACTACAGGCAGATACAAACAGATTACTGCTTGTGATGTTTGCTAACCTACTTTTTTTTTTTTTTTTTTTCTTTTTTGCGGTAGGGCCTCCCACTGTTGCGGCCACTCCCGTTGCGGAGCACAGGCTCCGGACGCACAGGCTCAGCGGCCATGGCTCACAGGCCCAGCCGCTCCACGGCATGTGGGATCTTCCCGGACCGGGGCACGAACCCGTGTCCCCTGCATCGGCAGGCGGACTCCCAACCACTGCGCCACCAGGGAAGCCCGCTAACCTACTTTTTGAACTTAAGAGGTCATAGCCACTTCCCAAATCAACGCAAAGAGCAATGATTCTCTGAGTTGACTCAGGACCACCAACATCGGCTTGAGCAGGCCCCAGGAGCTTGTTAGAAATGCAGATCCTCAGGCTCCATCCTAGACCTACTCAATCAGAAACGAGCAGTTCTAGAGACTTCCCAGGTGGTCCAGTGATGAAGACTCTGTGCTCCCAATGCAGGTGGCATGGGTTTGACCCCTGGTCGGGTAACTGAGATCCCGCATGATGCATGGTGTGGCCAAAAAGGAAAAGGAAAGAAAAAGAAAAAATGAAATTTAGCAGTTCTAAATTTTAACTAGCCCTCTAGGTCAGGGATTGGCAAAACACTCAGCTCAGGGGCCAAATCCAGCCTACCACCTGTTTTTGCAAATAAAGTTTAATGGAATTCAGCCATGTTCACTTGTTTACCTGTTGCCTATGGCTGTTTTTGTGCTATATTGACAGAATGAGTGGTTGCAACAGAGATGGAAGGCCTGCAAAACCTTTACAAAAAACCTTTTCCTATCACCCCTGCTCTAGGTGATTCTGCTTCAAAACAACTTTGCAAAACCACTGGCATAGAGAGCTACTTTCCCCTTTTTAGTGGCTGAATGGATATCATTCTAGGCTTTTTTTTTTTTTTTTTTTTTGCGGTACGCGGGCCTCTCACTGTTGTGGCCTCTCCCGTCGCGGAGCACAGGCTCCGGACGCGCACGCTCAGCGGCCATGGCTCACGGGCCCAGCCGCTCCGCGGCATATGGGATCTTCCCGGACCGGGGCACGAACCCGTGTCGCCTGCATCGGCAGGTGGACTCTCAACCACTGCGCCACCAGGGAAGGCCGTTTTGGGCATTTTTAAAAGTTTACTTTATTGAAGTATAGTTGATTTACAATGTTGTGTTAACTTCCGCTGTACAGCAAAGTGATTCAGTTATATATGCTATATATATATATTCGTTTCCATTATGGCTTATCACAGGATATTGAATACAGTTCCCTGTGCTGTGCAGTAGGGCCTTGTTGTTTATCCATTCTATTGATATATACATAATAGTCTGCATCTGCTAATCCCAGACTCCCCATCCATCCCTCCGCCACCACGGCCCCCGACCCTGGCATATGTTAGGGTCTTTGGAAGACTTTGTGTATGTCCATTCTGGAATGGCTTACTTTACATAATTTGGAAGGTCTTTTATTGAAACGTTTTGGGGAAAGTCTGTTTGGAAAGGTGCACTCTTGTAGAATCTTTGGGGAAATTTGTCATCGTGGTTTGGTAGGTGTTTGGTAGGGTTTCTGGTAATGACTATTACCATAGGGCCATGGAGATGCTTACATTGTCATTATATCCTATTTGGGGAAGTCTGTTATAGAGGATCTCCAGAAAGGGTAGCTCCTTAGCTGTTGGTATCTCCTTTCCCCACAGGATCCCACTTTGCGGAGTCTACACTGGATTCAGGGCCCTGAACCCACTGAGGGGATGGGATAAGCCAGCAGAGCCCCCCAGATTGGGGGCTCCATCCCCTGGGGACAATGACTTCTTTGTGCCTCTCTCCAACTACATGAACATGAGTCACAGCCCCACACAGCCTCCCGCCGTCCCCAACCTTCCTGCCCTTGAAGTCAAGCTCTTCATCCAGGACCTCTCCTGTTTTGCCATCAGGTCCAGTATTACGGGGAAACTGGGCTGGGAACGCCACCCCAAAACTTCTCTGTCATCTTTGACACTGGTTCCTCCAATCTCTGGGTCCCGTCCGTGAGATGCCACTTCTTCAGTCTGCCCTGCTGTGAGCTGTCATGGGGGAAAATAAGGCTGAATGGGGGTAAAGGGAGAAGGGGGGCTGGGCCCGGTCTTCCCAAGGGTTTTTGAGGACCTGTTCTCTTCCAACACACCCTCACAGGTGAGTTGGCCGGAAAGGCAGGAGGCACACTGGGGAGACCGCTTTCCACCAGTGTGACAGCTCCCTCACCTTCTGACCTAGGGCTCCACCACCGCTTCAACCCCAAAGCCTCCAACTCCTTCCGGCCCAATGGGACCAAGTTTGCCATTCAATACTGAACTGGCCGCCTAGAAGGCATCTTGAGTGAGGACAAGCTGACTGTGCGTGACCTTGGCCCCGGGAAGGCTTGAGCCTGGGAGAAGCCCACCTCTAAGATTATCTGGTTTAGGGAGGGGCTTGAAGAGGCGGGGCCTCCAGGGTAAACGGATGGGGCTTTTGAATTGCGAGGCAGGGCTTCCTGGGGAAGAGGGCGGGGCTTCCCAGACAGGGGTGGGCCTTCTCAAGTTACAAGGCAAAGCTTCCTAGGCAGTTGGAGTCGTTTACAGATGTCCCCAGACCTGGGATTCATGCCTTGGTTTGGGAGACTTCAGAGACATGTAGGTAATGTCCTCCCGGAAGTAACTTACTCCATTTGAATCTACCCCAGATTGGGGGAATCACAGGTGCATCGGTGAATTTTGGGGAGGCTCTGTGGGAGCCCAGCCTGGTCTTCACATTTGCCCACTTCGATGGGATATTGGGCCTTGGTTTTCCCGCTCTGGCTGTGGAAGGAGTTCGGCCCCCGCTGGATAGACTGGTGGACCAGGGGCTTCTGGATAAGCCTGTCTTCTCCTTCCACCTCAACAGGGAATGGCGGAGGGCCCACCTTCCTCTGAGTCCTAGCCCCAAGAAGGAAGTTCTGCCCTCCTTCAGGAAGTCACCGCCCCAATATAAGAAACACATGAACCCTATTCATAAGTTCCACTCACTAAGCAACACCTTAAGACCTACTAAAGAAACTCACCATCACTTAAAACGTTCCATGTTTCAAACTCAAACCAGGAAATTCCATGCCCTACCCCATCAAATACTGAATTTAAGAACCCCATCTTCACCATAAAGAAATCCCAATTCCATTGGAGAACACATGTCAGAAGTCAGGAATTGCCCATTTTAATCTAAGAAGTTACATTTACCTTTTAGGAAGCTTAAAACTTATGTTTAGAAAGCCCAAGCTGTTATCCAGGCAGTCTCCAGGCAGGAAATTCTGTGTCCCCTCAGTTATCCGGACGTCCAACCCAGGAAGTCCCACCCACCTCTTTTTTTTTTTTTTTTTTGGCTGCAACTTTTGCCCCCCTGCAGTGGAAGGGCGGAGTCCTAACCACTGGACGGCCAGGGAATCCCCCCACCCACCTCTTAGTAGTAGATCCTGACCTTCCACACTTCCAGGAAGTGCCCGCCCCCCGCCTTCCTATCACTTTCAGCCAACTGAGGAAGTCTAATTCCCCGGAAGTTCTAGACATGCAGTTCAGAAAGTCTCATCATCCACTCGGGGAGACTGATTCCTCACAATCACACCTACCAAGGCCAGTTCAGAAACCTCAATGCTCCACTCCCCCCAAAAGTTCTACCTTCTACGGTCAAATCAAGAAGTCCTATGCCCACTTCAGGAAGCTCCCAAGACCCTAAAATCCTAACCTCCACCAAGAAAAGCCCCATTTCTCTTCACTTCTTGCCTTGCTTCCAGTCCCAACATCAAGGCCCTGCCTGCATCCCACTATCCCACCTAGAACCCAGACACCACCCCATTGGCAGAAGTCCCTCCCTTGGCCACTCCTGGGGCTGGCAGGAGAAATGCCCACGACACCTACAGCTGTCTGCCTCTGCAGGGACCCTGAGGCAGCTGATGGTGGAGAGCAGGTCCTGGGTGGCTCAGACCCAGCACACTACATCCCACCCCTCACCTTTGTGTTAGTCACGATCCCTGCCTACTGGCAGATCCACATGGAGCGGTGAGGAACCTGGCCTCCTAGGTCTGGGAGAAGTGGGCTAGAGCCTAAAATCCAGTGTCCTGGGGTGAAGGGAGCCGAGGACCCAGACTCCTAGGTCTGATGGAGGAGGGATTGTGGGCCGGGACTCCTGGCTCTGCAGGAGGAGGGGGCTGGGGGTCTGGCCTCCTAGGAGGCTGGCTCTTAATGACTGCCTCCTTCTGCCTCACAGTGTGGAGGTTGGCACAGGGCTGACTCTTTGTGCCCGGGGCTGTGCTGCCATTCTGGACACAGGCACGTCTCTCATCACGGGACCCACCGAGGAGATCCGGGCCCTGCAGGCAGCCACTGGGGGAGTCCCCCTGCTAATGGGGGAGATGAGGACCTGGTGTCTGGTGGGTGTGGGCTGGGGAGGCTAATAGGGATTTAATGGTGGACATTGGGCAGGATGCTCTGGCCTGCGGGTGGGAATCGCATGGCTAAGAGGTATGCACGGGCTGAAAACACTGGACCTTGTGAGTGACAGGCCAGGGGTTTGTGAGGGGAAGCAAGGACACCTCCCGAGTGTCTACTCTAAGTGACTCCGGGGACAGAACAGGATGAGAGTGAGTAAACTTATAATTAGTATAAGACTAATTACATACACCTATAGGCCCAGTATGGCCCGTGGGCCACCAGTTTTTGATTTTCAATTAGAGGAAAAGAGGTTTTGATCAAATGGGAGCCTAGAGGAAGTGGCAACAACTATATAGGAGTGAGGGAAAAGCCAATAAGGCTACAGAAGACAGCAGAGCCTGACCACACAAGGTCCTGAATACCTAGCTGCCCAAAACGGACATTTCCCTGTTGCACTGGGGAGTCACGGAAAGAATTTGAGCAGAGAAGGAATCCCTCGTCTCTACTTACTCCTCTTTTCCCTCAGTGCCTCATCCAGTGTTCGAAAATCCCAACGCTCCCTCCAGTCTCCTTCCTCCTTGGCGGGGTCTGGTTTAACCTCAACGTTAACCTTAACGGCCCAGGACTACGTCATCCAGGTAGGTGGCAGTCACAATGACGTCAGAGTGACGGGTTGAGAGGGTGGGGCTGGGAGTGAGACATCACTCGGGCCAAGCAGGGACCACATAAACATTTCTAGTGCCCACGGTAGTGGGCGGGGCGAAGCTCTGGCTCGTAGGAAGAAGGAACACCGGTGGGCGTGACACGACACCTGTGATCCGTCTTGTCGCCTTGTAGATTCCTCGGGGTGGCGTCCGTCTCTGCTTGTCTGGCTTCCAGGCTCTGGACATGCCTCCGCCCGCAGGGCCCCTCTGCGGGGCGATGTCTTCTTGGGCACCTACGTGGCCGTCTTCGACCGTGGCGACAGGAAAAGCGGGGCGCGAGTGGGGATTGGCCGACCTCGAGCTCGTGGAGCAGGACAGTGAAGGGGTGGGCTTGCGCAGGCGCAGTTCTCCGGTTGAGGCCCTGGTTATGCGCATGCGCATCCCCCGATACTCAGTAAAAATCTATTTCTATTAAACTTACCTGGGTCTCTTCCTTTTTTTTTTTTTTGCGGTACGCGGGCCTCTCACTGTTGTGGCCTCTCCGTTGCGGAGCACAGGCTCCGGATGCGCAGGCTCAGCGGCCATGGCTCACGGACCCAGCCGCTCCGCGGCATGTGGGATCTTCCCTGACCGGGGCACGAACCCGTGTCGCCTGCATCGGCAGGCGGACTCTCAACCACTGCGCCACCAGGGAAGCCCCCCCCTTTTTTTTTAAGCGCGTGATTTTTTTTCAGAAAACAGTTAGTGTCCGGCTCTCCGGAGTCGAGAAAGAAAGAAAGGAGCCTAGAGGAAGGCGCACACTGGTGCGAGGGTCCTATACTACGAAGCCCATGAAGCCTCTCGCCTACACTGCCTCTCCTCAAATGCACTCGACGCCGTGGAGCATCACGGACGTTGTAGTCTAGGCGGTGTTCACGTCCTAACGGGGGCGGGCGCAGCCACAACACGCGTGGGAGGCGACAGGTCGCGACGGCAGCGACAGGTGGCAGTGGGGGGTGGCTGAAATCGTAAAGGATTTTCCAACCCTTGTTCTAAGGGGAGGAGATACCATTCCCGCACACTTAATCTCCTGTTCTTCTCTACCCTTGGGATTCCCCGGGTTGGGGGGAGCTGGGCTGCCCCTCCTCCGGCGATGATGTCACTACCCTCCTCCGCAGCCTCTCGCTGCCCAGAGCTGCGGGGCTGGGTCACCCCTCCCCCCATCGCTAATCCCGGATTCCCCCATCCCCGCCCCGCCTCGACTTGGGGTGAGTACGGGGGAGGGGGAGAAGGCAAAGGGTCCGGGGGCGGTAAGACAGCCCAAATCCCAGTTTTGGAGGCGGGGGACTCGGGAGAGGAGGACTCAAAGGTTACAGCGGAGAGGTAATTGGAGGGTCTCGGGGCACCAAGGATCGTAGGCAGAGTCCCCACATTTTCAGCTTTAGTGCCTGGAAGATCGTCTTTCCTGGATTTAGAACTGATAGGAATGGGAGCGGAGGAACAAGGAAGGGGTCTTGGAAGTCAGGAAGGGGAAGACCCTTCCACAATTCCAGGGCTTTGGGGAATGGGGGAGGGAGAGTTAGGAGGCGGCGCCAAGGATGACTGAGGTGAGAGTCTGGGGCTTTCAGGAATTTTGTGCCTTGAAGGCCTGAGAAGGGATAGACTGGGAAGGAGGAGGGATGGGGAAAGGGTCTGAAGACGCGAACAGACATTGGCCTCCCCTCCCCTGGTGTCCGTCGCTAAAAATCGAGTCCACGTCCCTCTGGCCTGTTTGCCGAGCTGGGTGTCCCATAACCCAAGCCCTCATTATGCCTCCAGAAGCCTCCCCTATGCTCACAAATCCCCGCATACCCTGGTGGGGCCTGGAGAGGGCCATGTGGGAGTGACGGCACCCAAATTTCGCAGGGCCTGATGGAGTCTGGATCATCCTTGACCGAGCCTCTTCCCCCAATCCCACGGTCTTTAATCCCGAGTCTCATTCCCTATTCTCCCCTCTTCCAGCCTCCTCACTCCTCCCCCCACATCCCTGCCTTCCCCACTTCCCTCTGCCCCAGCCCGCACCTTCTCTCACATCTTTTGACCTCCGCAAAAACGCTGGTTTGGTAACTTGATCCCGTGCCTGGCTGCTATCAAAGGCTGAAGAGAAAAGTAGAGTTGGGTGGGGTGGGGGGAGGGTATAAGGGAGGATGGCTGACTTAGGTCCTTACCCAAGCCCTTACTCCCAGCTCCTAGTGCCTACCCAACCCCGGCCCCAGCATCCACCCCCACGCCCCACCTGCCTAGAAGCCTCACTCAACCCAAGACCATTCCCTCACCTCAGGATTCACTGCTTCTGCCTGGGGATACACCAGAATCCGGGGCAGAGAAGAGTAGGAAGCCCCGATGTCTTTTCTCTACCCTCCTGGGTCCCACGGGGGCTTGAGGACTGCCTGAGAACAGTGGATCGGGGGCAGTGGGGGGAGTTGAGGTAAACTACCTCCCTGGTCCGCAGGACGGGCCCCACTTCTGCAACTCTCTGCAGTGACGCAGCCTCGAGTCCTGGCCAGGTTGAGGATTAGAGACGGTGATGCGGTGGGAGCCTGAGAGAAAGGGACAGAAATCCAGAGGGAGGGACAGAGACTGAAGGACAGCAGGACAGAGCCCCAAAGAAGTGGGGACAGAGACCCAGAAAAAGGGGGACAGGGATTCAGAAAGGGGTGAAAGAGGCACGGGGTGGGGGTGGGGGATAGAGGCCCAGGGAAGGGAAAGAAAGAAAAAGGACAGAAAGAGAAAAGGCAGTGACAGAGGGGGAAAAGAGACGGAGGAGGGGAAAAAGACACGGGGAAGGAGGTAGTAAAAGAACAAGAGCTAGGGGGATGGAGACCCAGATGGATGATGGGCAGAGACCAGAGAGAGGAGGGAGCCTGGGATGCCCTGGGATGGCGGTGGGGGGGGGGGGGGAGAGTGGAGGACAGAGACACAAAGAGGAGGGACAGAGACTGGAGGGAACAGAGACCCAGAGAGAGGCAAATCCGAGAAAAAGGTCCAGAGGTCAAGATGAGACTGGGGGTGGGGAGATCGAGACACAGGGGAGAGGAGACTGAGGCTTAGAGAGAAGAGGGGCAAGACTCAGAAGGAGGGGGACAGATACAGAGAACAATGGGACAGAGAACCAGAAGGAGCGCAGAGAGTAAGGAGGGGCCAGAGCCTCAGAGGAGTAAGGGCAGAGACGGGGGGACAAATATTCAGAAAAGGGGAGAAAAAGAGACACTAAGAGACACAGAAGCGGGAGTGGGGGTGGAGAGGGGGGCGATACCAACCAGCCGCCGTACCTGCAGAGGGAGGAGGCGGGCTGGGAACAGTGCAGACCTGGGACGCCCGCAGCCCCTGACCCACCCACTTCCCTCCCACAGGCACAGCCTCCTGCCGCCGCAGCCCCAGCCGCAGCCGCTGGCCCCGCCCCAGCCCCCGCGCCTGCGCTCTACCACCCGGGGTCCAGTCCAGCCCAGGGGGCGGGGCCTGACAGGCTCCGGGGCCGTCCGCCTAGTTCTGGCCCCGCCCCAACTTTCTGCCCTCCCACCAGGACTCTCTGAAACCTAATCCCGCCCAATTTCCTATTGGCCCCGCCTATTGCCTCAGCCTAGACTATGTTTCCCGGCCTTTTGGTTTCTCCCCTCCGCCTCTCTTAAGACTCTCCTTACCAGTTCTCATCCATCCCTTGGTTCTGCTGGCTGCAGTCCGCCGTTATCTAGACCTCGCCCACTTTCCCTCACCTCGTTCCCCCTTCTAAGGCCCTACTGACCCTTAGAACTATCTCCCAGGTTCTCTGGCCCCCAAGACTTCCCGTTCTAGGTCCCACCGCTCTGTCCATCCCGGTAGCTTTGTACTCTGCAGGTCTCACCTTTTCCTTAGCCATTCTCTACACTCTTAGCCCTGCCCCGCCCCCACCTGGCCTGGTTGCTTTCAAATCCCTTAAAGCGCCGCTCCTCCCTTAGTCTTGCCTTTCCACAGCCCATTCAAGACTTTTTTTACCATTCGTGGATCCCACCCATCTCCCGCAGTCCCTCCGAATCCTTCCTGACATTCTCCCGGCCCAGCCCCGGCTAAACGGGCCGCGTTTCCAGCTCCGACCCTGCCCCTTCTTTACCTCGCCTTCTCCCTTAGTCCTAGCCAGAAGCTCTCAGGTTTCCAGGCCTCGCCCATTTCCGCCCCTTCTCACTGGGTCTCAGTCCCTGTTCCCCTTGCCGTGTCCCCTTTCAGTCCAGTCTAGTGCCACTCTCCATTTCCAGTTCCCGCCCCTCATTCAGTCCCGCCCCCTCACTCTCCCAGCCCAATTAGGACTGTTTCTAATTTCTGTGTCGCTGCCTCTTCTTAAGATCCGCTCTGCCCAGTCCAATCAATGTTAGGAGCTCAACCCGGCAGTCTCCATCTGCCCCACTTCACCGGGTATTGCTTGCCGGCTCTTTAGGTCCGTCTCTATGCAACCCAGACGGGCGCCCCGACTGTGGCCCTGCCCCTGACTCCGCCAGTCACGGACAGTCAGGCCCCTTTAAATAGCTCGGACCTGTCCCCTTCCTCTGCCAGACCCGCTCCTTTTCTTAGTTCTATCAGATCTCTTTCTTATATTTAGCCCCGCCTCCTCTGTTCTCCCAGTGCTGCCAAACCAGGCTTTAGCCTCCCATCCCGCCTTAACACCTCGCTCGGCCCCGCCCCTTATCCCAGAAAGACCCAATCGGTGTGTTCCACCTGCGGCCCCGCCCCGACCAGCTAGGAGGAGTTGGAGTCCGGACCCTTCTCTCAGCTTTAGCCCCGCCCCCCACCTCTTCCCAGGCCAATCAATTCAGTCTCTCCTTCCCTGCGGTCTCGCCCCCTCCCTCCATCACCTCCTATCACCCAATCACATCTCTCTCCCCTGCGGCCCCGCCCCCTGAGACCCCGCCCCTCCCTCTCCGCCCCCCATCCAATGCTGAGCTCAGTCTGCGTCTCATCCTTCCGCGGGCGCCAGGGGTCCAGCAAACAGCAGCTGGTGTCGCCGCCGCAGCCGTCCGAGTCCCCGCTGCCGCTGCCCCCGCCACCGCCACCGCCGCCGCTGCAGCAGCAGCAGCAGCAGCCTGCGCAGCCCGGCCCCGCCGCGTCCCCGGCGGGCCCCCCGGCACCCCGCGGGCCCGGGGGCCGGCGCGCCGAGCCATGCCCCGGGCTGCCGGCGGCGGCCATGGGGCGGCACGGCGGCGGCGGTGGCGACAGTGGCAAGATCGTGATCAACGTGGGCGGCGTGCGCCATGAGACGTACCGCTCGACGCTGCGCACCCTGCCGGGGACGCGGCTGGCCGGCTTGACGGAGCCCGAGGCGGCGGCGCGCTTCGACTACGACCCGGGCGCCGACGAGTTCTTCTTTGACCGGCATCCGGGTGTCTTCGCCTACGTGCTCAACTACTACCGCACTGGCAAGCTGCATTGCCCGGCCGACGTGTGCGGGCCGCTCTTCGAGGAGGAGCTCGGCTTTTGGGGCATCGACGAGACCGACGTGGAGGCCTGCTGCTGGATGACCTACCGGCAGCACCGGGACGCCGAGGAAGCGCTCGACTCCTTCGAGGCACCCGACCCCTCGGGCGCCGCCAACGCTGCCAACGCTGCGGGCGCTCATGACGCGGGCCTGGACGACGAGGCGGGCGCGGGCGGCGGCGGCCTGGACGGCGCGGGAGGCGAGCTCAAGCGCCTCTGCTTCCAGGACGCTGGCGGCGGCGCCGGGGGCCCGCCAGGGGGCGCGGGCGGCGCGGGCAGCACGTGGTGGCGCCGCTGGCAGCCCCGCGTGTGGGCGCTCTTCGAGGACCCCTACTCGTCGCGGGCCGCCAGGGTGAGCGTGCTCTCGGAGCCCCCATCCCCCTCCCCTCTCCTGGAGCTCCCAGACCCTCAGAAACGCCCCATCCTCGCCCTTAATCCCTGGTCCTTCCCAGCCCTTCCTGGTCTCTCGGCCTCCCAGCCTCTTAGTCTCCCATACTCTGAACACACCCCCGTCTCCCGGCCATCCCCAGATCCTCAGAAGATCTCTCTGCCACCTTCAGAATACTCCAGACCTCTCTAAACCCCACCCAGCTTATCTAGGCCATCGTAGGCACTTAGAAACTTCCTTTCTGACCGTGAATCTCTTAAACACACCCCCTGAACAACCCCACATCTGCCTTTCCTGGACCCCTCCTGAGACCCTCAGAAGACATTTCCTCAACCCTGAGTCTTCCTAGCCCCTTTTAACCTCTTCTCACCTCTCTTGGCCACCCCTCAGACCCTCAGAAGACCCTTGTCCAGCCCTCAGTTTCTTGTACCTCCTTAGATCCTCAGAAGACATCTCTTTCTAACCCTCAAAGTGTCCCAGGTCCTGTGAATACTGTCTCCACCCCCTGCAGACCCTCTGAAGCCTGCTCTCTAGCTTCCAGTCTTCAGTCCTGAAGCCTCTCCCAGCACCTCTGATTCTCCTTCTGCCCGTCTCCACATCCCCTCCCTATCTCCAAGTTTGAGTCTCCTGGTTACCTTTGAACCCCCCTTGCTTATTCTGCCCTTAAAGTCTCAGAATAGTTCCCACCCCAATCTCAGAGTCCCCTGGACTCCTCTGAACCTCCAAACCACTTGCTCTGGCTAGTACACTTCCCCCTCACTGCAACAGAGTCTTGGGGCTTCTTCTCTCCTGGAACCCTGCTGCCCCCTCTGTGTTCACATCCCTTCCTGCATCCTCCACACCAACTCCCCTCCCGAGGATTTCCCCATACAGCTCCAGACTTGCCCCAAGGCTTTCACACTCCTCTTCAATGTCTCCAGAAGAGTCCTGAGCCCCCATGATATGCTTTTCCTCTTCAGAACTTCCCATATGCCCTCCAGAATAGCTTCTCTCTCATCCACCGATTCTCCCAACTTCTTCCTTCATCTTTAAACTGTAGAGCCCACTCTCTATCTCCGGGACGCCCTCCTCCCACCCTCAGCCTCCCAGCCTCTTTCCTAGTGGGTAAATGACTTTTCTTCCCGCTCCAGAACTTTACCTAACCTCAATCCTTGGGACCCTCCTCAAGTTATCAGCGCCAAAACTTCCTCCTCAAAATAGCTCCCAGGTCTTTCTGATCTACCTTGGTATCTTCCCACCTGACGCCCCTCCCCAAGCCCTGCTCACTTCCCCTTTCCTAACGCCCCCCCCCCCACTACCCATTCCAAAGCACAGGACTGGGCCTCTCAGACCCCCCTCCGCCCCCCGCAAAGTGAACCAAAGAGCCCACACTCCAGCCTTCTCCTCTCTCCAGTCTTTATCTCTCTCAAAATTCCATATTTCCCCCAAAGCTCTCTTCGTCTCCCCCCAAAAAAAACTTTCCTCAAACATCTGTAACTTCCCAGGCTAAATAGCTACCCTTCCCCCTGGTTCTCATTTGAACCTCTTCCTCCTCTTAACTTCCTCCCTGTGTTGGAGGAGAGAGGACAGTTCAAGATGTGGGGGTGGGAAATTAGAGAGAGGAGGGAAAGAGGAGAGACTCCAGGCCCCTTTCTAGCCTCCTGGGGACCCAAACACTCGGAGGAGGCGGTCCGGCACCCTCCCCCCACCGTGCCGCGTCCTGGGCCGGCCAGGAAGGACACGGAGGACCCGCAGTGCCGCATTCGCACTGGGGGAGGGAGCGAGGGGGAGGGGGGCCGGAGGCACCGCATAAAGTTTGGTCCCCGGGAAGCGCTGAGTTGGCAAGATTTGGGGTTGGGTGGGGGGGAGGTGGGGGAGAGGAGGTGCAGAAAGGACGTGGCCCTATATGCCCCCTCAGGCCTCTGAGCGGCACCCTCCCCCCATGGCCTGGGGAGCCCTTCCCTCTTGTGACCCCATTGAAGTGTTCTGAGGTGAAACTAGGGGTCTGGGACAGCTATGGGGGACATTCATTTACTTTACAGATGTGTTTTGAGTGTCCACGTAGTGCCAAGCATCTTCTAGCCGCCAAATAAGAGTTTGAGAGTTGAGAGTTGAGGCCAACGCAAAGTGGAGGGTCCGGCTCTACCTCCCCCTCACTCCTCTCCCCATAATCTCCTCTTTCCTTCTTACAGGGACTCCATGCCCTCCTACCCCTTCTGCTTTTGAAGCATCTCTGGACAAGGGGGTCCTGACGCTGTCCAGCTTCTAAGCTGCGCACTGCGACGGGTGCCCACCTTTCTTTCTGTGTCCCGGGAGGGAAGGAGTTAATCAAGCTCCTGGCCTGTGGCCTCCCGCTGTGAAGCGGCACTGCGGCTGCGCACTGCCTGCTCGGCAACAGCCTGGAATGGGTTAAGACAGCGCTCAGGCCTCGCGGCTGCGCACTGCGGTGGGGGAGCTGTCCGTGGTGCTGCCCCCCGCGCGCCCCGCCCCCTGGTCCATCCGGCCCGCCCCCACTGCGGTGCCGCAACCTGCGCCCTGCGCCCGGCTCGGAGGGGGGCGGGGGAGCACCAGGCATGCGCTCTGCGTAGCCCTCTGGCCTCTTAAACCACTGCGGAGAAACGAAGAGGGGGGCGGGGCAGAGGGCCAGAGTTGAGCCTTAGCCCACCCCAAGATCTAGGGTCATCTCTGAGGCGGACGCTGGCCCGCCTCTCGGCTCTGCACTTCAGATTAAAGTCAAGGTCTCCCAAGCCCGGACCTTGTCCCCCATCCCGTGGAGGAAAGGGAGTGCAGAGAGGGACAGTGCTGGCCCGGGAGCCAACCCTGGCTCTCCTCTCTTCTCTGCACCCCAGGCCCTCTCTCCTCTACCCATCTGATTAAAGCCCCCTCTGCCTCAAAGCCCATCCCCTTCCTTCTCTAAGGACTAACCCCACTCTTTCGACCTCCCTTCTACATATCTGATAAAGCCAACTACAATTTCTAGGGGCCTTCTCCAAGAGCTTGACCCTGTCTCTTCTCAAGGGCTTCATCAAAACCCACACCATTGGGCTCAGGACCATCTTGAAATGAACCAGGCACCCCTGCCCCCATATCTCTGAACCTCTGACAAGCCCCTTCACCTCTCCTTGGGCCTAGCCCTGCCCTCTCCCCTTGCCCTATGTTCAAGCCCCTGACATTCCCTTCCTTTCCTTAAACCCCACCCCTATCATCTTCCCTTTTTTCAGTCTTGACCCTTCACCTCCTTCTTCCTTCAGGGACCTAACATCCCTCCTCCCCTCTGTGGGTCCAACTCTGCGCTGTTCTCTCTGGGTGAGGGCCTCACTCAGCCTTCTCCCTTTTCTGAGACCCAGTCATTAGCATCAAGGTCCTTAAGCACCGGCACCTATCGGAGGCCTCAACCTTGGCTCCCTTTAACTGATGCCACAGCACCCTAATAACGGCTCAAGCCTTAATAAGTTCCAAACGCTAGACCAAGCACTAGTTTTGGAGTCAGGCCCTTTGTATACTCATCTAATGTAATCCTTACAATAATCCTGTAAAAAATTTGAGGTTCAGAAAGATTAATCTCCTTGCCCAATTAGGCAGGGAAAAAGCTGGATTCAAACCCAGGCTTTCTTACTCTTCACCACCTCCTGGTTCTGCCTCCGACCCACCTTCTCCCCTTCGCCTTCCCTCAGCCCCAAGCTAAGCCCCAAAGCCTCTGAGACACAGGATGTATGATTTTAGTCTCCCTACGCACATCCCCCAGCAGAATGCTTGGACCCTGCCAGGGACCCCTGAGATACGACACAGGGAACCGGGGCCGGGGGGATGGTCTAGGAGACAGAGCAAGGAGGCAGAAATTGCTGTTTCCAGGAAAGAAGTGGCCCATCTGCTGCTGCTTCTGGGGCCAGCTCTTCTCCCGAGCTGGGGGAGAGCTGCCTCTGATCCTTTTGCAAGATTTAGAGAGAACAGGATGCAAGAAGTGATGGAGGCACTGGGGTTGGGACACCTGGGTTTCCCTGGAGTTTGTGTCTGGGAAGGGGGCCACTGGGAGGGTCTCAGGGAGATGGCTAATTGACCAGATGCCTGGGTCACCTTTTGCCCTCTCTCTCCTGTCCTGCCCCGCAGTATGTGGCCTTCGCCTCCCTCTTCTTCATCCTCATCTCCATCACCACCTTCTGCCTGGAGACCCACGAGGGTTTCATCCACATCAGCAACAAGACAGTGACGCAGGCCTCCCCGATCCCTGGGGCTCCGCCGGAGAACATCACCAATGTGGAGGTGGAGACGGAGCCCTTCCTGACCTACGTGGAGGGTGTGTGTGTCGTCTGGTTCACCTTTGAGTTTCTCATGCGCATCACCTTCTGCCCAGACAAGGTGGAATTTCTCAAGAGCAGCCTCAACATCATCGACTGTGTGGCCATCCTGCCCTTCTATCTGGAGGTGGGGCTCTCGGGCCTCAGTTCCAAGGCCGCCAAAGACGTGCTGGGCTTCCTGCGGGTCGTCCGCTTTGTCCGGATCCTGCGCATCTTCAAGCTCACGCGGCACTTCGTGGGGCTGCGCGTGCTGGGCCACACTCTGCGTGCCAGCACCAATGAGTTCCTGCTACTCATCATCTTCCTGGCGCTTGGTGTGCTCATCTTCGCCACCATGATCTACTACGCTGAGCGCATTGGCGCTGACCCCGATGACATCCTGGGCTCCAACCACACCTACTTCAAGAACATCCCCATCGGCTTCTGGTGGGCCGTGGTCACCATGACAACCCTGGGCTACGGAGACATGTACCCCAAGACGTGGTCAGGGATGCTGGTTGGGGCGCTGTGTGCCCTGGCCGGGGTGCTCACCATCGCCATGCCCGTGCCCGTCATTGTCAACAACTTTGGCATGTACTATTCGCTGGCCATGGCCAAACAGAAGCTGCCCAAGAAGAAGAATAAACATATTCCCCGGCCTCCGCAGCCCGGCTCGCCCAACTATTGCAAGCCCGACCCACCGCCACCGCCCCCGCCCCATCCTCACCACAGCAGCGGCAGCATCAGCCCTCCACCACCCATCACCCCGCCCTCCATGGGGGTGACTGTGGCAGGGGCCTACCCGCCGGGGCCCCACACGCACCCCGGGCTGCTCAGGGGGGGGGCGGGTGGGCTCGGGATCAGGGGGCTGCCTCCTCTGCCTGCCCCTGGGGAGCCTTGCCCGTTGGCTCAGGAGGAAGTGATTGAGATCAACCGGGCAGGTGAGGAGGGGGCGCGAGGGGTGGAGGTGGGGGGCGCAGGCAGAGGTGGGGAGGTTGTGAGGGGGGCAGGAGGTAGTTGCTGAGACTCCGGAGAGATGGGGTGGTCAGCAACAGAGACGGAAGAGAGGAAAGTGAACAGCAGTTGCTGAGGCCAGAGAAGAGGCACGGAAATAGACAGTGATGGAGAAGCAGAGATTTCGTGTGGAAGAGAGTTTTGGGGAGAGACAGACTTGCAGCCAAGGTATTCAGGGGAACCAGGGGGCTGGGGGGCAGAGTGATCAGCCATATGGTGAGAGGGACTCAGAGAAAGAGAGATGGGGGGGCGGTTCAGAGCACAGGGAGAGAGTCTCACATGGGAATCAGGGGCCAGAGACCGAGGCCAGGGCACTGTTGCAGTGTCTGATGAAGGAGGTGAGGGGAGAGGAAAGTTGACTGAGCCTGTGCTCATCTCTCCCCCCCAGGGGAGTCTGTGTCTCAGAGACAGTGATTGGGGCATCAGTCCCAGGGAAGGGAGAGGCTGGGGGGCCCCACCCCCATGCCATAAGTAGGTCAAGAAAGGGAGCTGGGCTGCCCGGCCCCCATCTTGCTCCCTCAGCCGCTGACCCAGTTTCACACCAATTAAAAATAGCTAAAGTCAGAGCCTGGGGGACCCCCCCCTCCCTCATCTGTCACCTTCCCAACGCCTCCCACTGTGCCCTTGCCAGCGTCCGACACCCCTCCCTAAACTACCACCTCCCAGCCCCCTGCATCCCTCCCAGCCATCCCTCCAAACCTATCCCAAACCATGCACCCTACCCCAGCTGTGCCCTATTCGGTCCACTTCAACCAACCATCCCGCCCTCCACTCTGTCTCAGCCTCCTTCCCAGCACCCGGTTCACTTCCCAACCACCTCTTCCCCCGTCCCTGTCCCTTCAAACACCCGACACCCTACCTCAGTCCTGCCCTTCTCAGAACCCAACACCCCGCCTGACCCCCACTTCCTAGCCTTCAACGCCCTTCCCTACCCTTTTGTCTTTCCCAACACTCAACACTCTCCCCACCCAGGACCCGCTCCCCAAACCCACCAGCCACACCCCCAACCGCCTGCACCTCCATCACCTCTCCTTGCTGACCTTGCCCTCTCCATGAGTTCCCACACCTCACTCTCTCCTTTGTGTCTCTGTCTGACCCTCGGGACACAGATCCCCGCCCCAACGGGGACCCTGCAGCAGCTGCGCTTGCCCACGAGGACTGCCCAGCTATTGACCAGCCCGCCATGTCACCAGAAGACAAGAGCCCCATCACCCCCGGGAGCCGGGGCCGCTACAGCCGGGACCGAGCCTGCTTCCTCCTCACTGACTATGCCCCTTCCCCTGATGGCTCCATCCGGAAAGGTGAGGTGCCCTCCACTGGCCCCCTGGGACCCTCCCTCTCCTCCCCTCCCCCAGGGGAGGGGAGAGAGGGAGATGAGGGAGGAGGTGCTGGACTTCCCTTCCCCCATCTCCTGGCCCCAAATTCCCTCCCTCTTAGACGCCCTCCCCCAAATTTCCTCACCACTGACCCTTCACCTGTCTTTATTCCATCTCCATGTCCCCCCCCCCCCGACCCTCTGGCCTTTTCCCCCACCCCCAGCCACTGGTGCTCCCCCACTGCCCCCCCAAGACTGGCGTAAGCCAGGCCCCCCAAGCTTCTTGCCCGACCTCAACGCCAACGCTGCAGCCTGGATATCCCCCTAGTGGACGAACCCCCTCCCCCCAGGGTAAGTAGCCCCCACCCTCTGAACCCCCTCCCTCCTGACTAACCCATCTGAGAACATGCAGCCCCCATTGACCAAGACTCCTGTCCCCTCACTCCGAACAGCTCCATCCAATTAACCCCCAGCCCTGACACTGGCCCCGCACCCACCTGCCCAGGACCTGCGGTGCCCCTCACTAACCCCTAGAACTAAGCCCAACCCTCCCCACCATGTGCCTGACCTCCCTCCCCGCCCTTACGACTGACCCCCATTCTCAGCCCCATCCACATCTCTCTCCCTGCCTCCCCCCTTGGTTTTGCTTTTGTTTATTTAACCAAGAAAATGGGGTACACACCCAGGACATTCTTCTGGGTGCAGGTTGGGGTGGGAAAGACTCAGCCACTCACGCAGTCACTTGTGGATTGGCCAGCACTGACAAAGCACACACAGGTTCCCGGTGCTGTGCTAGGCCCAGGGGATTCAACAGTGAGCAACCCAACCACACCCCTGCCCTCCACGAGCTCTCAGTTTGGGGGAGAGGCAGACACAGACCTAGAACTGAGGCCGAAAAGCAGGGCTGGGCTGAGGAGCCTTGTCCCAGGATCTGGGGAGAGGCGGGTCTGCTCTGGGGCTTCGTGAGGACGCACCTGAGTGGGGAGACTGCAGTTCAGGAGGCTGGGGAGGAGGCTGGGATGAGGGTCCAGGGGGAGAGGACAAAGGCTGAGCCGGGCTCAGGGCTATGGGGGTGGAGAGGAAGGAAAGAGACAGAGTCGGGGGGCCAGGGGTCAAGAGAACAGGGTCAGGACTGGCCAGTGGGGGAGGTGAGGGAGATAGAGTGAGGAGACAGTAGATGAATTATTCAGCAAACATAACGAAGCACTTTCCACGTGCCAGGAATCCAACATATATCCTGTAATCCTCACAACAACCCCAGCTACCCCCTAACTTCACTCATTCATGCATGCATGCAGCAACTGATGATTGAGGGTAGAATTCCAGGCACTGGAGATTTAGCAGGGCACAAAGCAAGAATCTGCCATCAGAGTTGCTACTCTAGAGCCTGGGTCAACATACTACAGCCACGGGCCAAACGTGTCCACCAGCTGTTTTGTAAATAAAGCTTTATTGGAACACAGCCACTGTCTACAACCGCAGACTGGAATAGTTTCGACCGAGATGGTATGGCCCACAGAGCCCCGAAAATTTTGACCATCTGGCCCTTTACAGCGAATGTCTGCCACTCCATGATTGGAGGAAGCAGAAAACAAACAAAAGGATAATTACTCTGGCCAGGTCAGATAAGGGGTGAGAGTCTTTCTGAGAAGGTGACATGAAACTTGAAAGCTGAAAAAGCTCCAGCCAGGCAGAAGAAACAGCAAGTGAAAAGGCCCTGAGGTGCTGAGGTGGGATGAGCTTGGTCTGTTAAAGGAACAGCAGGAGGGAAGTGTGGCTGGAGCTGAGTGGCCTAAGGGAGAGGGGAGGAGTCTGGGGGGGGGAAGGTTTTTTTGGCCATGGTGAGAGGCTGGATTTGATCTTAAAAATGATGGGAGGCCACCTGAAAGCATTTGGTCCATCGCTTATTCATTCAACACATGCCTGTGGAATCTCCCTTCGCAATACAGAGATGCGTCCTAAAGAATCCCTACCCGCAGCCTAAGGAGATGCCACAGCAGGACTTAGGGAGCCTCCAAGGACAGCCACATCTAAACCCCCTTGTTTCACAGAAGTTCAGGGAGGTCCATGGCCAACCCCCAGCCACAGAGCAGATGGAGGACAAGAACCCAGGCTTCTGGGGTCCTAGTCCAGAGGGGACTGTCTGGCTCTTCTTGTTCCATCCCTGGACCTCTCCTTGTTGCAACCCGCCCCCCACCTCCATCATCCTCCACTTTCATCTCATTACCAACCCCCTGCCTCCCCCCTCCCATCTCACCCCTCCCCCTGCTTGCACCCAGTCCTGTTACCCACCTCCCTTTGTTCCCCACTCCCAGGTCTGGATGGGCCCCTATGGAATTGAGGGGCAGGGGGAGGGGGGAGGATTCGGGAATGTGGGTGAGGGAGGACTGGGGGGGCAGCTGGGGGGAGTTCCCTGCTTCTCTTGCCTCGGATGCCAAAATCCATTCATTGAACTCAAATTATGGCTGGAGCTGATGGGGCTGACTGAACTCCCTCCCCCAAGGTCCTGGATCCCTCCCTCTTCCACACACCTCCCTTCCTAACTAACCTTCCTCCAGGACCCACCCTCCACTATTAGCCCCCAACCAAGATCCTTCCTCCTGACCTGACCCTCACCCGCCCCATGACCCCTCCCTTCTCCGTCTCCCCTCACCAACCACCGGATTCCCGCACCTGACCCGCGCTCCCCCCTCCTCCCCAGCCCTCCCCCTCCTCTTTCCTTCATCCTCCCCTTCCCCCTCAGCCACCCCGGAAGCTCCTTCCATATTTGATGTCTCTGGCCGCCCCCATTTCACTGCTCCCCTCCCCCGGAAAACACCAGAGAGGAGGAACAGATCTCAGCTTTTCTCCGTCCCCCCAACAGTGAGGCTGTGTTGGGGGGTTCCCCCTGGCCACCCGCCCCCCCCCGTGACTCTGTGTATTTCTGTCCCCAGCTCTTGTCACCGCCTGAGACCTCGTGAGACCCTCGGTCCCCCCCTGCCCCTTCCCCCCAGGTTAGCAATTGGGAATGGCTGGGAGGGGGTGTCCCCAAGATACTGGGCTTCCAACCTCCCCCAGGCCCTCTCTCCAACAGTCAAGATGCCCTCGTCCAGACAGACCCCTTCGTACTGCCTAGGAAAGCCCTAGAAGAGCCCAGACAGTGGCAGAACTCCTCAGACATTCCTAAGTTTTCAAGAAACCCCACATGTGCCCCTAAGCCTTAGATCCCTTTGACTATCAAGACATTGTCAGGACCTTCCCATCAGAAGGTTCTCGTTTAAAGGCTTCTTGACCCTTTAAAGATACCCCATTACAGCCTTCAGCTGAGTCTTGCCCTCATCAGACTGCTCTAGGAGCTGTCCTCCTGCACTACCCCCACCCCGCCCAGGGAGGAGGCACTGCCACCTTGTGCTCCATTCAGCCCCTCACAGCGTCCCCACCCGCCTGTCTTCATTTCTCTACATCTAGGTTAGCCCCCTACCCACTGCAGCCCCACCCATTCCCTCCCAAGGCCTCTCCACCGGCTGCTCCCCCACTGGCATTCCACCCACGCTCCCTCCCCACGCCCGTGCTGCCCACCATCTGCCTCGCTGCCCCCCACCGTTTTGCCTCAGACGAGGGGGCCAACAGGGGGGAGGGGAGTTGAGGGGGGCTGCGGTGGGGGTAGGGTGGGGGAGGCTCGGTGGCTGCCACCCTGCCTCCTAACCCTGAGTCTCTCCCCCCTCCCCATGTCTGAACCTTTCTCCTTGATGTCGACTGACTGTCCAATTTGTTCACTTCTCTCTCTCTCCGTCTCCTTGGTCCGCCTCTGTCCATCTCTCCGTCTCTTGCCATCTGTCACTTTGTGTCTTGGTGTCTGTCTCTCCACCTCTTACCCTCTCTGTCTCCCTCACCGTCTCTCTCACCTGCCTTCTCTCTCTGACTCGCCCTCTCCATCTCTTCCTGTCTCTTGCCTTTTCCTGTCTCTGTCTTCTCCCTTTTTCCATCTCATATCCCTTCTGTTTCCCTCCTGCTTCTCTCTGTCTTGGGGTCCCTCTGTCTGTTGGACCCTCCCCCTGCACCCCTATCTCCTCGATTCCTCCCCGTGTTTCTGCCCTTCGCCCCACCCACCCACCCAGGTTACGAGAAATCCCGCAGCCTGAGCAGCATCGCGGGCCTGAGCGGGGTGTCCCTGCGCCTCGCCCCCCTTGCCACTCCCCCTGGCTCTCCCAGGGCCGCCCGCCGCGCTCCCCCAACCCTGCCCTCCATCCTCTAGCGCTCCCCTCCCCCCTGTGGGGGGACTCGGGGGTGACAGGGAAGAAGGTCAAAGGAGCTGGGGGTGGGGGGTGGGGGAAAGGGTTTTTTTTTTAAAAAATCAGTCAATAATATGCAACCGAGACGACGATGCCAGCAGACACCCCCGGGCCCCTCACCTCCACCTGGGTCCCCAGGATGGAGGGGGGGAGGAGCCAAAGCCCATCCCCCCACCTATTCGCCCCTCCTGAAAAAAAGCCTTCTCAGGTCTCCATGAACCATAGGAACCCCCCCCCCGAATCGACTCGTGTAAATACGTCCAAATTATATCAATTACATTTTGGGGCGCCTCCCCACTACTCTGCATGCCTCCCCCAAACTGGATCCCCGCCCTCTCCAACTCCACCTCAGCAATAAGCCGCCAGAGGCTGCATGCTGCGTGCGAGGGAAGGGGCATTCTGGGAAGCGGGTGGGGACCTCCATGTGGGTCGGGCTGGCCTTTAAGCTACCGGAGGGTCTCCTAGCCTCCTACCTTTCACCCCAGGAGGGCAACCCATCACGAAAAAAAAAAAAAAAAGCAGCAATGTGGGAGAAGGAGGAACAGTCACCCAAGCCAAAAACCGGAGCTGAGCTCAGACGGTAGAAGCGGAGGCACGGGGGGAGGGGTGGGCTGAGGACAGCTGCTCCCTCAGCCTTTAGGAGCATCCCTCTGGTGAATTTCACTCTTTCCTCCTCCTCCCCCACCCCCCACCCCACCCCCGGGGTTCTGCTCGCCGCTCTTGCTGCATGGACTCAGACCTCCCATCCCAGTATTCCTGGGATGCTCTGGCCCTAGCACACAAAATTCCCCAACACCCCCTCCAGATTCCCATCACATGAGGCCTGCCCCCAGAATTCCTATGACTGAGTCTGGCATCCCGCGTCCTCCAAATCCCCACACGCGCCTGGGACTTAACCGCTGCACACAGATGTTGTCCGCACCGCGCCCCCACCGCCCCCCCCCCCACCGCCCACCCATTCCTGAGCTGCATCCCAGCACCTCAAACCTCCAAGACTTGATCCAGCCCTTCAGCTCACTTTCAGCCTTTGGGATGCTCCAAATCCTTCTCACACTCTGGACATTTCCTCGACACCCCTAAATCTGACATCAGACATCCTCCTCAGGTTCCCCTGACGCTAGAATTTTCAAGATAAGCTCAATCTGTCTGCAATTCCAGGGAACCAGACCTTCCCGGGGCACCCCCTTTCTTATGCCTAACCCTGCCCCTCCAAGAGCCCCTTTCTTTAAATGGTGCCCCAAAGGCACCTTCTTCAAAGACGCCAGTGTCTCCCAGAGGGTCATATTTGTACCCCTGGCGATGTGCTAAGGTTTTAGGCAGTACAAGGACAAACACTTATTTTTAAGGTTTTGTCTTTCCTGGCATTTCGCACATAAGCCGGTAAGTCCAGATATTGCTGCTTGGCCAGGACACCGTTTATTTAGGTTAGAGGTCTTTACATTTAAAATGTAGAGGCTGTTCCCTAGTGGAGGGACGCTGGAATATCAGAAGCTTGGGCAACCACATATCTACCTGGGCTGGGATCCCAGCTCGCCCTTCCCCGGCCTTCTTCAACCCCCCACGTTCGCGGGTGGAAAATCATTTCTCATACCCCATCCTGGCTCAAGAAGGATGTGCTACCTACCCCAAGCCCAGGGACCATATCGGTCCCAGAACCCTTAAGGGACTACCCCTTTTGGAGCATGGGGCTCATGGAATTAGCAACCTCCCTCCCTCTGCTCCCACGGCCTCAGGAACCCCCCACTCCCCGCCTGAGGATTGGTGGTGGGGATGTCACTGAGCACGGTTCTTCATACAACGATTCCTATGCAAGGGGCATTTTTGAGTCCGCCCATCCTTCCCTTGGACCCTAAACCCTGGCGAACCAGGGGTGAGGGGTGGGGCGGGTTCTGGGGGGAGCGGGGTGGGGTGGGGCAAAGGGCTAGGGGCTTTAAACACCAGGGTATGGGGTTGGAGACTGATTATATTGCCAAAGGGTTTAACTTCTTAAAGCAAAACAAAACCCCAGATACCCCTGACCCTCACGGAAGCCGAACGGTGCAGGGAAAGGGGGTGAGGATTTTTCTAAAGGACCTCTTCCCAACGTCTCCCCCCTGCTCGCCAATCTGCCACACGTACCCAGCTTTTTAGTTCAGCTTTTAAAAATAGTCACAATCATTATAAACCTCTACACACGTTATTCTCGTTCCCCATCCCCCAAGTCAACAGTGGGATTCGGGGAGGGAGAGAGAGAGCTAAAGGGACAACTTCCAAGTCCCGACTCCCCTTCCCCCCCCCCCCCCCCCCCCGCGGCCGCCAGGGTGCCTGCAACTACACGCATGCGCTGCATGACGCGCTCCCCACACGCATGTCGCGCCCCTCCTGCGCTCCGGGAACGCACGGACACGGGGCGGGGGCGGGGTGATTGGGGAAAGGAATGAATGGCGGGGGGTCTTTCTGAATACAGCGGCTCCTCCCCAACACACACACAGCAATAAGTTTCTCTCACTCAAAAGTGGGCGGGGCGGGCCTGTCCTGTTGTTGGGGTGGGGGGGAGTGGCAAGGGGGCGCTCTCAGGGATGGGGGAGGGTGCCCGGAGTCAGTCTGGGGAGGGGAGGTCTGCAAATCGTCCAACTCTGGTGCTAATGGCGGGTCTTCTCAGCCCACCCCCAGGGCAGGGAGGGAGGGGTCGGCACGGCCCCTCCCCCAAGCCTCCCCCACGCCCACCCTGGGTGCATGAACTGCCCGTTGCAGAAGCTGCCGCATGTCACCCCCCCCAATAAAAAGTGTCATGCCCCCTTCCCACCCACCCTCTCACTCCCCACCAAAATAAAAGTTTCCTTTTCATTTAAAAGTTTCATCCTCTTTGTTTCCAGAGAGGGTCTCCTGATGGGGCTAGGGGCTCTGGGGGCAGACAGAAGGTTGGGACAGAAGAGCAGGGTCGTATTAAGATGGCAAGGGCCTGCACTTTGAGGGTCCAGACATTCCCCTCATCGCCGGCTCTCACCTTGTGATTTTGGCAGGGGCAAGTACCTGCTTCAGTTTCCCTGATGGTAAAAATGGGGATCCACACCCCTAACTGGAAAGTCTGTGAGGGCACCTGGGTCATGTGAGCTCCTGGGTCATGTGCTGGTGACTAGTCCCCAGAAAAGGAGTGTGGGCTCAGGAGTTACCCACTCTGAAGCCAGACTGGGTTCAATTTCTTAGTAGCTGTGTGTCCTTGGGCAAGTCTCTCAACTTCTCTGGGCTTGTTTCCACCACTCTAAAAGGGCAAGGGGGGGGGTGATCTATTAATTCAGCAAACATACTAAGGCCAACTACGTGCCAGGAACTGTTCTAGACACTGGAAGGCAATGAAATCCCTGCCTCTAAGGGTTGTGCTGAGGGTTGAGACTAACGTCCCAAGTTTAGCTCAGCTAAACAAATAGTACGCAGCAAACAGCTCAACAGTCACTACTATCATTGCTTTGCAAAGACTTGAGGGTCAACTAGAGTGCAGCACCCCTTCTGCCACTCACTGATGGAGAGGCTTGGAGCAAGGGACCCTGGAGCATTGAGCCTCAGTTTCCCATCTGTATAATGCAGGGGATACTTTGGAGGAAGGTTGGGTGAGGGGAAAGTGAGTTCTTTCACATTAAATGCTGGGTACACGTGAGGTCCCCCGACACTGGCCAGTTGGATTAGGACCAGCAGACTGCCCCCCTCCGCTCGCTGCCCCTTGCCCACCCTGTCCCCCTACCCCTGCAGGAACACATACAGCCCCCGAGGGGTCCAGTCGAGGTTGGAGTTTATTTCTGCCAGAGTCTGGAGCCTGGGAGGGTATGGGGGCCTCCTCCAACCCTCATGAGAAACTCCAACTTAACTGTGATCACACAAGAGCAACCAGAAGGGAGCATGGGGGGGAGGGGGAATGCGTGAGATCCCCTTATCTTGCCCCTCTGCAAGGGTCAAAGGCTGGTGGTGGCCTGGGGCTCAGGGTGCTGTTGCTCAGAAGTTCTGGGGTCAGTGGCTAAGTGGAGAAAGACACGGGGAGAGAGAGGGAAAGAGGGAGCGGGAGGGGGAAGGGGGAGACTTAAGGCGGAGGGAGAGGAGAGAGAGGGAGGGGGAAGGGGCGTGGGAAGCCCTGGCTGAGGAGGGCACGGGAGCCATGCTCCCTTCCTAATATAGATCATTCATAACTGAAGGAAGGATTTGGAGCTGGATGGGACCCCAGCTTGCCAACTATACCCGAATTTCTCCCAAGAGAGGCCGCCCCAGTCCTTTCCTCCCTGCTTGCCCGCTCCTCCGTGTTCAGGGGTTCACGGGAAGTCTCAGGCGACCCCCCGCCCCCCGCCCCCCGTGGGGTTGATAAGTGCTGTTATGCCAGAGGGTGGCACCATTTCCAAAGTGCAAGAAGCCAGAGGGTTGTTCGTGGGACAGGCACCAAGGGGGCCAGGGAGGGAGGGCCCGGTGGCTGCAGGCAGGGTAGGGTCACTGCGTTGGGGCCGCAGGGGACCCTTCGGGCTCCGCGGGCAGTGGCCCAGACCCCGGCTCCGCCTCCTCCTCCGCCGCCTCCTCGTCGGACACCACGCCCTCCTCCAGTCGGAAGACCTGGCGCACTGAGCGGGTGGTGAAGGTGAGGGGGCCGCGTCTGCGGGGAGGAGAGACCAGGGGGCAGAGAGAAAAGTGAGAGATAGGGAGATATGGAGAGACAGAATAAAATGGGGAAGGGGTCACAGAGAGATGAGGGGACAGCGAGATACTGGGGTTTATGGAGCGAGGGTGCGCATGTGCGGGGTGGTGGCCTTACCGAAGCCGGTTCCTCAGCGTGTTCAACTCCCGGTTCATGGACTCGGAGGCCTCTGTGACATCCTCCAGCTCGTGTTGCAGCCTCCGGCGGACTGCCTGGGCCCGGGACGCCTCCTCCTCAGCCTCCTCCAGCTGCCGCTTCAGCTGCTTCACTCGAAGGTTCCCCTTCTCCAGCTTGGCGTGAGCAGGGGGGCCGGGTCATTTCTCTGGGTGCTACCCTCACCCAGAGCTCCCCACAGCTCATCCCTCCTACATCCTGACTGTCCTGTGCCCTGCCATCTATTCATGCTTTGTTCTTTTCTCCTAGATCCTCTCACCAGCCTCCACCTCAGATTCAAATGTGAGGTCATCCCCCACTCGGCCTCAGAGGGATCTTTCTATGCTCAGGGCTGACCCCCTTCCCTGCTCAAAGTCCTCCGTGATTCCCCAGTACCCCTGGGACAAGGTCTCAGCCCTTCAGCCTGGCATTCCAGGCCCTGCAGGGTCTTCTTCCCATAAACACACTGATCAGACCATCTTCACTGAGACCCTCCCCAGACCCTGTCATCTCTCTCTCCATGGAGGGGACATACATAATCTGCCTCCTACCTATTCCTCTGACCTCATTTCTTATCATTCAACCCCCCAACCTCATTCTTCTCTCAAGCAATAGTGGTCTGCTTTTTTGCTTGGAACTCACCAAGCTCATTTCCATACCCCAGGGTCTTTGCACCTGCTGTTCCCTCTTCCTGGCTCTTTCTCACCCTTCAGTATCAATTCAACTGTCACTTCCTTAGACAGGTCTTGCTGACACCCCACCCCCAATCTAGGGGGGATTCCCCAGTCCTCTGTGTCCCCCTCTCTCTTCATTCTCTTTTTTCTTCATAGCCCCTATCACAATCTGTAATTATCTTTACTTGTTTATAGGTTTATGGTATCTTTCTTTTCCTACGTTGAAAATGTGAGCTCTTTGAGAGCACAGTCCTTCTCTGTGTCATTCACAGCCACATCTCCAATGCCCTGCATAGTGCCTGGCACATCGAGGGTGCTCAACAATTGTTTTGTGAGATGAATGGTGAATAAAACACAGCTGAGCTTTTAAGGGCACAGCAACTAGAATCAGTCACATTTGAGCCTGGGGTGGAAGCTGGCAAGAGGATCTCTCTCTATTGACTGTGTGACTCTGGGGCAAATTATACCCCCTTTTAAAGTTTCCATTTTCTCGCCTGTGAAATGGAGCTGATGAAGGAACGTAAGCATGTATTTTTTTAAAAAGCAGGTGGCATACTACTTGGGACACAGTAACTGCTCAATAAATAATTAAGAAAACAGACTCTGCAGCCAGAGTGCTGGAGTGTGAACTCTGGCTCTACCTCTTACTAAATAAATAATTGTGAGCAAGTTAATTCACCTTTCTGTCTCAGTTTTCTCACCAAAATCAGAGGGAAAATAATAGTTTAACCTACCTCATAGAGTTCGGATAAGAATTAAGTGTACTATATGTTATGTCTTTAGCATATTTCCTGGCTCTTAGAAAGCACTCAGTAAACAGCAGGTGTTGTTATTTTAGCTGTGGCCTAGCCTCTGGATAGGGTTTAACTTCTTCCCTCTCCCTGGCTGTCTAAGGTCCCCACCAGGGCCTTTCCTGGATTCCAGAATTTATGGATCACAAAGTCACTGATTCCAGCTCTCTGCTGATGCACCGAGCCCCAGGATGGTGTCTGCACTCAGTTCCAGTCCAGCACCCACACGTTCTCTTGTGATGGGAACTCACTGCCTCCAGAGATGGCATGTGCTACTTCTCTGTCAGTGGTCCCCCCACCACTCCCACTGCACCTCAATGACATCAGCTGCTCACCTGGTCCCGGAGCTGGTCAGCCACCCTCCGCTCCTCCTCCACCTGGAGCACCACCTCTTTAAGCCTCTTCTCAGCCCTGCGCACCAGCTTGCCAGAGAGGATGCGCTCCCTATGGAGAGGTATGAACGGGAGAATCAGGAGAGCTGCTCACCTGGGGCTCAGTCCCCCAAGCCTCGTCCAGTGGCTACCTGTTCTCAGAGTGTGCTCTGCCCTCTTTTCCACCCACAACTGGCTCCCACAGTCTACTCAGGCCAGACACTGGCACCCAGGCTCCCACCAGAGAATCCAGTCCTTAGCTTCTAGTAAGATGCCTGAAGGTCCTAAAAGTGTCTCCATGTCTATACCAGTTTTCCATATCCCACTCAGTCTCTCATATTCAACTGTATTCCCCCACCACCCCGCCCCCAGTCTTCCTCCTCTCAGGGGACTGACCCACTGACCACCAGTCCCTAAGTCAGACCACCAGGCATTGTCCTCACCCCTTCTCTCTCCTTTGCCCCACCCCCAGCCCGTTAGTAACCGAACCCTGTCCCATTGCCCCCTGGACTCTGTCTTGTCCCCTCCTCAGCCTCACAGCCCTAGCCCCCAGTTCAGGACTCATCATCTCCCACCTGACCTTCCCTCTACCTGGCCTGGAATTCTCTCTCAATTTCTTTCTCTAGCTTTCTGTGTTTGTGGAACAGTCTGGAAGCCCAAAGCTCCATCTCCAACCATCTCTGTTGTCTTCTCCCCTTCTCACTCACACACTTGCCCTGGACAAGCTCAGCTGTGCCCCAGGTTTCTACAACCATCAACAGCCTGTTGTCTGCTAAATCTGTCTCCTGAGCTCCAGCCTGGTTCAGCCCCCAGCCTCAGCTATCCCCAGACCCTGCACACCCTGCATTGGACTCAATGCCTTCTCCCAAACCTGCTCCTCCTCCTAATCCCCCATGATCCACCTAGATATGCAGGTCAGACACCTGGGGCCATCCTTACCTCCCTCTCTTCCCTCCCGTCTCCTTAATTTCCCCCATCCCCACGGTCCCTGCTCATCCACACCTGGGTGAAGTCCATGTGATGGGGCCCCTAGCAATGGGCAGTGCTTGGCAGCCATGACTGGACATTCCCTTAAATCTGAGCCAGCCACATGACTTTCTTTCTTTTTTTTTGGCCGTGCCATGTGTGGCACGCAGGATCTTAGTTCCCAGAACAGGGATCAAACCCATGCCCCCTGCAGTGGAAGTGTGGAGGAGCCCTAACCACTGGACCACCGGGGGATTCCCTACATGACTTGCTTTAGTAACAGGATGTGACAGAAGTGACAATGTACCAGTTCCAAATCTAGACCCCAAGAAGCCCTCACTCTTGGAACCTTCACTTTGTCATGTGAACAATCCTGGGCCAACCTGGAGCAGAGACAAGTTAGCCTAGTTGTCCCAGGCCAGGCTGGAGACATACGAGAGCCCAGCCAAGATCAGCACATCCATCTAGCTGACTTTCAGCTGAGCAAAGATGCATGAGTGAGGCCCACCAAGCTCAGATCAGCAGAACCTACCAGCCAACCCAAAGACTCATGAGCAATAATAAAAAATTGTTGTTTTAAGCCACTTAAATTTTAAGGTGGTTTGTTATGCAGCTATAGCTAACTGCTACATTACTGTTTAAATTATATAGTGGGAATGCAGTTACTTGCAGCACAAAGCATCCTAAATGACATAGGAAATCATCAACCATTAATATTATGATGCCTTTTGGATGTTTCTAAACCATGTGCTTGTAACACAGCTCCCCTTCATCTCACTGACCAGAATGTGAGGATTGCCCTCCAGCTGCGCCCTCCTCTCCCGCCTACCTGCTCTCCTGCTCCAGCTGCTCCTCAGCCTGGGCCAGCTTAGACTCAAGGGCAGCGATGATCATCTTCTGGCGGGCCCGGGCCCCAGCGTCTTCCTCACCCAGGCGTCCCCGGAGCTCCTGGACCTGCCGCTCCAACTGCTGCCGCCCGCTCTCTGCCTTGGCTGAGAAACTGCGCTCAGCTGACAACTCTGTGGTCAGTGATTCCACCTGCATCAGTGGGAAAGGCAGGACTGTCATGGTGGAGTCTCAGAGGGAAGGTGGGAGGTAAATGCAGGCACCTCCCACAACTAAGTGAGTTGATGATTGTTAAATAAATAGCACAGAACCTGGTATATACTAAATACTCAACAAATGGTAGTGTGTATTTTTCTCCAATTGGCTCATCAGCCAATGGCAGTGCCAGCCCTGGGTTTTAACCTTTTAGATAGGTTTCTGCTATTTTAATAAGCCCACAAGATTATCACAAACTTGTTTAAACGCTATAACTTCTACCTTTGACTGTGAATGAGTCTATTCCAAGGGTTATCACAGTTTTTTTTGTTGTTGTTTTTTGTTTTCTTTTTTTTGTGTGGTACGCGGGCCTCTCACTGCCGCGACCTCTCCCGCCGCGGAGCACAGGCTCCAGACGCGCAGGCCCAGCAGCCACGGCTCACGGGCCCAGCCGCTCCGCGGCACGTGGAATCCTCCCAGACCGGGGCACGAACCCGCATCCCCTGCATCGGCAGGCGGACTCCCAACCACTGCGCCACCAGAGAAGCCCGGGTTATCACACTTTTGTTCGCACCAGGCTCATCTGGGGAGCTTGTTAAAAAATTGTGGACTGCAGGGTCGCCCCGCTCCAGAGATTCTGATTCAGCAGGTCTGGAATGGGGTCCACGAATCCGCATTTTCAACAAGCATCTCAGGTGGTTTTGAAACGAATGATATGCAGGACCGTTTTGAGAAATGCTGGCTCAATGAACAGGAGCTACTACATTGGGAATGTGTAAACATACCTCTAATAATAGTGCTTGTTTATTTATTCAGCTCCTACTCTGAGTGAGGTCCTATGCCGGGGACACAGAAATTAGTCAGATCCAGTCTGATTCATACTTTACTTCATTTCACCCTCAAAGGAAGACATCGACGTGGTGATTAGCATATGCTTTTTTTTTTTTTTAAACCTTTTTTGGAAAATAAAACCGTGATATAGAAAAAGTAAAAAACAGATCAAATATATGGCTTAATGGGTTTATAAAAGGCAGACATCATTGTCACCCCTGCCCAGGTCAAGAAACAGAACTTTACGCACCCATCCTAATAACAACCTCTTCCTTTTCCCCCAAATAGTATGTCATCCTGACTTTGAGGGTGATCACTTCCTTGCTCTTTTTTCGAGTTTTATTACTCAAAGATGCATCCCTAGATCCTATAGTTGAATCCTGCCCATTAAAAAAAAAAAAAAGAAACTTGTATGGACTTCCCTAGTGGTCCAGTGGTTAAGACTTCACCTTCCAATGCAGGGCGTGTGGGTTCGATCCCTGGTCAGGGAGCTAAGACCCCACATGCCTCACAGCCAAAAAAACCAAAACATAAAACAGAAGCAGTATTGTAACAAATTCAATAAAGACTTTAAAAATGGTCCACATCAAAAAAAGCTTTAAGGGACTTCCCTGGTGGTCCAGTGGTAAAGAATCCGCCTTCCAATGCAGGGGACATGGGTTCGATCCCTCGTTGGGGAACTAAGATCCCGCATGCCGCAGGGCAATTAAGCCCATGCACCACAACTACTGAGCTCGAGCGCCTCAACTAGAGAGCCCGTGTACCACAAACTACAGAGCCCACACACCCTGGAGCCTGTGCACCACAACTAGAGAAGAGAAGACCCACATGCCACAACTAGAGAGAAGCCCACATGCCGCAGTGAAAGATCCCACATGCCTCAACTAAGACCTGACGCAGCCAAATAAAAATAAAAATTAAAAAAAAAAAAATCTTTAAAAAAATTTGTATATGACTTTTAAGTCTCTTTTAATCTACAGTTCCCTACTCCATCCCTTTTATTTCCTTACAATTTATCTGTTGAAGAATCTGGGCTGTCTGACCTACAGAGTTTCTCTGCATCTGTATTTTCCTGATTACACATTCACGGTCTAACTCAGCATGCTTCTCTGTTCGGTTTCCTTCAAATAGGCAGCTCGGTCCAGGGAATTAATTCTTTTTCTCTATGAGTTTTCAAGGTAATGAAATGGTTCCATATCATTTTATGAAGGTGACTCTACCGTGTTGAACAGTCATCCACCAAGAACTCATGCCCATCTGGAACCTCAGAACGTGACCTTATTTGGAAAGACAGTCTTTGGAGGTGTAATTTGTTAAATGAAGATGAGGTCATACTGGATTGGGGTGGGCCCAAAATCCAATATGACTGGTGTCTTTACAAGAAGAGAAGGAGGCACAGACACATAAAGAAAACACAGGGAAGGCCGTGTGAAGATAGAGGCAGAGATTGGGCTGATGCATCTACAAGCCTAGGATTGCTGGCAACCAGCAGCAGCTGGAAGAGAGGCCTGGAACAGATGCTCCCTCAGAAGGAATCAATCTGACGACACCTTGATTTTGGACTTCTAGCCTCCAGAACTGTGAGAGAATAAGTTATTGTTGCTTTAAGCCACCCAGTTTGTGGCAATGTTACAGCAGCCTCAGGAAATTAATACAGTGACTAATTAGTATTTTTAAAAATATCATTGTGAACTCGTGTATTTAAACAGATTTGATGGATTTAAAGCGGTGCGATTCTGGCCCTTGTTGAAGCTCAAGTTGCTCCATTTGGGGCCAGTGGGAGCCTTTCCAGGTTGACTTCTAAGTGCTTTTGAGATAACCAGGGTGTGTTATGGACTGAATGTTTGTGTCCTCTCCAAATTCATACGTTGAAGCCCTAATCCCCATGTGATGGTACCTGGAGATGAGGCCTTTGGGAGGTAATTAGGATTAGATGAGAAATGTGAGGGTGGGGCCCCTACGATGGCATTAGTGCCCTTGTAAGGAGATACCAGAGAGCTTGCTCTCTCTCTACCCCCACATGCACAAAAAGTCGAGGCCAGTGAGTGCACGATGAGATGATAGCCACATATAAGCCAAGAGAAGAGGCCTCAGAATGAAACCTATCTTACTGGCACCATGATCTTGGACTTCACAGTCTCTACAACTGTGAGAAATAAATTTCTCTTATTGAAGCCGCCCAGTTTATAGTATTTTGTTATGGCAGCCTGAGCAGACTAAGGCATGGTATGACAAGATGGTCCAGGCTACTCTGATTCATTTCCTGATTTAGATCTGGAATGAGCCATTTCTTTTGAAAAAAAAAAAAAAAAAAAAGCCCTGTTTTCTTTTAGTGGGGGAAATGGTATTTCTAGACCACGATGTTCATTGCTATTGGGTTGGTTATTGTTTAGAGGCTTTTCCGGTGGACAGAGATAGGATGGATCTATACAAATTACCCCATAAGTTCACATGAATACATCCAAGTCAAATTTGGGACTAGAGGGTTTTTGTGTGTTTTTTGTTTTGTTTTGTTTTGGCCATGCCACACAGCTGTGGGATCTTAATTCCCCAACCAGGGACTGAACTCGGGCCACAGCAGTGGAAGCCCAGAATCCTAACTACTAGGCCACCAGGGAACTCCCTATTTGTTTGTTTTTAACTTAGCCTGTTCTCCATGACATCTATATATTGGTTCTCACGTGCTGATGATCCTCAGATTATGAACACAGGTAGAGATGATAGAATTAGAATATCCCATCCTTAATCATTTACTTTATCCCACATTATACACATAATATTATTATTACCAATATAATTACTGAATATAGTAATAAATTTTTTTTTGCATATTTGCCCATTCTCTCCATTTAAAAAATAGTTGTGTTATAAATAAATGAGCATTTAGCCAATTATCCTTCTTATTCCTTTTCAGCCTTCACTTAGTTGTAGAGCTACGGGCAGACTGTATGCTCGTTTACTCTCTGTAGCTGATGTCTCTCTAGTGACCCTGATCATCTGAACCTGGATCTCCAGGGCAGTGGTTCTGACTCCTCATGCCTCAGAACCACTTGGAGAGCTTGTTAAAACACAGATTCCTGGGTTTCCCCACCTCCAGCATCCCTCATTCATTCGTTCCTCATTCACTTGGTTGGGGCCCCAGAACTTGCATTTCCAACAAGTTTCCAGGTGAGGCTGATACTGCTGATCTCGGGGCCACATTTTGAGGACTGCTGCTCTCCTAGATTCTTCAGGAAGGGCTCCTGGGAATAACAGTCTCTGAGTTTTTGCACGTTGACAACTTGTTTATGTCCTTTATACATGAAGGTAAGTCTTATATCTTATAGGTAACCAACAAGGACCTACTGTATTGCACATGGAACTATACTCAACATCCTGTAATGGAAAATAATCTTAAAAAGAATATATATATAACTGAATCACTTTGCTGTACACCTGAAACTAACACAACATTGTAAATCAACTATATTAAAAAAAAAACAACAAATATCTGCACATAAAAAAAGAAAAGAAAAGAAAGTAAGTCTTGCTTGATACAAAATCCTTGGCTCACATTTTCTTTCTTTGAGTATCATAACTATATCCCTCCATTTTCTCCCAGCATAAAGTCTCACTGTGAAAAATCTGATGACAATCTAATTTTCTTTTTCTTATATATCACTTGTTTATTTTTTCCTGGATGGCTAAAGAATTTTTCCCTCTCTTATAAGTCCAATCTGTCATGGTATGAGTTAGTATGGGTCAATATCTTCAGGTACACAGTGGCTACAAACTTTTCTGCTTCAGGAGTTTTCTTGCATTATGGTTTTTGGTTTATTTGCTCTGACCCCTTGCTTTGATTTTCTTCTTTGGGGGCTCCTATCATCCATATGTTGGATCTTCTCTGCCTGTCTTCAATATTTGCCATTTTCTTATGAATTCCTTTTTGTGTCTTTTATAAGTTTTATTTTGGGGACTTCGCTTCTGCCGCAGTGGTTGAGAGTCCGCCTGCCGATGCAGGGTACACGGGTTTGTGCCCCGGTCCGGGAAGATCCCACATGCTGCAGAGCAGCTGGGCCCGTGAGCCATGGCCGCTGAACCTGCACGTCCGGAGCCTGTGCTCCGCAACGGGAGAGGCCACAACAGTGAGAGGCCCGCGTACCGCAAAAAAAAAAAAAAAAAAAGAATCCGCCTGTCAATGCAGGGGACACAGGTTTGATCCCTGGTCCAGGAAGATCCCACATGCCACAGAGCAGCTAAGCCCGTGTGCCACAACTACTGAGCCCGCGCACCACAGCTACTGAAGCCTGCACACCAAGAGCCCGTGCTCCGCAACAAGAGAAGTCACTGCAATGAGAAGCCCGCACACCACGACAAAGAGTAGCCCCCGCTCGATACAACTAGAGAAAACCCGTGCACAGCAGTGAAGACCCAATGCAGCCAAAAATAAATAAATAGGAAATAGGTTTAAAAAAAAAAAGTTTTATTTTGATTTTTTTTTAAAAGGTTCTCCTTTTCACCAACAGCCAAAGATGTGGGCTGGGCTAAGTCACATCATTCTTTATATGACTGTAGTATCCTACGGGCTCTCCACTAGGCATATACTGGCTTATTTATTTCATTTATAATGAGCACCCAGTACTGTTTTAGGTAAAAACTAAGAACTAAAACTAAGACAGAGGCCCTATGCTCAAGGTGCTTACACTCTGTTGGGAAGATGGACCACAGACAAATAAGTACATATCTAATAGAATGCCAGGCAGTGGTAAGTGATATGAAGAGATTAAAGCAGAGAGAATGGAGAGAAATTATGGGAGGGAGGGTGGCTGTTTCACACAGGGTGGTCAGGGAAGGCTGTTTTGAGGGAGTGAGATGTGTGATGGTTTGGGAGAAGGGCTTTCCAAGAGGAGGAAACAGCAAGTGCAAAGGCCCTGAGCTAGTAATAAACTAGGCATAGTCAAGGCATAGTGAGGAGGCTGGTGTGGCTGAAGCAGAGTGAACTAGGGGAAAAAGGGTGAGAGATAACTAAGGTCTGAATTAGCCAGGGACCAGAGTGTGGGGCCTTTTTGGTGACTGAGATTTTACTCTGAGTAAGATGCGAGTGCATCATCATGGTGTATGACTGCTTCTCCTACTGGTCTAGGGGCTCCCCAAGGGCTGAGCTGGGTTCTTACTCCTCTCTGAGTCCCCAGCATGAGAGGTCTCAAAATGTATCTTTTAAAATGTATGAAATAGGGCTTCCCTGGTGGCGCAGTGGTTGAGAGTCCGCCTGCTGATGCAGGGGACACGGGTTCGTGCCCTGGTCCGGGAAGATCCCACATGCTGCGAAGCGGCTGGGCCCGTGAGCCATGGCCGCTGAGCCTGCGCTCCGCAACGGGAGAGGCCACAACAGCGAGAGGCCCGTGAACCACAAAAAAAAAAAAAAAAAAAAAAAAAATGTATGAAATAATAAAGATGTAGGTCTCTCTTTGGAAATCTCACCCCTCTAATGTCTGCTTGGCAAACTCTTAACTTCCTACAAGACCTCTTAAGGAATCACCTCTATCAGGAAGTCTTCCCTGATAGCCCCCAGCCTCCAGGCTGGATACTGATCCAGTCTCCTCTACATTCTCACAGTGTCCTGTGCTTCCTCCATTTTCATTTGAATTTCGGTATTGGGATAGGCTGTTTCCTCCATCAGACTAGGATGTCCTTAAGGGCAGAGACCTGGAATGATCCATCTCTAGGTCCCTAGCACCACCCAGAATAGGATATGGGCCTCCAGAAGCCTCATAAAATATTTATAAATAAATAAACAAATGAAATATGCTTTTGTCTGTCTGCCTAGCTCCTATGTATCTTTAAAACCCAGCCAAATGCCCCTTCTTGCAAATGCCTCTCTTGCAGAGAGTTCTCTCCCTCTCGCTACTGGGGCCTCAATACTTATATTATCACACATGTCACTCTGTAATGTCATGGTGTAATTCCCTGTCTGTTTCCCCAGGGAACTCTGCAGGATAGAGACCCCACATAATTTATCCCTGAATCCAGCCTTTGAGAAGCTTCAGAAATACAAGTGAATGAATGCATCAATGTCTCCCCCACCTTGAGAACTCCTATTCAACCTTCAAAACCCAACTCAAATATTCCCTTTTCCTACGTCTGTTGAATAAGAGAACTGAAGGTGTTATGGTCCCAGGTCAGCAAGGACCCAGGCTGGCAGTGGGTGACCCAGCTGTGCTCACCTGCAGAAGCAGCTTGCGGTAGCGGTCATTGAGCAGCTCTGCATTGCTCTGCTCCTCCTCCAGCTCCTCTTCCATTTGCCCCAGGCGCCCCTCCAGCTGACGCTTCTCATCCAGAATGGCAGCCCTAGGGAGAACGGGCACGGGGGCGGTAAGAGAGCAGGATGGCCAGAGGAGGGCGCCCTGCCCCACATTACCAGGGACCACTCACTTGCTAAGGCTGCCGTTGGCCACCTCATCTGCCATTTCGTCCCGCTCCTGCTGGGCCTGCCGCCGGGCACGGTCTGAGGCGGCCAGCTCCTGTGATGAGCGAGAGAGGGGGTGGTCAGCTGTGGTGAGGGGAGGCTGTCTGGGCACTGGTCTCCCTGCCCCTCACACCTCAAGTCTCTTGGCCTTTTTTTCACTGCACTTGAACATGCTGCCCCTGTATAACCTTGGAATGAACTTCAGTCCATAGGCAGATGTCTCCTAAATCCGTCTCCGGAGACCCTGGTCCGTGTCCACCTCTTGCTGCCCCTCAAGGCCCCTCACCCTCATAGCCTCCTCACTGAGCCCACTATCTCCTTTCAAGCCAGTTCCTCCTTCAGTTTCCCCCGGTCATCGGGCCAGACCTCCTCGACTCCTCTGCCTCCTTACCACCCATAGCCCTGTCTGTCCTGCCCTTTTACTCTGCCCTGGTCCCTCCTCTGCGTCCCACAGCCCTGGCTCAGGCTTCATCCTCCCTCCCCAGCCTCCCAGCCTCCAGTCTCCCCCTAGTCCATGCCCCACACCGCCCCAGAGAGGGCCTTGCGGCTGCGCCTCAGGACCCTCTCTGGGCTCCCAAGCTTCCCCTAGGCCCCGCCCCCTCCCTTCCCCCACGGCCCCGCTCATCCTGGCATCACCTCCTGCAGTCGCAGCACTTCCGCCTCCAGCCCCTTGAGGCGCTTCTCACTCTCCCGGTTCTGGGCAAAGATCTCCTCCCGGGAGCTGCGTGACTCCTCCACCTCCCGCCACAGCTCCTTCATCTGGGCCTGGGAGGAATTTAGCGAGTGAGCGGACCCAACCTGATTATGACTCACGGGGACGCCCCCTACCCTCGCATCAGCCCTGTGGGGGTTCCCCGTGAGCAAGCAGAGCACTGCGGACCTGGGCTTCTGCGCCCCGCCCCCGGCCGCTGGCTGTGTGACCTTGGGCCAGCCCCTTCCCATCTCGGGGCCTCACCTCTTTAAAAAAGAAGCACATCAAAATTAAAGTAAGCCTAAAATAGGGATAATATTTGGGCTCTGCAGTAATAATAGGGATGGGAAACACCGATCACTTACCTTGGGCCAGGCTCTATTCTACAGACACACTGACTCCTTTAATCCTCACAACTCCAGTTGGTGGGGACTATTTTCCTCCCCAGTTTACAGATGGAGAAACTGAAGCACAGCGAGGTTCAGCAACGTGCTCAGGGTGGTAAGTGGCAGAGACAGACTGAACCCAGGCTGTCTGGCCCTGGAGTTCACCCTTTTAGCCACTTTGATACCTGGCCACGTTATTGATGATTGATTGATTGGCCGCGCCAGGTGGCACGCGGAATCTTAGTTCGCAGACCAGGGATGGAATCCGCGCCCCCTGCCGTGGAAGCGCGGAGTCAAAACCACTGGACAGCTAGGAAAGTCCCAAGCTACCTGGCCACATTATTAAGAGTGTGGAGGGATGCTGGTAAAAGGGTTTTTCTCCTCAAAGGTGCTTAAAATAAAGAAAAATAAAACACAAGCGAAATGTCCATCGCCGTTAAAAAAAAAAAAAATCCCCACCCTATCTTTACAATGGTGTAGCTAGTGAGGACAGTGGGCAGGCTTGGTAGTAGAAGGATAACTACCATCACTGTTACTAATACTATTATTATCTGCTTGATAATAATAGGCTTTCAGTGTAGGGGTTTTTGCTCAGTGATGACATGGTTTATAATTTTCACTTTTTGGGAGGAATCTTCATACATCAGCGCTGCCCAACAGAAATACACTGCAAGGACCTACGTTCTTTAACATTTTCTGTTAACTACATTAAAAAGGTAAAAGGACATAGGTAAAACTAGTTTGAATACTATATTTTATGTAGCCTAATATATCCAAAATATTATTATTTCCATTTATAATCAATGTGAAAATGATTGAGATGTTTTACTTTATGAAGTCTTCTGAAGCTAGCATGTAACTTGGATTTTGGACCCACCCACCTTTTTTTTTGGCCTCGCCAGGTAGCTTGTGGGATCTTAGTTCCCCAACCAGAGATGGAACCTGGGCCCGCAGCAGTGAGAGCAGAGTCCTAACCGCTGGACCGCCACGGAATTCCCTTTTTTTTTTTCCCCTGCCACATTTTAGATGCCCAGTAGCCACATGGGGCTGGTACCCTCTGTATTGGACAGGCCAGGTCTATACTTAAAAAAAACAAAAATAGAGACTTCCCTGGTGGTGCAGTGATAAGAATCTGCCTGCCAATGCAGGGGACACGGGTTCGAGCCCTGGTCCGGGAAGATCCCACATGCTGAGGAACAACTAAGCCCATAAGCCACAACTACTGAGCCTGTGCTCTAGAGCCCACGTGCCACAACTACTGAGCCCGCGTGCCTAGAGCCCATGCTCCCCAACGAGAGAAGCCACCGCAATGAGAAGCCCACGTACCGCAATGAAGAGCAGCCCCCGCTTGCGGCAACTAGAGAAACCCCGGGCGCAGCAACTAAGACCCAATGCAGCCAAATAAATAAATAAATTTATATTTTAAAAAATAGACTTTACTTTTTAGAGCAGTTTTAGGTTCCCAGCAGTTTTGGGCAGAAGGTACAGAGATTTCCCACACAGCCCCTACCCTCACACATGCACAGTCTCCCCCATTATTAACATTCCCCACCAGAGTGGGACCTACCTTGATGGTAGGTATCAATGATGAACCTACCTTGACACATCATCATCCAAAAATAATTCTTTTTAAACAACCATGTATAAGTTTCATAATGGGGCTGGGGGGGGAACCCTAAGGTATTTCCACTTCAAAAATGAAATACAATGAGGAAGTTGCACTTACACATTATGCATTTTAAATAAAGGAAGTAAAAAACAGGAAAAGAACCCAATGAGCCTTTGGGGCATGGATGTTTACAAAGCTGTTGCCTATGCTGGGTGCAGCTCCTGGGATCGAGAGGGTGGGGCCCCAGTTGGTTTTGGAGCCGGAGGGAGGTGGGGCCCTCCCTGGTCCAAAGCTTAAGCTCCGCCCCTTACCTGCATCTTGCGAAGCTGCTTCACGGCCTCCTCCTTGCCCTGTCCGCTGGCCGCGGTCTGGGCCTTCAGCTCCTCCAGCTCGGCCTCCAGCTTCTTGCGGGCGGCCACGGCCAGAGCGCGCTGCTTGCGTTCCTCGTCGCGTTCCACCTCTGCATCCCTCAGCTGGGATGGGGGAGGGCGGGAGGGGCGGGCTCAGGGGACGGGAGGCCCAGTCTCCCTCTACATGCTAGTGACATAGATGTCTACCCTCCAGCCCTGGCCCAGGCCTCCAGCCCCGTTCCTCCTGCCCCTTGCCTCTCTCCACCACCAAACCCCATCATCCTCTCCAACCCCACAGCCCCAGCTCAGGCCTCACCCTCCCCCCTTGCCCCAGCTTCCTCTCTGCTCCCATCTTTCCCCCCCACACCCCGCCAGCCCATTCCCGATGGCTCCAGAAGGGTCCTTCTACAATCAGAGCTGACACTGCCCCTCCCCTGCTCATGGCCCTCCTGCGGCTCCCCAGTGCCCCCAGGACTAAGTTTTGGATGAGCCCATGGCTGGATCAGTGGAGCCAGGCGAGATCAAAAAAACACCCAGAGACACCCCCACGCCCACCCCCACCCCCGGCCTTGGATCACGTCTTCATCTCTCTCAGGGCCTCCCAGCTCCAGTCTCCCCTGCTCCAGTCTGCTGCCCACATGGCCCCAGAGGGGTCTGACACTCAGAGCTGACCCGCCCCCTCCCAGGCCAGGCTCAGCACACATCACCTAGCAGAGAGCCTTGCCCACTGCAGACCACAGGAAATTCCTCCACTGAATGAATACTGAATGAATGAATGGTGCAGAGACAGAGAGAAAGAGATGGAATGAATGAGGAAGCAGGTGAAGGAGTAAATGAATACGGGAGGAAGTTCGTGGATGAAGCGGGGTGCAGATGAGCTGGTCAATGAATGCGTAGATGAGTGCCTGGGTAGGTTGTGGGTGTGGAGGGCTAGATAGTGGAGTGACTGGGCTGGGGACAGGAGGTTGATTGGAAGCGGGTGTTGGGTGCGTGGAGGGGAAGTCAGATGCAGAGTTGGTTATGTAGAAGTTCTGGTTGCTGGGGAGGCTGTGTATGGGCGGCCGGGTGGCTCAGTAGATGGGGTGGTAGCTGGGTGGAGGGTTTTGGCGGATGGAGGGTGTCTGAATGGGTCAACAGGATGTGCGTGTGGGTTCATGGGTCACGATGGGTGAGTGGGTTGGGAAACAGGAGGCTGGCTGGCTAGCAGGAGGGACTTGGGTAGAAACACGGAGTAGAAGGTGGGTGGGTGAGACTTCCGGCCTCTCTTGCTGCCTGTAAGCACCAGGGCATCCCCCGCTGGACGGGCGCCCTGCCTGTACCTGCTTGGCCAGCTGCCGCCGCCTCTCCTCACCAGCCTCGTCTCGGCCCTGCAGGTCCCGCTCGTGCTGCGCCTTGAGGGCCTGCACGGTCACTTCCAGGCGCAGCTTGGCATCCTCAGCCGCCGTCAGCTCATCCTCCAGCTCCGTCACTTGTGTTCGCAGGTCGTTGGCTGCCTGTTCGGCCACCCGGCGGGCTCGCTCCAGCTCGTGTACCTGGAGGGGAGGGAGAGCTAGCACTGGGGCACCTGGGTGACCGAGGAATGGGGAGGCCAGGACCCGAGATCTATCCTAGGCTAGAGGGGAGGGAAGCTTTGACAGACGAGGGGGAGGCAAGTTGACGTGCCCATCCTAGTTCGTTCATTCATTCACACGTTTAACATTTCCTGAGCACCTACTTACTATGTGTCTCATTCTGGATCATCCTAGAACATATTTTATTAATAACCTATGCACCGTAATTCTATTATCTGAAGCTCCTGAGAATCCAATTCCAGTGTTTGTTAGGTCGGCTGACTCTCACTCATGGTGGATTATTTCCTCGTAGGTTTTGTGATCTTTTTTTTTTTTTTTTGGCCAGGACCTGCGCAGCTTGTGTGATCTTACTTCCCCGACTGGGTATTGAACCGGGGCCCTGACAGTGAAAGCTCAGAGTCCTAACCACTGGACGCCCAGGGAATTCCTGGTCTTGTGATTGGTTTGTGAGCTCACTTCGTTGTGGCTTCACCTTCAGGAATCCCATGTGGAAGTGTGTTGAAGGCACGTAGCTCCAGAGTTAGCAGTGTTGGTTTCTGCCAGACTCCCCAGGAGATTACCAACCCACTAGCGACTACTATTTTTCTCTCAGCGTGGGGCTTTCCAGACCTTTCAGGGAGGTGTAAATGAAAACCCCAAATACCCTGTGAAAGCAGACCTGGGCTTATGAATTCTCAAAGACACCCCCCCACGGCCTCTCCTTAATTGTCACCTCCTCAGAGAGGCGTCCCCTGGCCTGTCAGGGCCTCCCTGTTACCCATGCTCCTGGCACTGAGTCGCTCTCTGACTCAGCCCTAGTCACGGCGGTCCTTTACTATGTGCTTATGTGTCTTTTTGGGCAACACCCACCTCCCACATTGGCCTGTGCGCTCCACAGGGCAGGGACTATATCTGCTTATCACCCCTGCCTAGTTACCCTCATGAAAATGCTGGTGACAGTGTCTACTTTCAGTGCTTAGAAGGGTCCAACTGGTCCCCCTTTTATTTGGCACCTGCCAATCAACTTGGTTGACTTGAAGGACTCAAACTTCTCCCATCAACATCCTACTTCCCACCAAGGCCTTTGGAGTCACTATATATAACTTAACACTTTTCCCAAAGGACAGACCTTAGCAGTTTGAACATGAGTTGGATTATCCTTGGGGCTGCAGGCCAAGGGTGTGTCATGGGGATGGAGGTTCTTTCCAGGCCTGGCTAAAAGCTCCATTGGATTAATGCCAGAGCATGCGGAGAAAATAAAGCCCTCAGCCATTGCACCCCTGGCAAGAAGGAAGGATGCTGGGACTGTGTCTGCCCAGGGACCCAGCTAAACACGCCTTCCATCAGTGCCTCCCGTCATTAGCCAGGGTGGCTTGTGGCCCTGGGCCTGTTCTGGTAGATGCTCCACAAATATATTTATTGAGCACATGAAAAAAGGATGGTGTGGAGGGTGTGTCAGACCTTTCAGAAGCCTGGGAGGCTGGGATACTGGCTGGGTGAGGGGGGACTGGGAACTGGCCTGCGAGACCCCCGCACAGGCCCTGGAGGGACGTATGAGTTGGGGGAAGACGGAGACCTGGTAGGGGAGCCTGTGTGTGCTCAGTGGAGTTGCGGGGTGGCAAGGCGGGGTGTCTTCACAGTGTGTGTGTGTGTGTGTGTGTGTGTGTGTGTGTGTGTGTGTGTGTGTGGTATGTATGTGTGCGATGTGTATAATGTGCGTGTGGCGTGTGTACATGTGTGTATGTGCATATATGTGCGTGTGCACACCCGCGTGTTTGTGGAGCGCGTCTCAGGCTGTATGTCGTGCTAAATTGTCTTCATTTTCTTTCTCTCTGAGTCACATACACACAAGGTGAGTGGTTCTCACGCTCTGTGTGTACACATGAGCAAGCGTGCTTAATGGAAGATCCGCCTCACGTTCCATGAACACACACCGGTGAATACGTATTTTTTTTTTTTTTTTTTTGTTGAATACGTATGTTTTGTAAGCAGCTCTCGTGTTCAGTGTGTGAACACATATGTCTGCTGGAAGATTCTCCTGTCCTGTGGCCGTGAACACGCACGGTGACGACTGGCTCTCCTCACTTTCTGTGTGTGTTGTCTGCACGTGTCTGCTTGGCAGAAGATTCTCCTCCCGTTCTGCGCGTGTGCACGAACACGTACGTCTGGTACGTGAACGTGGGGCTTTGACGCTGGTTCCCTTCACCCCGCGTGTGGGAGAGCACACACGTGTGTACGTGCGCCCCAGCGTCACGGGTGCTTGTGTTGCCACGTGTGTGTCCCCGGACGGGGGGCTGCTCACGCTCTTGCCGACGTCATCCTTGCTGCTGAGCAGCGCCTCCAGCTCGGCCCGCAGCGCCCGGTTCTGCCGCTCCAGCTCCTCCCGCGCCTCCTGCTCCTCCTCCAGCGCCCGCGTCAGTGACAGCGCCCGGGCCTCACGCTCCCGGCCCTCCGCCTCGACCCGCTCGCGCTCCTCCACCGCCCGAAGGACGGCTGCCTTCTCCTCCGCCAGGAGCTTCCGGGGTGAGGGAGATGGGGTGGGGGAGACAGGTTAGCTGAAAGGAATGTACAGGGGGATGGGGAAGACAGGGCAGCCAAGGGCAGAGACAGACAGACAGACAGACAGAGGCAGAGACACAAGAGGGAGGTAGAGGGATTAAAGTCGCAACCATGTCCCAAAGCAGCCCAACTCTTCAATGGACCACACGGTTGGTGGGAATGTAAACTGGTGCAGCCACTGTGGAGAACAGTATGGAGGGTCCTTAAAAAACTACGAACAGAGTCACCATATGATCCTGCAATCCCACTCCTGGGCACATATCCAGAGAAAACTACTATATGAAAAGATCCATGCAACCCTATGTTCACAGCAGCACTGTTCACAACAGCCGAGACATGGAAGCAACATAAGTGTCCATCGACAGATGAATGGATAAAGAAGAGGTGGTACATATATACAGTGGAATATTACTCAGCCATAAAAAAGAATGAAATCATGCCATTTGCAGCAACATGGATGGACCTAGAGATGATCACACTAAGTGAAACAAGTCAGACAAAGACAAATATCATATGATATTGTTTATATGTGGAATGTAAAAAAATGATACAGATGAACTTATTTACAAAACAGAAGCAGATCCACAGACATAGAAAACAAACTTACAGTTACTAAAGGGGAAAAGGGGGGAGGGATAAATTTGGAATTTGAGATTAACAGATACATGCTATTATGTATAAAATAGTTAACCAACAAGCACCTACAGCACAGGGAACTATACTCAATATCTTGTAATAACCTAAATGGAAAATTATCTGAAAAAGAATGTGTATATGTGCGTGTATATATGTGTATATATGTATATATATATATATATATATATACATATATACACACACACACATATATATATACACACACACATATATCTGAATCACTTTGCTGTACACCTGAAACTAACACAACATTGTAAATCAACTATACCTCAATTTTTAAAAGTTAAAGGAAATTTTGAGTTGAAAAAAAAAAAACCTCTTAAATGGGTCAACTGATCAGCCCCTCATTCTAGATAAACAACTGAGGAAATGGTGTTCCCTTCTTCCTCTTGGGGTAATGGCAGGAAAAAAATACATAAATTTTTAAAATGTACTTCAACCTTCACTGTTTTTTAAGACACAGCAATTGACAATGAAACCTACAAGACGTGCAAAAAAGGAAGAGAATGGGACTCACAGTCAAGAGAAAAATCAGTCCATGGAAACAGACCCACAGATGACCTAGATACTGGGATTATCACACAAGCACTTTGACTGTGTTAAGTAAGTTTCAGGACAAGATGGATACAATGGGTGAAGAGGCAGGGTTATTGCAGGAGGGATTTGAAACTGTAACACAGAGCCAAAGAAAAATGCCAGAACTTCAAAATACAATATCTGAAATAAAAAGGTCACTGGATGAAATTGAGAGCAGAATGGACACACATCAGAAGAATCAGTAAACTTGAAAACAGGTCAATAGAGATGATCTAACAGAGCAAAGAAAAAATATTGTAAAAAAAAAATTAGCAGAGCTTTAATAACCTGTGAGACAGTATCATGCAATCAAACATACATGTATTTGGAGTCCCAGAGGAAAGGTTAAAAAAAAAAAGGAGAGGAAGAAGTAAAATTGTCTTTAATCACAGAAAATCGTAGCAAATCCAATGGAACCTATAAAACACCTACTAGCACCAAAATGTGAGTTTAGCTAGATCGTAGGATACAAGATCAATAAACAAAATTGATTACTCTTCCATATTCTAGCAATCAGAAATTAAATAAAAATATTTAAAATAGCATCAAAAATGAAATACGTGGAAATAAATCGGACAAAGATGTGAAAGATGGGCACTGAAAAGTATAAAATATTTCTGAGATTAAATTAAAGAAGGTCTAAATAAATGGATATATATATCTTGTTCCTGGGCCAGAAAACTCAATATCATGAAGATCAATTTTTCCCAAACTGATCTACAGATTCAAAACAATCTCAAACCAAGGAGATTTTTTTTTGCTGTAGAAATTGACAAACTGATTGTAAAATACTGAATACACATGGGAATGCAAAGGACCAAGAAGAGGTAAAATAACTTCGAAAAAGAAGAAAAAATTGGAGAACTAATGCTATCTGATTTTCAATATCTATGCAGAGCAAGTCAGTGGAGAGAGTCTTTTCAACAAATAGTGTTTGAACAACTGGATATCCAGATACACATAAAATTAACTTGGAGCTATGATAGCACCATATATAAAAATTAACTCAAAATGGATCATAGAAAATTAAAAGAAAAATGGATCATAGACCTAAAGGTAAAACCTATAACTAGGCAACTTTTAGAAAAAAACTCATAGAAGGAAACCACTGTGACCCTAAGTCAGACAAAGATTTCTCAGACACAACACCAAAAGCATAATCCACAGAATAAAAAATTAAAACATTGGACTTCATCAAAACAAAAACTTCTGCTCTTTGAAAGTCTCTACTAAGAGAATGAAAAGAAAAGCCACAGACTGGATGAAAATATTTGCCAAGCAATATATCTGATAAAGAACTCATATTCAGAATATATAAAGAACTTTCGAAATTCAATGATAAGAAAAGAAACAATCCTTTTTTTAAAAAAAAAAAAGGCAAAAGATTTGAACAGGGACTTCACCAAAGAATATGTATGGATGGTAAATAAGCACATAAAAAGATGCTCAACATCGTTTATTAGGGAAATGTGAAGTAAAACCACTACATCTATTGGAAACGTTAAAGTTTTATGCATGACAGTCAAAAACTAGAAACAGCAACTCAAATGTTCACCAACAGTATAGTACTTTTCAAAATGTGGTCTATAAAGGGATAATAATCAGCAGTTAAAAAAAACAGAGGAATGAATTATTGATGCATGCAAAATCATGGATGAGGGGCTTCCCTGGTGGCGCAGGGGTTAAGAACCCGCCTGCCAATGCAGGGGACATGGATTCAAGCCCTGGTCCGGGAAGATCCCACATGACGTGGAGCAATTAAGCCCGTGCGCCACAACTACTGAGCCTGCGCTCTAGAGCCCGTGAGCCACAACTACTGAACCCACGTGCCACAACTACTGAAGCCCACGCGCCTAGAGCCCATGCTCCGCAACAAGAGAAGCCACTGCACCGCAACAGAGTAGCCCCCGCTCGCCGCAACTAGAGAAAGCCCACGCGCAGCGATGAACAAACACAGCCAAAATTAATAAATAAATAAAATAAATAAATTTATTTCAAAAATGGATGAATCTCAAAGTAATTTTTTCAAGTGAAAGAAGCCAGTCAAAAATGAGATTTATATAAAAATAATTTATATAGAACTCTAGGAGATACAAAACATTTTTTAAAAACGTTTAAAAAATGTTTGATGATCTATGGAATGGTATTAAGCAGTCAAACACACATGTATTTGAAGTCTGAGAAGAAGAGGAAAGAGAGAGAATGGGGCAGAAAAATATCTGAAGAAATAATGGCTGAAGATTTCCACATCTGATCAAAAACACCACCCCAAAGATACAGGAAGCTTGGCAAAGATAAATACAAAACCCCACAGCTGGATATCATAGTCAAACTGCTAAAAACCAAAGAGAAAGAGAAAAAATTTAAACCAGCCAGAAAACCACATCACACTACCTGCAGGGAAACAATGCTTTGAGTGACCACTAACTCTTCATCTGAAACAATGGAGGCCACAGATCATGGAATGATCTCTTTGAAGTGTGGAAAGAATAAAACCGTTTACCTGGAATTCAACAGTCAGTGAAAATACCTTTCAAAAATGAAGGCAAAATAAGGACTCTCACATTTTGCAGATGAAGAAATTGAGGCACAGAGAGGTCGGGCGATTTGCCCAAGCCACACAGCCAGAAAGGGCCTCAGCTGAGATTTGAACCTCAGGGTTGCCTGATCTTAATGCTCTGGGGTTCTGAGAACTTTATTCCATCCTCAGATTGCCAGCTGCTTAACATTATCCCCATCTCCTAGATGGGCAAACTGAGGCTCAAGTGGGACAAGCAGTCTGCCTGAGGTCCACAGGAGTCAGCAGGAGAAGCAAGGTGTGTTATTTCATTTCATCTTCCTACAACCTTCTGGTGTACCTTCAGGACTCTTTTGGGAGTAAAAGTGGGTACCACCAATAATTATTTTGAGGCAAGAGACATAAGCCAGGATGGATGGGTGTCCTATTTTACAGAGGCTCAGAGGGAAGAAGCATCTGGCCCTAAGGTCCTCCCAAGTTCACAGCTGAGCTGCGACATCACATGTTACTGACTGCTCACAATGACCATGGGCAGCGTGGATCAGCATCCCAATTTCCCAGCTTGGTAACCCGAGGTGCCTCACCTGGTCGAACTTGCGCTGCTTCTTCTCCAGCGCGCTCACAAGCTGCCGCTGCTGTTCCAGGTCCACTGTGGCATCGTCCAGCTCTTGCTGCAGCCGCCGGCGGCCCCGCTCCAGCCTCTCCACCACTTCTGTCTTTTCTGCCAGGCGCTGGGTCAGGGCCTCAACCTCTCGGGTGGCCCGGCGCCGTGCCTCCTCCCCTGCCTCCAGTGCCCCCGCCTCTTCTTCCTGGCGCCGCCGCCACTCTGAGAGCTGGGGTGGGGGAGGAGAGAGAGGGAGGGTGTCACTCATGGCTGCGATCCAGGTGTGAGTTGGTGGGGCCCCATTTCCCAGATGAGGAGACTGAGGCCTGAAGGGGGAAATAATTCACTTCATTGGGCACTTCTGCCTCATGAGTAGGGATGAAGTTGTGAGTTCTATGAGCCCCAGCTCCTCCAGGAGGTTAAAATGGTTCTCATCAGGGCCCAGAAGATGGATCAGGGCTGGGCTCTGTCCTGGAGAACCCCCAGTCTGGTGGGGGAGACTGAACATCACAGCCAGGGTGATGGAGGCTAAGGTAAAAGAAGTATGAGACCCACGGGAGTCCACAGGAGGGGTTCAAAAATCTATTTAGAACATTCAAGAGAGAATTCCTGGAGGAGGGGGCATTTGTGATGGATCCTGAAGTATGCATAGGAGTTTTCCAGTTAAAGAAGGATATCTGCAAGCATACATTCATCACTCATTCATTCAACAGGCATTTCTCAAGGTCTCCTATATGTCAGGCTCTATGTTGGCCTATGCTGGGGATCCAGACCTAACTCTGATGGGGTCCCACTTTCAAGGTGCTCCCAGTCTGATGGGGGGACTCACGGGCAAAGACAGTTCCAGCCAGGGTGACTGGAGTGGGGACAAAGGAGAAAGAAGGGTTGTGGGAGCCCAGAGCCGAATGGTCAGGGTTTTCCCAGAACAGGAGAGGCTGACGCTAAGTCCTGAAAAATGAAAAGGGTGCTCCCAAGAGAAGTGAAAAAAGAGATGAGAGATGAATACAGCTAAACATGAAGGAAGGACCAGAGAGTGCAGGGCCTCTGACATCCAGCTGAGAGGCATGGGTTTTGTCCGGGGGGAGCTGGAGAGCCATGGGAGGTCTGTGAGCTAGGGAAGGGCAGGGTCAACTCAGGGTGTAGAAAGACCATGTGAAGTATGAGCTGGAAGGGGAGAGACTAGGGGCAGGGAGGTTTGAAGGGAGGCTGAGATGAGGATCCAGGTGGCTGGGGCTGTGGGGACAGAGAGTAGGGAATGAAACAGAGAGTTGGGGACAGGAGGGATGGGGGTCTGCACCTACAGGCTCTGGGGCTGAGGGAGAGACAGAGGCGGGTATGGCTTGAAGGGGTCTGGCCTATGACATGCTGGGCAATGGGGCCACCCGGAGCAGGGGAACCCAGGAGGAACAGGCTGGGAGACTGGGCATCCCTTTGAGATCTCCCTGCGGGGCTGTTCACCTGGGCCTGCGCAGCCTGCAGCTCGCGGCCCGCCCGCTCCCTGGCAGCTGCCTCCTCATCCAGCTGCTCCCGCAGCCCTGCCGCCTCCGCCTCCAGGGCTCGTGCCCGGGACCCCAGGGTCAGCTTCGCTCTGGTCTCCTCCTGCAGCAGCTCCTGAAGAGGGATGGGAGAATGGATGTTACGTGTGGGCAGGAGTGAGGGGAGGCCTGGGGGGAGCCCGGTGGTGAGAGGTGGGCTGGGATCACCTGGGCATCGTGGAGCTGGGCCTCCATGCTGGTCAGCTCCTTGCTCAGCCTGATGGCTTTGGACTCGGCCTCGCTCAGTGCTCCAGACACAATCTCGAGTTCAGCCTGCAGGGAAGGGACATCTTCTAACGACGACTTCCAGCCAGCCAACCCCTCTGCTCCTCTGCCTCTAATCCCTACCACCATTGCTGGTGAGGATGCACCAGCATGGAAGGTGCAGCTGCCATGGAAACCAGTCTAGCAGCTCCTTAAAATGGTTCAATGCAGAGTTTCCATACAGCCCAGCAATTCCACCCCTAGGTGTGTACCCAGGAGAAATGAAAAGAAGTCTAGGCAAAAACTTGTACAGGGGTGTTCACGACAGCATTATTCGCAATTGCTGAAAAGCAGAAATAACCCAAATGTCCATCCACGGATGACTGGATAAACAAAATGTGGTCTATCCAGACAATGGAATATTATTTGGCCATAAAAAGGAATGAAGTACTGACACGTGCTACAACATGGATGAACCTTGAAAACATTATGTTAAATGAAAGAAGCCAGACACAAAAGGACAAATATTGTATGATTCCATTTCTATGAAATGTCCAGAATAGGAAGTCTAGAGAGACAAAAGAAGGGGATTAGTGGTTGCCGGGGCAGGGGGTGGGACTGGAGGATGATGGCTGCACAGTACAGGATTTCTTTCTGGGCTGATGAAAATGTCCTAAAATTAGGTTACGGTGATGACTGTACAACTCTATGAATATACTAAAAACGATTGAATTGTACATTTTATTTTATTATTTTTTAAAATATTCATTTATTTATTTTGGCTGTGCTGGGTGTTAGTTGTGGCATGTGGGCTCTTAGTTGTGGCATGTGGGATCTAGTTCCCTGACCAGGGGTCAAACCCAGGCCCGCTGCATTGGGAGCACAGAGTCTTACCCACTGGACCACCAGGGAAGTCTCAAATTGTACATTTTAAATGGGTGAATTATACGGTATGTGAGTTATATTACAATAAAGCTGTTCCCCCGGCATGCACATCACCACCACAATGATCCCGGGTGCAGCTCCTGGTCTCACGTTCCTCCGCTGTAGGAATCGGGCAGCAGCTTACCACTTTCTCCCCCCTGGACTGTTGCCTCCATAGGGTAGGACCTCATCTGCTTTGTTCCCTGCTGTGTCCTCAGGGCTCAAAACAGAGCCTGGCACACAGTAGGTGCTCAGAAAATGTTTGTTGGGTGAGTGCCTCCAGCACATGTGTGTTACCCTGAACCTTCTTCTCTCCCTTTTTGAGGTTCACTTAACAAACAAGGTTGGGTTCAAATTCTGGCTGGTAAGAAAATTTATCTGAAAACTTGGAAATAAGAAAAGGCAGTGGTCAGGCATCCTTTAGAAAGGACAGGACTGGGACTTCCCAGGTGGCGCAGCGGTTAAGAATACACCTGCCAACGCAGGGGACATGGGTTCGAGCCCTGGTCCGGGAAGATCCCACATGCCGCAGAGCAACTAAGCCCGTGCACTACAACTACTGAGCCTGTGCTCTAGAGCCCGTGAGCCACAACTACTGAGCCCGTGTGCCACAACTACTGAAGCCTGCGTGCCTAGAGCCCGTGCTCCGCAACAAGAGAAGCCACGGCGATGAGAAGCCCGCACACCACAACGAAGAGTAGCCCCCGCTCACAGCAACTAGAGAAAGCATGCATGCAGCAACGAAGACCCAACGCAGCCAAAAATCAATCAATCAATCAATAAATCACTTTGTTGTACACTTGAAACTAACACATTGTAAATCAACTACACTTCTATAAAGCTTACATTTGATTGCCCTTTGGGACATTAACCGGTTTGTCTCTGACTGCGCCATTTCGTTCTGGCATTCTCTCTTTTGCTGACTACACACACACCAATTTGTTGTTGTTTCTCTCCTTGAACATCTTTGACATTCTGCTGGATCCCTCATTAATGCTTTTTTTAAAATATTTATGTTTTTATTGAAGTATAATTGATTTACAATGTTGTGTTAGTTTCAGGGGTACAGCTAAGTGATTCAGTTATACATACATTATACACATATTCTTTTTCAGATTCTTTTCTCATATAGGTTATTACAAAATATTGAGTATAGTTCCTTGTGTTATACAGTAGGTCCTTGTAGTTCATGTATTTTATATATATTAGTGTGTATATATTACTCCCAAATTCCTAATTTACCCCTCCCCTGCAACTTTCCCCTTTGGTAACCATAAATTTGTTTTCTATGTCTGTGAGTCTGTTTCTGTTTTGTAAATAAGTTCTTTTGTATCATTTTTTTAGATTCCACATATAAACGATATCATATGATATTTGTCTCTGTCTGACTTACTTCACTTAGTATGATAATCTCTAGGTCCATCCATGTTGCTGGAAATGGCATTATTTCATTCTTTTTCATGGTTCATTATTGCTTTAAATAAACCTTTGACATGGGCTTATTATGTCTTTGTATGACAGTCATGCTTTGAACTTCTGAAAATGATATTTTGAGCTGACCTTGGTACCTCCTGGCTGTGTGACTTGGGCAAGTGATTCCTATCTTTTTAAAAAAAAAAAAATTTATTTATTTATTTGGCTGCGCCAGGTCCTAGTTATGGCATGCAGGATCTTCGCTATGGCATGAGGGATCTTTTAGTTGAGGAATGCATGCGGGATCTAGTTCCCTGACTAGGGATCGAACCCGGGCCCCCTGCATTGGGATCATGGAGTCTTAACCACTGGACCACCAGGGAAGTGCCTGATTCCTATCTTTTTGGTGCTCAGTTTTTCTCATCTGTGAAATGGGGATGATAACAGGACCTACCTCCCAGGGCTGCTTTGAAGAGTCAATGAAATAATGAACGTAAAGTGACTAGCTCAGTGCCTGGCATATACCTGTGCTCAATATATAGGTACATCTGACAATTTTTGAGAGCCTACTGAGAACCCAGGAACTATTCTAAAAGCTTTCCAAGTTTAGGCTCGCTGGATTCACACACCGACCCTATGAGGCAGATACTATTATTGGTCTAAGTTTACATAAAGGGAAGCCGAGGCACAGAGAGGTTAGGCAATTTGCCTAAGATCACACAGCTACAAGTGGTGGAACTGAGATTTTAGCCCAGGCAGAATGGCTCTAGAGCTGCCCTGTCCAATACGGTAGCCACTAGCCTTAGGTGGCTATTTAACTTTAAAGCAATTAAAATTAAATAAAATGAAAATCCAGCTCCTCAGGTGTACTCCTCACATGCCAGGTGGATAGTGCAGTTACAGAACATTTCCATCACGGAAGAAAGTTCTACTGACCAGTGCAACCTAGAACTCCCGCTATCAGCCACCAGACTCTACTCTTGGTGTCACTTTTATTTCTGTAACACGTAAAGTGCTTAGGAGAACGAGCACTACATAGCTTAATTCCATGGGGGGCAGCCCCTAGCTGTCCCCCCACATCCCTTCTCCCCTGGTCCCACTGTGACAGGCTGTTAGGTAGGCCCGTGGCTGCCAGCTAGAAACTATATTTCCCAGTCTCCTTTGCAGCTAGCTGTGGTCATGTGATTATGTTATGGCCAATGGAATGCAAGCAAAGTGATATATGCAAATTCCATCCCATCCTCTTTTCCCCTTCCTAAGCTGGAGCACACAGGTGCCCACAATCCAGATTTAACTCTGAAGATGAGGTCAATGCCCTCAGGGATAATGGAGTGACCTCATGGAGCATAAGTGTCCCGCCAGCCTCCACTGCTTACTCTGAGCCTCTTTCCTGAGACGGAAGACACATGTCTTTTATTCAAGCTGATGAATTCTGGAGTCTCTTTGTTATATCGACTTAACTTTCACCTTAACTATAGACTCTTTTAATCCTGAAATTGAAAATGGTAACAGTGGTTTCCCCGCCTTGGGGTTGGGGAATTAAAAGTCATTCTTACCCTCTTTCTCCTTCTTTGTATTCCCAGTAATAAACAGGTATTGGTCGCTTAGTTAAAAAACATAATAAAATTTTAAAAACCCACATTTTTTCTAACAGTCATAGTATGATATTGTCCTGACACAGGTCCAAGTATTCACGCTGGGTTTTTCTAATCAGACCACGGATTATTTAAGACCAGAAGATAAGAGGGTGGAGGGTGGGCGCTGTGGCAGGGTTAAGAGCTACAGGATCAGTCATGCCTGGGTTCACGCTTTGGCTCTGAGGGACCCAAGACAATCAACTTCACCTCCCTGGGCCTCAGTTTCCTTGTGTGTAAAATGGGAACAATATTAGCACTTCCCTCAAAGAAGCAGTAGGAGGAGCCTTTGGCAAAATACACAGGATGTTTGGTGCATAGTAATCACTCACCAAATACTAGCTATTAATGTGTGATTATGTTGGAAAAGTTGGAAAGGACAGTAGGGTTGATGTGGACCAAACTGAAGTCCAGAGGGGGCAGGCATCTCACCCAAAGCCACACAGCAGAGACCACCCCCTACCTAGCCGCCCCACTCACCTGGGCTCGCTGCAGCTTCTCAGTAGCCTCTGCTCGTGCCCGCTCCCCATCGCCAGCCCGGCCCTGCACCTCCTGCAACTGTGACTCCAGGCGACGCCTCCGTTGCTCACCCTCCTGACGCGCGGTCTGCAGGTTGCTTAGCTCCGTCCGTAGCTCAGACACTTCAGCCTCCAGAGCCAACCGGGTCTTCTCCCATGTACCTTTGCTCTGGTGGGGGAGAGAGACAGCAATGACTTTATGATCCCCTTTCTCTACCAGACCAGGCACATGAACGCCCCAAGTCCTTTGTACTGTCTATTCCCTCTGGAACTCCTCACTGTTCCTTAAAGACCCAGGCACATTCCTGCCTCAGGGCCTTTGCACTGGCTGTTCCCTCTGCCTGGAACATGTTTCCCTGTGATGCCAGGATGGCTCACCCATCACCTCCCTCAGTTTTTTACTCAGATGTCATCTTTTCACTGAATCTCTCCAAGGCCTCTCTATTTCAAATCACAACACGCCCCCACCTGGCCATTAGCACTCTGAAACCTCTTTTCCTGTTCATCATCTTCCCGTAGCACTTATGACCCCGCTATATATTATGAATGTGTTTAGATTGTTTACTCTCTGCCTTGCCTGCTAAAACGTGAGCTCCACGACGGAAGTGGGTATTGGTTGCTTGGCTCACAGCTGGGGCCCCCAGTACCAACCCGGGAATACACTACATATTCAATTAACATCTGCTGAATGCAAGATGGATCAGGGACATGGATACGTGAGGAGAAAAATGCGCTGGCCTAGAACCAGCCAGAGGTACCTCCTCCAACCCAGCATCCTGCTTCCCCTCCCCATGGCTCCCCATACACTCCTCCCCCCCATCTCAACCCACCCTCCGGGCTTGCTCCAGCTGCTCTGCCAGCTCTCCCAGTGCCTGGCCATGGCGCTGCCGCAGCTCCTGCACCGCCACCTCATGAACGCGCGTTTCCTCCTCCAGAGCCTTCTTCAACTCTGTCACCTCCTGTTCTCTCTTGGACCTTTTATTGGGGAAGGGGAAGGGAACAGAATTTCAGAATAGAGGAAGGCTGGGACTTTGAGGGAGCCCCTGACTGCTGGTTGTGCCTCCTTTTATTCTTTCCCTCCAAGGATGGGGACCTCACTCTACATTCCCCAAGGGATCTGGGCAGTGATGCTGCAGAAGAAGGGTGGCTTTAAGGGTGAGCTCCTAGGCATCTTTCAAAACCCTATTCAAAAGGCCCCTTCTCAAAGAAGTCTTTTTGGACTCCCTCCCATAGAGTGATACAAGGGCCCTCTCTGATCATCCACGATGCCCTGTCGTACTCCATTAAAGCTCACTTTGTTCTGCACTGTGTCTGTCTTTGCCCGAATCTGCCTACCCCTGGACTGGGAGTTCCTGAGGGCAATGCCTGAGTCTTGACTCATCTCTGTCCCCAGCGTGACCCACGCTGGGCCCAGAGCCCGTGTCCAATAAACAACTGTTGAACGACTAAACAACTGTGTGGATGGAGAGCTTGGACCCACATCCTTTTCCCTGCCCCGCCCCTAGCCCCCATGTGCCCCACCTGTGCCAGCTACAGGCCACCCAGCCTCACCGGAGCTCCTGCTGCGCGTTGGTGGAGTCCAGCGTGTCCTCCAGCTCGCTCCGCAGTGCCTCCAGCTCCTCACCCAGGTCCCGGCGCTGCTTCTCTGCCTTGGCCCTGGCTGCGCGCTCAGCCTCCAGGTCCTCCTGGGCCTCGGCCAGCCCCGCTTGTGCTTCCCGCAGGGATTTGAGCAGCTGGGCCCGGGCCCCGCCCTCATCCTCTGCCCTGGGGGTGGACGAGGACCAGGGGGTTGGTATAGGGGCAGGCAGGGGGTGGGGACGATTTCTAGGGGTTGGAGGGCCAGACACGGCCAGTCCCCGGTTAAAAGCCCAGCTCTGCCCTTGGGCATGTGTCTCCAGTACTCAGAGCCTCAGCTTTCTTAGCTGTAAAATGGGGATGACACCACCAGTAATCACAGGGACACTTATTAAGTTCCTGCCACTTGAGAGCACTTTATCATTTTGTGTAACATTCATGCCAAATGAGGAAACTGGGGCCCAGAGCGGGAAAGTACTTGCTTGCCCTGGTCACACGGTCAGTGGGTGGCTGACCCCAGAGTCCCTCCTCATAACCCCTATGGGATCGACCTCTTGCAAAGAGAAGCTGAATGGAGCAGCAGCGTGGACTCTGGGTTAAATGGCTCAGGGAGGTGGTCCAGTGGTTAGGACTCTGCACTTCCACTGCAGGGGGGTGTGGGTTCGATCCCTGGTCTGGGAACTAAGATTTCACAAGCCGTGCGGCAGCGGCCAAAAAAAAAAGAAAAAACAAAAAAAAACCCTGTAAGAATGGCTCAGGGAGATGCACCGACCATGGTCTGTATCTATCCCCTGCTCGGCCACCTGCCCTGGCAAGCGACAGCTTCTCTGAACTGCGGGCTCCTATCTGTGAGAAAGCGTGACTGCCCCCCTTCACAGGACTGCCGCGAGGTTGGCAGTGTAGCGCCAAAGGCTACATGTTATATGATTCCACGTGAAAGAGTAACAATTGGCAAATCCTATGCGGACAGAAAGCAAATCGGTGGTTGCCGGGGGTTGGGGGGGAGGGGAAACTGGAAGTGACTGCGTCATAGGATTCTTTTTTTGAGGTGACGAAAATGTTCTGAATAGAGGTAGTGGTTGCACAACATCGCAGACATACCAAAGGCCACTGAACTGTATGCTTTAAAACGGGTAATTTTTTTTCTTTCTGGCTGTGCCACGCATCTTGCAGGATCCCAGTGAAAGCACGGAGTCCTAATCGCTAGGCCACCAGGGAACTCCCTAAAATGGTTAATTTTGTTATGTGAATTTCACCTCAATACAAAAGAAAACGGAAAAAAATAACGGCAATAACGGAAGGTAGGAACAGACACACGCAGCATCTAATGAGGGCTTAGGGTATGCCAAGCATGTTCTCAGCCCCTTGTCATTTAATCCCTACACTAATCCTAGGAGAGTTTCTATAATCATGCCCTTTTGCCAGATAGAGAAACTGAGGCTCGAGAGGTGATGTCACCCAGGTGAGCTCACATGGCCAAAAAGGGGAGGAGCCAGGATTTGAACCCAGAAGTCAGGCTGGAGGGTGCGTGTTCTTAACCCACCTCCACCAACCCCGTGTCCCATCGATTCTCAGATGCACGTTTTCCCCACACTGTAACCTCTCTGAAATCAAGCTGCGCCCATACACAAGGGCACCTCAGGTCGCATGGAGTGCAGTGGGTGAAAAGCACTTGAAACACCGCGCATCATATCTGGCACACAGTAAGTGCTCAATAATTGTGAATGGCTGTAAGTATGACGATTATGATTCCTAAGACGGCCAGACCACCTACCAATCACAGCGGATTCTGGGCTGTTTGGTTTTGAGAGGCTGGGGTTGTGGGAGAAGAAGAAATAGCATTTCCTTGCCTCTGTGCAAGAAACTGTGTAAGTCACCAGACACGTAGGGCCCGGTTTCAGTCTTCCCTTAACCAAGTGGGCTTGGAACTCTGTGTCCATCTTACGGAAGGGGACACGGAGGCTCAGAGTGGGTGTGCACGGCTGGTGAGCGGCTCGGCCGAGCTCTGTACCTGCGGGAGGGTCTCGCCAGGCGCCCCCAACGCTGGCAGGCGGCGCCCCCGTGCTGTGCACCCCACCCGGCCCACTCCGCACCTGGCCAAGGCGACCTGCAGCTCCTCCTCCTTGCGGCCCAGCTGGGCCCGCAGCTCCTCCGCCCGCTGCTGCTGTTCCACCATCTGCTCCTGCAGCTCTGAGCCCTCCACGTCCAGCCGCCGCTTCAGCTTCTCCAGCTCCTGGCGGCTCTTCTCCTCCTTCCGGAGGCGATCTGGAGGCGGGAGGTGGGGGGGTGGGGCATGCACGAGGGAGCCAGACCCACACACCCAGGGAGACCCACGGCCCCCGCAGTCAGGCTGAGCTCAGCGTCTCTTTCCACCCCTCCCGCTCTTTCCCAGCTTCCCCATCCCTGGGATCGCCCACTGGTCCCCAGACCCCCAGATGCCTTCTCCCCTCCGCCCCCCAGGGACAGCCCCTGCTCCTGCTTGCTGGCTCTCTCTGCCCTGCCCTTTCCTCCCTGCCTCCCCGGCCTCCTCCTGTGCTCTCTCTCTTCTGTTTCTGCTTCTGAGTCCACAGCAAGGGACAGAGATAAAAAAGTGTCTGAAACAGCTAGTGGGACCGTCAGATTGAGAGTGACCCAAGACACTTAGGAGAGAGTGAGAGAATTGGTTGGAGAGAGACAGAAACAACTTAAGAGCTGGGAGGACACCTAACCTGTCCCGAGTCTTCTTTCCTGCCCCCATTTAACAGATATGACCACTGAGGCCCCAGAGCACATGAAGGTCACCCGAGGTACCCCCTGACCCCGCTGGAGTGTGCACGGGCCCCCACTGAGGGGCAGGTGCTCACCCTCCATGTCTGCAATCGTGGCCTCGTATTTGAGTCGAAGCTTATTGAGGCTCTTGACTTTCTCCTCCTCCTCAGCTGCCTGGGATGAGAACTCGGCCAGACGCTCCTCCAGCAGCTTCCGCTCCTGAGGGTGGTAGGAGGTGGGGGTGGGGCATTAGGGGCCCGACCCTCATCTTTGATATCATTCTCATCTGCGTTTCTGCTTATCTCCATCCTTCCCTGACCTTTCCTGCTCCCACCCCCTTCCCTCCTTTTGCATTCTTTAGGGTCTAGGGACCCGTCCTACCCCCACGGGGTTCACGCCTGTTAACTGTGGAGACTCCCACTATTTGAAGGACACCCCCATTCATTAACCCATTGGCCCACAGATGGATACTGAGGTTGATTCAAATCAATTGCTATTATAAACAACACTGCAGTGAACATCTTTGCACATGTGCTGCACTTATGGGTGAGTTCTGGAGCCTTGTGACTACTACAGGTCCAGCTCATGGACCAGCAGCATCAGCACCAAACGGGAGCTTGCTAGGAATGGAATCTCAGGTTCCACCCGAGACGGCTGAATCAGAATCTCCATTTTAACAAGTTCTCCATATAATTCCTGGGCACGGTGGAGTTTGAGAAGCACTGGCCTGGAGCAGCTCTTTTCTTTTTTCTTTCTGTTTATTATTTTTATTTATTATTTTATTTTTTAAATTTATTTTTGAGCAGCACTTTTCAAACTGTCAGTGGTTTTGGAAATCAAGGCAGGGGGTCAGCACTACCTCAAAAAGGAACAAATAGAACAGAGCAGAAGAGAAGAGCCACCGCATCCAAGGAATGTTGCAAAAAACTGTGCATCCTTGAGCTCTCAACTCAGGCACCATTGCCTCCAGGAAGCCTGCCCTGACTACCCCTAGCACAAGTCAGGCCACCCCACTTCCATGGTTTTCTGTTCTTTTCTGACCGTTTATAATTAGTTCATGATGTGTGGTTATGTTGATTTCCTGGGGTGACTCATCTAGCTTCCCTCTCCCCCCATGCCCCTGTGAGGACAGAAATGGTTTTCTAGTTAGTTAAATGCCATATCGCCTGTGCCTAGTCCAGTCCTGGCTGTGCCATGTTAAAGATGGTGGCAGACTCTTCACCATGTCCCCAGCCAGAGGCAGAGTCTAATTCCCCAACCCTTGAATCTAGACTGAGTCTGCTTTAAGCTCAGTGGTCTGCAGACCACAGCCTGCAGGCCAAATATGGCCCACTGCTTGTGTTTATAAATAAAGTTTTATTGGGACACAGCCACGCCCATTTGATCACAGACCACCTGTGGCTGCTTTCATGCTACAACGGCAGAATTGAGTGGTTGTCACAGAAACGGAGTGGCCTGCCAAGGCCCGAATATTTACTATCTGGCCTTCTAGAGAAAATGTTTGCCAACACCTGATCTATAGAATTCAAGGGAAGTGATGCCGTGTCAGTTCCAGCCTTAAGCCTTTCAGAGACCTGCCCACTTCCACTTCTTTTTCTGGGAGCCCTGAGCTGCCAGGTGAGAAACCCAGGCTCTCCCGTGGGCAGAGAGGTCACACAAAAGAGCACCTGGACACCAGCCCTCCAGCGCCCGCCACTACGTCATCGCGACTGCTTAAGGGGACCACAGTCCAGCCCACCCACACAACGATGGGATGTAATGAAACGGGGGTCGTTTTTAGCGATGCGGCCTTGGGGTGTCGGATGATCCAGAGATAGATAATGACACATAATAGCTGCTCAATAAATACCAGCTTGAGTGAAGCTGTGACAGAGACGCAAGGAGCTGGAAAGGGTTCAAAGGAGACACAGCCAAGACCGAGAGTTTGAAGACCCCTAGAGGTGGGGCAAGCTGGGGGGGATGCAGAGAAGGACCTGTGCTCACCAGTGAGCCCACTCCCCCTGCCCTTGGGGTCACAGCCCACCCACCTTGCTCAGCTTGGCGTTCTGATCTTCCAAGAGTAACAGATCCTCCCCAAACTTTTTCAGCTTTGCCTCCGTCGTCACTTTCTCCAGCTGCAGCTTCTGCCGGGCCCCTTCCTCAGACTCGAGGTGGGTCTCCAGCTCCTGCAGTGGGGAGAAGGCAGGGTTGAGGACCCAGCGGCTGGGGACTGACGTGTCATGGGAAGGATGGGTGGAGGGGATGGTTCACGGATCTCCGGGGCTCATGGCTCAGACAGGTCCACAGTCTGGGTGGGGCTGGGAAGGATCCAACGCTTACTTTTCATTCATTGGGTCAATAAACACTGATTGAGTGCCTGGTGGGGGCCAGGCACCGTTTGAGGTATTAGGATAGATAAAAATCTTTGTCTATCACATTGAAATCACATTCTTGTATGTGTGTGTGAAGATTATAAACAACAAACATGTCACAGAGATGGGCACCGTCCACTACAGCAGTCACCAGGCACGCGGGGCGATTTGTGGTGTGAGACTGGAAATTAAGATTCAATATTTTGCAATGACATGGACGAACCTCAAGGGCATTATGCTAAGGGAAATAAGTCAGACAGAGAAATACAAATACCAGACAATCTCACTTATGAGTGGAATCGAAGAAACAAAACTAAAACAAGAAAAAAACACAAGCTCAGGGCTCTCCTGGTGGCGCAGTGGTTGGGAATCTGCCTGCCAACGCAGGGGACACAGGTTCGATCCCTGGTCCAGGAAGATCCCACATGCCGCGGAGCAGCTAAGCCCGTGTGCCACAACTACTGAGCCCAACTGCTGCAACTACTGAAGCCTGCGTGCCTAGAGCCTGTGCTCCACAGCAGGGGGAAGCCACCTCAATGAGAAGCCCGCGCACGGCAAGGAAGAGTAGCCCCCACTCGCCACAACTAGAGAAAGCCCACACACAGCAACGAAGACCCAACACAGCCAAAAATAAATAAATAAATGAATAAATAAAAACGCAAGCTCAGGGAATTCCCTGGTGGTCCAATGGTTAGGACTTGGTGCTCTCACTGCCGAGGGCCTGGGTTCAATACCTGATCGGGAAACTAAGATCCTGCAAACTGAGTGGCACAACAAAACAAAACAAAACAAAACCCACAGGTTCATAGATGCAGAGAACAGATTGGTAGTTGCCAGAGGTGTGCGGGTAGGGAGGTGGGAGAAATGGGTGAAGGGGTTCAAACTTCCAGTTATGAAATAAGTCATAGGGATGTAATGTACAGCATGGCGGCTGTAGCTAATAATACTTTATTGTGTATTTGAAAATTGCTAAGGGAGTAGATCTTAAAAATTCTCATCACAAGAAAAATTTTTTTCTAACTACTTAAGGTGCTGGATGTAAATTAGACTTATTGCAGTGATCACTTTGCAATGTATATAGATATCGAATCATTATGTGTACACCTGAAAGTAATATAATGTTATATGTCAATTACACCTCAATTTTTAAAAATTCAATATTACGTGTGGCCTTGATGGCTGGTAAAATTGGGAGTCCCTATAATGGCCTAATCACAAGTCCTTCTACCTGCCCTGCTACCAAAGACAAGGTCCCCTAACCAATAACCCTCTGTATCCTGGGGACCAGACAGGGTACCTGCTTATCCCTATCTAGTAGGCTTCAGTTACCTGCTAGTCCTTGGAATTATTTAAAACAAACCAATCGGGAATTCCCTGGTGGTCCAGTGGTTAGGACTCTGCGTTTCCACTGTAGGGGGCATGGATTCGATCCCTGGTCGGGGAACTAAGATCCCGCATGCCGTGTGGCACAGCCAAAAAATAAAAAATAAATAAACAAACCAATCACATCTTCCTGCAGGAACCAGGGGTCACCTCATCCTCTTGTTACCACTAGGCTTGCCTCTCACAGCTGCAGCTTGTTCATGCCATTCCTGAATGCAACCCCACTGTGACTCTCTGTGCCATGGTGTCTGCCTCCCTCAGGCTGTGAACATTTGTGACTAATAACGTGCTTTCTGTCTCATCTGTCCAGGATCAGGTGTGGTGTGTTAGGCCATCTCCATAACCACAGGGCAGGATCCCCGCCCCCCTCACCAATGGGGTCAAGAGGAGGTAATTAAAGTACTACTGAGTTCTTAAAATGTGACCAGTCTGAGTCATCGAATTTTCAATTTAATTCGATTTCTTTTAAATTTAAAACCAGTCACTCAATTAATTATTGGGGAACTTTTAAGTGTGTTTGGATCAACTTGGGGATGTCAATCTACTTTTTTTCACAGAAGAAGTTATGAAACACAAATGCAGATGAAGTCCTGCCAATGAAAATTGAGCATCTGAATTGAGACGTGCCTTAAGTGTAAAATACACAATGGATTTTGAAGGGGAACCATGGCAGGGCAGCCTGCCTTGGAATGCAGCAGCACAGAGGCAAATGGAGCCAGGAGATGGAGAGAGGCAGAGTACTGAAGCTACTGCTTGAGCACCCGGATCCAGCCATGCCTGACGCTTACACATTCTAGAGTCTCCCATTAATTTGAAAGCCAAAAAAAAAAAGTATTCTTTTTGCTTAAGACACTTGGAGCTGAGTTTTGTTTTGTTTCATTTTTTCAAATTCATGGCCAAAAGAGGCAGGGTTTGCTGAAGCACAGGTGTGTGGGGTAAACAGAAGGGGTGGGGGGAGGCGGCCTCGGGCGCACGGGGGCCAGACCTGTATATGTTGCTGCAGCCTCCTCTTCTCGGTTTGCAGCTGGCGGCTGCACTCCTCCTCCTCGCCCACACGGGCCTCTAGCTCCGACACCACCAGTTCCAGCTCCTGCTTTCGGGCTGCCAGCCGCCCCCGGGTCTCCTCAGTCTCAGCACACAATTCTGCCTCTGCTCGCAGTTGCTCTGCCAGGCGGGCACGCTCCTCTTCCAGCTGGGGATGGGGTAGGAGGTCAGCGTCCGTTAGGTAGTGCTCCCAGGATGGCCCTCAGTGGAGCACAAGGTCCCTCCTGCCCCCTGAGTTACTTTGCCTTTTGAGGCCTGGGGGGCAGGAGGGAGAGATGGAAGACAGTCCCCCATTCTGCTCTTCATCTCAGGATGACCCCTAGTCACCAAGGCAGACCCCTGGGGGCCTCCCTCTCCCTCACCTCCCTACAGCCCATCAGTCCCCAGCTCCATCCCTCCTGCCCCCCTCCTCTCTCCCCATAACCCTAACAGGCTTGAGCCTCATCCTCTCCCAATGGACTCTCTACCCGCTCTCCCAGCCTCCAGTCTCTCCATCTCCAGTCCATCCTCCAAATAGCTCCAGGGAGGACTTTCTATCAGCTCACAGTGCATTTAATACTCCTACGCCTAGAAATTTAACCAAAGGAAATAATTCTGAAAAAACAAACAGAAAAATGCTCAAGAAGGGGTTTGCTTCAGCGTTATTTTAAGATTCCAGAAATACTGGCAACAGTTAAAAGTCCACCGCCTGTGTAGGATAGCCCAGCCCCTGCCCTGCCCGATGCTGGACCAGCCTCCTGATCATCTTGGCTCTGCAGCAACCAGCCCCACCCCCACTCAACACCCTGGCTACATCCCCAGGGCCCCGCTCCCAGCATCTCGCTGCTCAACCACACCAGTTTCCGCCCCCATTCGGCCCCAGTAAACCTCGGTTCTCCGCCAGCCCGCAACCTACCCCTGCCCCCGACCCAGCTCAGCTGGAAGCCCCGCCCACCATAGGCTCCTCCCACCACCACGCCCTCACCCGGGGACCTCGCCCCTTACCTGCGCCACCCGGCCCTGGAGCTCGCCCACCTCGCGGGCACTCTGCTGCTGCAGCTCCTGCACTTTCTGTAGTTCCTGCGCCCGTGCCTGCAGCACCTCATCCTGCCGCGTTACCTGCAGCAGTGGCTTCACCTAGGGGGACAGGAGGGATGGTGGGTGACTGGCTCCCACCGTGGGAGGCCGCTGGGCTCAGGAGCTAAGAACTCACGCTCTGAGCAGGGCCGCATTCCTGGGTTCGCATTTCAGCTCCTCCACTACTGGCCTTGTGACCCCATCAGTCGGAATGAGTGAATGACTTCACATTTGCCAACAGCCTAGAACAGTCCGGGGTACAGTACAAGCAGCACTAAATGTGTCCCTTTTTTGCTACAGGGTCCCTTTGCCTACAGGAGACACTGTGCCTCAAAGTTCTTGGTCCAAGGTCCATAGTGAGAGATGCACTTTACACTGTGTGATTCCAGGCTGGAGTGACAGGCCAGCCCCCCACCCCCCATGAATAACCAAAATGAAAGTTTCACCAAACCACCCTCCCCTTTGCTAAGCGGGATTGCTCTGCTCATGTCTGTTCTATTGTTTTTCTTTGGTTCTCCTCAACTCCGATTCTTCTCAACTTCTCTACTGTATTTGATTCTATTTTATTATCTTCTTTTCTGAGCTAATTCATAGCATTTATCACAGCTATAACTTTCTGTTTATTTGTGGGATTCATTCACGGATGCCTGTGTGGACCAAGAATGTTGCCGGACGTCGCCTGCCATATCGGTAAACAGAGGATGTTGAGGCCATCAAGCCGGGAGCTGCTGCAGCTGCCCCCAACGGTGCACCCCGAGCGGATTCAGGACGGAGGAAAACAGGATACTGGCCCTAGGTCATTAAGGTGCACATCAAAGGAATAATTTCATTCAGCCCGGACTCTCGCATCTTCCCATTCAGAGAAAAGCATTCATTAACTCAAGATGGCTGGGTTTTCTTTAATTAGCAGTAATCTTGATGTTTGACTACCTGGTTTTGTTTGTTTGTTTGTTTGTTGCAAAGCTCCTATATATCCCAGCTCCTCCCTTCCCTCTTTGGAACAGTCCCTCAGAGCTATCTGAGGGCCGTATCCCGGGCTAAAGTCCTCAGTAAAGCCCCAAACAAAACATAATTCTCAGCTTGTAGGTTGTGTATTTTTTTTCAGTCGACACCTGGCAAACCACACCTCCTGTCCCCGGACCTAGGATAGGCAAACTTTTTCTTAAAGGGCCAGCTAGGAAATATTTGAGGCTTTGCAGGCTATCCTGTCTCTGTTTTAACTACTCCATTCAGCTGCTGTAACTCAAAAACAGGCACAGACAATACAGTAACCAAACCAATGGGCATTTACAAAAACAGGTGTCTGGCCCATGGGCCGTAGCTTACCAACCCCTGCCCTAAACTGTGGGCTCCACGGGGCAGGGCACTGTATTTTTTTTTTAATTGAAGTATATAGTTGATTTACAACATTGTGTTAGTTTAAGGTGCACAGCATAGTGATTCAGTTATATATAACTATATATATTCTTATATATTCTAATATATATATATATATATTCTTTTTTAGATTCTTTTCCATTATAGGTTATTACAAGATATTGGGTATAGTTCCCTGTGTTATACAGTAGGTCCTTGTAGGTGGGGCATTGTCTGTTTTTATTTACCATTTTATTATTGTACCCTCAAAAGTTACTGGCACATAGTAGGTGCTCAGTTAACATGGGCTGAGGGCATGTAGGCTGACAGTTCAGACGTCATATTCAGAATTACACTGAACAGCTGTGTTTTTGCCTCCAAATCTCCATCCTCCTTCCTGGTCTCCAATTTCCCATTGGGAGAACACCCTGCCTCGAAGCTCACACACTTGGCTCCGCCCCTCTGCATCGGGGAGGCATGTGATGCCGGCCTGGCTCATCTGATGTGTAATGACTGGTTCTGGGATGGTCATATGACTCCAGCCAGGCCAGTGAGAGTGAAACCTGGGACTCTGGCTGGAGCTCTGTGATAAGAAAAGACCACAGTGGCCTAGTTGGTGGCCGCCATGTGGGAAGAGTCTGCAGGGATCATCATGGAGGAAAGTCACATGGGAGGCACAGAATGTCAGATAACTAACATTGTTTGGGACCTTGTGCAATAAGGGGTTAACTCAGCAGGTCTGGGTTGTTCAAACCCTGCACATTTCAAGGAAAGGACTGGCCCTTGGCTGGTTCCTGCGAGATCATCTCTAAACCTTTGGATTATCCTGCCTGATAAGAGTCCTTTATTTACCTTGACCTCTGGCGGGGCTGGAGTAACTAAGGTCAACCACGTGGACAGTCAAGGGGGTCAATCACATGCCTATGAAAACCCTAGACACTAAGGCTTGGGTAAGCTTCCTTGGTTGGCAATATTCCATATGTGCTGTCATACAGCATTTCTACAAGAATTAAGTCCTATCTGTACAATTCTACTGGGAGTGGACAATTGGAAGCTCGTGTCTGGTCTCTCCTGGACTCTGCCCTGTGCGCCTTTTACCTTTTCTGATTTCAATGTCCATCCTTTCACTGTAATAAACTGTAACCATGAGCATAAGAGCTTTTCTAAGTTCTGTGAGTCCTTCCAGTGAATCATTGACTCCTAGGGGGTCTTAGGGACCTCAACTCAACCCTGGATCCAGCTGCACCTAAAGCTGTCCCATATCTTTTATCCACGTTGGTTTGGGTCAGATTTTTTGTCGCTTGTTACCTCAAGGATCCTGATGAACAAAAGGTGGGCTGATTAGTCCCATTTTGCACATGCACAAAACTGAGGTCCAAACCAAGAAAGTCACTTGCCCAAGCAGACCTGGCCCCAAGGAGCTGTCTCCTTGCCACTTGGGCCACCTCTCCAGGGGCCCTCACCTTGATGAAGAGCCGCCACCACTGCCAGTGTCTCAGCTTGAGGTAAGCTGCACAGTTCCGCTGCATCACCCTCAGAGCACTCTGCTGCTGCTGGCGCTTCTGGAAGGCCCTGGGTGGGGAGATGGGCGGCTGGGACAATGCAGACTCCGCCCCTCCAGGCCCTGTCCCCTTAGCAAGGGAGCAAAGCTCTCTCCAATTAGTCAACCATTATTAAATGCCTACTGTGTGCAAGCACTGCTCTATTATCAGTAAATCTTGTTGGGTTCCGTCTATCAGTCTCTCTGTCCTTGACTCTCTCTGCCCTATTCCCCCCTCTCCGTTCCCACAGCCCCAGCCCCAGTTCAGCCCCAGCCTCATCTTCCACCCACTGGACCCTCACCCCAGCCACCTCCCCAGCTTCCCAGCCTCCAGAGAGGGCTTTCTATGTCCACAGCTGACCCACCCCTCTCCTGCTCCTCAGTGCCCCTGGATATGGTCCCTGCCCCTCTGCCTGGTGTTTGGGGAGTCCTTTATTCTCTGATCCTTCCTCTGGGCCAGTTCCAAGGGAGAAGGAGACTCTCCTGAAAACTCCCTGCATTCCTGAAATGTACCAGGCTCTCACATCACTAGGCCTTGGCACAAGCTGTCACTCCTGCCTGGAACACCTTTCCCATCCTCCTTCATCTACCTGGTCTGAAGGGCCTCTTGCTGTACCTGTATGACCCCCATCAAAGCACATCTCGCCCTGGACTGTGACACTTTGTGCCCGTGTACGTCTCCCCCTCCAGATCGGAGTCCCTTGAGGGAATGGCCACTAAGGTGATCACACGGACCTGGTTTGCCTGGGACTTTCTGTGTTTTAGCACAGAAGATCATGCATCCTGGGAAACCTCCAGTCCCAGGCAAACCGGGATGGTTGGTCACCCTATGGCTGAGTCTAGCTCTTCTCTGTGTCCCCAGCATTGCTCAGGAGCCTCAGGGACTGTAGAACCAAGAAGCCTGGGCATCCAGTGGCTCCATCCTTTTGTTCTCAGCCCTTCTACCATCCTGGAGGCCCTGACATCTGGAGCCAACTGATCTTCTACCATCCTGGAGCCTCCCTGACCCAGCCTCTGGGGCCATCTGGTCAACCTCCTTCCTGACCCAGCCTCTGGGGCCATCTGGTCAACCTTTACCTGAACCAGCCCCTGGGGCCATCTGGTCAACCCCTCCCTGAACCAGCCTTGGCCAACGTGACCCCAAGAGATAGTGTGGAGCCGCACTTGCGAGCCAGGTATCCCCGGGCAGCTGCCTGGAAGGACACAATGATGTCTGTGACCTTCAGGTCCCGCTCTTCTTCTAGCTGGGCCAGAACCCCTGCCCGGAAGAAGATCTTGCTTTGTCCCACGCGGTAGAGGTTGGGGTCCAATTCCAGGGCCTGGATCTGTGAGAGTGGGGGAGGGGTCATGAGGAGGAAGGGTGATCCAAGGGGAGGCTCCAGTTCAACCTCCTCCACCACCTGAGACCGTGCACACACACGTTCACACTCATGCACCCACCCTCAGCCTCTACCTCACACTCACCATCTTCTCACAGGCCTGCTTCCCATCCATAAAGCCCTTGGGGATGGCATTGGGTGTCAGGATCTCGTACCTGAAGTGGGTGGGGAGGGGTGGGGGAGGGGTGAAGAGTAACAGCAAACTGTCACCATGGCCAGGCACTGGGTTCAGAGTGACAAATAGCAATAATAACAATAACAATAGGAACAGTAAGAAAAACAAATATTTAAGTATTACCGAGGGCCACACACCAGGCTGAGAGCATTAATACCACCACCAATGGCAACATCATCAATATGTCCTAGGTGTGTCCACTCCTAGGACACACCACGTGCTGATTACGAGTGTTTAATTACACCAACACCATAGGTCATTGAGACGTAAAAGAAAGGTGTGTCTCGGAAGTGTGAGAATAACAACAAATAGGGGCTGATGCTCTTGAACTTATTACGTGTCAGGTCCTGAGCTAAGTGCTTTACAGCTGTTTCTTTCACATTTCTCAGTGCAACTCCAAATTTTAAAAGTACGTTTCATAAGCACCCATGTGTCTGTCCTCAGAGCCTTTCTCCTGCTGTGCCCTCTCCCTGGATCCTGACATTTCATTAAAATTAATGCATACTAGATATACAAAATATATACGCAAACACATATATCATATACATAATATTATGTATTAATGTCATATATTAATATGCGATATTTTTTGACTGGTGATTGGGAAACGTGTGTGTGTGTGTGTGTCTGTGCGTGTGTGTGTGTGTATCAGAGTTTCTCAGTCACCAGGGATCTTGTTAAAATGCAGATACTAATTCAGTAAGTCTGGGGTGGGGCCTGAAAATGTGCATACCCAGCAAGCTGTCCGGTGATACTGATGCTGCTGGCCTGGGGACCACACTTTGAGTGTGAAACTGCAGACCTGCAGCAGCTACTGGCCACACGCAACTACTGAGCCCCTGAAACATGGCTGGGGCAGTTGGGCAACTGGATTTTTAAATGCGGTTCATTTTAACTAAGTGAGCAGGGGGGACTTCCCTTCCCTTCCCTGGTGGGCCAGTGGTTAATACTCTGTGCTCCCAATGCAGGGGGTCCAGGTTCGATCCCTGGTCAGGGAACTAGATCCTGCATGCTGCAACTAAGACCCAGCACAGTCAAATAAATCAATAAATATTAAAAAAAAAAAACAAAACTGAAGCAGTGTAAAATATTTTTCTGTTCAACACAATTTATTTCTTTTCTTTTTTTTGGCCACTTGTCTTGTGGGGATGTTAGCTCCCCAACCAGGGACTGAACATGTGCCCTCAGCAGTAAAAGCAGGGAGTCCTAACCACTGGACCGCCAGGGAATTGCCACAATTTCATTGTTTTGATAGGACTACATTTCACTTTGACCACTGGAAATTTAGTGTCTGAATTGAGATGTGCTACAGGTGTAAGACATACACCAAATTTCGAAGACTCAGTAGGAATAAAAGAATGCACAATGTCTCAGTACTAATTTTTTATATTGATTACATGTTAAAATGATCTAATACCTTGAGTGTACTGGGTTAAATAAACTCTTATCATGTAATTTCACCTGTTTCTTTTTACTTTTAAAAATATGGCTACTAGAAAATTTTAAATTGTATATGGGGCTCACATTCTCTTTCTATTGCATGGTGTTGCTATATACAGCTTGCATGAAGCATAATTTTTGTTATAATATTCACCATATTACTGGCTTATTATATGTTGATATTTTTTTCTTCTCTCCTATTCGACTGCGTTTTTTTTTTAAAAATAAACTTATTTATTTATTTATGGCTGCATTGGGTCTTTGTTGCTGTGCGCGGGCTTCTACTCTTTGTTGCGGTGCGCAGGCTTCTCATTGCGGTGGCTTTTGTTGTGGAGCATGGGCTCTAGGTGCATGGGCTTCAGTAGTTGTGGCACACGGGCTCAGTAGTTGTGGCTCACAGGCTCTAGAGCGCAGGCTCAGTAGTTGTGGTGCACGGGCTTAGTTGCTCCGTGGCATGTGGAAATTTCCCAGACCAGGACTCGAACCTGTGTCCCCTGCTTTGGCAGGTGGATTCTTAACCACTGCACCACCAGGGAAGTCCTCGACTGCATTTTTATAAGAAATGCCGATTGCGATACCCAGATCGCAGCATAGTACTCTATGCCCTTTCTCTTGGGGAGTCCAGTGAATGGGGGCATTGCTCTCCCATATCACAGAGGAGAAAGCTGAGACTCAGTAACCAAAGGAACTTGCCCGGAGGCCCCGCCCCTCCACTCGCGCTGAGGCCCCACCCCTGACCCCTCCCAGAAGTAGCAGTTGGGGTGCTTTGGATGCAGGCACCCAAGCCCTACCCCACCCCATGCCGCTCACCTCTGCCGGAATTCCTGGAAGAGGATGCGGTTGGGAAAGCCCTGGCGACAGATGCGGATGCCCTCCAGGACGCCGTTACAGCGCAGCTGGTCCAGCACCAGCCGCGGCTCCAGCTTCCCAGCCTGCAAAGAGCAGTCACAGACATGCGAGGTCAGTGGCTGCCACACGGAGGCGCCACTCACTGGATGGCAGCTGTCAGGGGAACTCAGGTGGATGGCAGTTTGGGCAGGTCAAAAATGGTTGGCAATTTCATCTGGTTCAACCTATAATTTACTGAGCACCTACTACATGCCAGGCAGAAATGCCTGCCCCAGGGAGCTCACTATCCACTGGGAGAGGTCGACAATAAATGAGGTCAAGACATCACAAACGTCAGAAGTAAATGAGTACTAAGTGCTAAGGGGCAAAGAGCAGAGGTGAAGGAGGACGGAGAGTGCTGAATTTGCATAGGACAGTCTGGGAAGGTGATGTGTGAACAAAGCACGTACATCATCATTTTTGGTAGTTAACTTTCATTGCCTTTTCTTTCTCTTACCTGCTTTTTTTTCCCCCAAAGTAATACACAAATGGTAAAAATCTAAACACTACAAAAAAATTCAAATTACACATTCTGAAAAACAACTCTTGCCTTGCCCAGGCCCCCAGAGTGGTCAACACAATACCCAGGTTTTTATGGAGCCTTCTAGATCAGTTGTTCTCAACCCAGACTACACACTGGAGTCCCCTCACATGCTTAAAAAAGCAAAAACAAACAACAACCAAAACCAAAAAAAAAAAAAAAAAAGCCCTGGCCCCAGGCTAGGGCAGAATATAAATATCTGGTGGGGACGAGGGTTAAAAAATGAGAACCACCATTCTGTATCTTTTTCAAGGGCTATCTAAGCATATATGTATTTATTCATCCATCAAATGTTTATTGAATATTCACTGTATACCACACAATGTGTTCTAGGCACTGGGGACTCAGCAGTAAAAAAGGAGATAAAAGCCCCTGCCCTCAGAACGTCCCAGCAAAAAGGGAGTTTCTGTGTATTTATTATTATATATGTTCCCTATTCCTTGGTAATCATACTTCCATTCTGTGGGAGGGAGGGCGCTATTCCTCCCGCTATGCTCTCAGTCCATGAGTGGCTAGGACTGACCTCATCCTGGCTCCAGACATGGTCATGTGACTCAGGCCAGGCCAATCAGGCTGGTTCAAGGGTGGGCACAAGAGCCATCCTAGGCCAGTGAAAGCCAGCCCTGGGACTTCTGCTACATCCATGCTGCCAGAGGCTCTCTCTTTCCTTTAGGGTTGCTGAACTGAAAGAATGAAAGTCTGGAGCCACTGGTGGCTGCCGTGCCACCCTGAGAATGGAGACAGAGATTCATCAGAGAGGAGGCAACACATAGAAAAGCAGAGCCAAGCAAAGGAAAAAGATTCCTGACGTCACCGTTTGAGCACCTGGATCCAACTGTGTCTGAACCTAATCATGGAATCTTCAATTATGTGAATCTATACATTCTCACTTTTCTTTTTTGGCCGTGCCCTGTGGCTTGTGGTATCTTAGTTCCTCAACTGGGGATGGAACCCGGGCCCTCGGCAGTGAAAGCATGGAGTCCTAACCACTGGACCGCCGGGGAATTCCTGATACATTTTCACTTTTGCTTAAGCCATCTTAGTGGCTCTCTCAAAAGAGCCCCAAGGAAATGGCTGAAAATAGCTGGAAATTGGAAATAATATATAGGATGGTCTCACAGTAACATTTTGGTTTTTTCCCTCCCTCCCTCCCTCCTTTCCTTCCTTCCTTCCTTCCTTCTATCCTTCCTTTCCTCCTTCCTTCCTCCATTCCACCCTTCAACAAGACATTTGGCAGGCTTGAGTGGGGAGGTGCCCAGCAAGGTCAGGGGACTGATTACATAAAAGGGGACTGAGAAAACTAGTAAATGTGTGCTATATTACAGGATCTCACTGTTGCTAAAAAGAGATGTTGGACTGGAACTTGACATACTGGTGGGAACTCATAGTTTTCAATATATAAAGATAGTTACAGAAATACACATAGATGTTTAAGTGTATGTACACAGATATGTGTGTACATGTATATACATATGTGTATGCATGCACGTACACTAGTGTGTACGTACATAGCTCTATTTACTGAGAGGTCCTGGGAGTGACACCTTGATACCATGGAGCACACCTAGCACCCAGATCTTAGACTGTAAGCACCATTCTCCACTTAAAAGGACCAAGGCTCTTTGGAGAAGTGGCTGAGTCCATGTATGCCATATTTCATCAAATAAAAGCCACTATCAATTGTAAAACACACTGTTATCTTATATACCACCAAGAAAGAAAAGCTCTTGTCAATTAAACTCTGACAGGCCTTTGATTGTAAGCCACATCCCAACTTCAGAGATGCTAAAATGTCACAATAAATGTGTCTTAGATTTGATAAAATATGGTTATTTACAGCTATGAGAAACACACAGATCCACCTACTCAATAACCACAGCTCCTACTTTCTGAGGACAGTATAAGCCCCAGGCACCTAGTTTCACCTTCTACTATGCTGACCCTTCTCTACAGGGCCTATTCTCTGATTTTCCCAACAAGAAAACTTATTGGTGGCCTAGGAGGCCAGGCATGGTCTCCCCACACTTACATGACACTCCCAGCTCCAACGGTCTTTTTTCCATCCCTTGTACCTTTCATGCTCCAACCAACCACTGGGCTTCTGCACAAGCTGTTCTCTGCTTAGAATACCACTTATCCTTCCAAGCTCAGACCTCACCTTCTCCAGGGAGCCCTCCCTGACTTCACTGTATTCCCACTACCTGGCACTTAGTAGGTGCTCAGTAAAACTTAAGTCCTATGAATGAATGAATTTTCCTAACAGGGCATTGAGCCTGGGAGGGAAAACAACTTGCTCGAGGTCACACACCCAGTCAGAAGTGAGCCTGGGGCCAGACATGGTTCCAGCCACATCCAGCGACTGGGACTTTACCCACTGCCAGAGCTGCCTTCCCTCCCCGGGCTGGGTCACTCACCCTCTTCTCGTGGTTGGGGATGATACAGCGGACGAAGCTGGGGTTGGTGTTGCTGAGTGTGGCCATGAGGCGGCTCAGGGACTCCTTGTAGAGCTGTCCCACCGTCCGGAACATGCCCCGGCGTGGGCGGCCACCAGGCGGGCCATCCCCAAGGCTGTTCACCTGCTCCAGCCCCACGATGCCCTCCACTGTGGGAGGAGGAAACAGATGTAGAGAGAGAGTAAAGTCAAAGGTCAGTTTTAGGGGGCTGGGTTGGCCAAAGGTCAAGGATCTTATTATTTATAGGACCTGGCACTTTACATATGAAACACCTCTCACAGCCTAGTAAGGTAGGTGTTATCAGCCCATTGGACTGACCAGCAAACTGAGGCTCAGAAAGATGGAAGACTGTGCCCAAGGCCACACAGCTTAGGATCCAAAGACCCAGGATCTGAACCCAGGCAGTATGAATCTTCTCGAACCCTGGTCTCTGACCCTTCTTTTCCATTTTCCCTATCAGCAAATGATGATGATGAAGATAGAAAATGCTTCCTTAGCACTTATTCTCTGCCAGGCACTGCTCAAAGCACTTGACATACATCAGCTTATTTCTAAGCCTATAAAAATCATTCCCATTTTATAGATGAGGAAACTGAGGCACAGAGAGGGAAAAGGGCGATAACCACAGCTGCATTTTCAGGAACTTGAAACAGTGTCACATTAACAATGTAATGAAGTCTGGTTTTATTACGATATTTGAAATAAAGCAATATTTAAAATAAGGCAAAAAATTAAAAATACATAAATAAATGAAAAAACATAAAATAAAATAAGGCAAACTGCCTCCAGAGTCACCATTTTCCCAGAAAGGCCTGATTTCATGATAATTTTCTTTCCCTATTGTCATTTGATGCTGTCACTTCAACTAGTGAGAAATATGCACTCCTTTGTCTTAAATTCTATGTACTGAATCATTCCCAGTTTCTCAAGAACCTGCAGCTGGGGCAGAATCTGATGGCCTGCAATCCCCAATCACGAGGGTTATCACGGTCAACTAGATAACTCGCTCTGAGGGCAATGCTTGGCACACAGTGGGGGCTCAGATATGGCATTGTTCCTCCCCAGGTTCAAGTCTCCCTCCTACTGCCATGCTCCTAGTTATTTTCAAAAGGATAATTATCATTTATTAAGTTCTTATAGCACAGGTAAGAGCAGAGGCTCTGGGTTCAAATCCCAGCTCTGTCCCTTACTGGCTGTGTGACCACAGGCAGGTGACTTAACCTCTCTGTGCTTCCATGTCCTCATCCGTATAACAGGGGTAACAGTACTAACAGCTGCCTGATTAGGTTGTTCAGAGGATTCCATGTGTTAATAATGGTAAAAGGGCTTTGCACAGTGCACAGCACACAGTACGGGTTCAATTAATGCCAGCTGATACTATCACAGTTGTTTGCACTTTTACATGCGGTTTAGTTAGAAGAAGGCCTTGTGCTGCTACAAAGAGTCTGGAAACTGCTAAGGGAGCCAACAAGGGGTGGGGACAGGAAAGAAGAGGGAGAGATCTCTGTATGGTAAGGAAAGGGGATAGATGTTCAAAACCAGGCTCCCGGTCCAAAGGGCCCACCCTCCTCGTCTGGCAAATCTCACCCGTTGATGCACAGCAACACCCACCCCCTGACGGAGAAATGGCAGAGCCGTGCCTCCCTGAAGATCCTGGGGGCGACGGTGGGAAGGAGCCAAGGAAAGAGAACAGCTGCAAGCCCCCGTGTTCTGGGTGGGGGTGAGGACAGATGGGGGGAGAGGCAGGGAGATGGGATGGGAGGTACAAAGGGAGCAGCATGAGAAGAGGCAGGAAGAAAAAAGAAGAAAGGGTTATTAGTCAACAGCACAGAGCAAAGCAGGAAGAGGAACCTGATCCTGGCCATGAACTTTTAAAGCCAGGGAGACTGTCCTGTTCAGCTTTATGAGGGCATCAATGTTGGTTGAAAGGGCGAATGTCCCCTGCGAATTTAATACCCGGGGGGGAAGAAACTTCTCTCCCTATAGGTTGAGTCTGTATCTGTTTTATTAGGTATCCCCTTTTGCCCTGGCCACCAGGAAGCTCAAGGACTAACTCAAGGCTCCCACCCAGCTTGTTGAAGAGAGTTTGTCTCATTTCCCTTTTCCCCTGGGCTTCCAGGATGTTGGGTACCCAACTCTGGGCTGTCAGGATGCCCGAAAGCAAAGCCAACTCTGGGCTCAGGGCAGCTGTAGTAGAGACTGATGCAGAAATGGCCCCAATCCCCCACCCCTCTCTGTGACTTGCAGCTCCTTGAATCTGGGCTGGCCTTGTGACTTGCTTTGTTCAGAAGAACTGTGGAGGAAATAATACTGTGTGGGGTTCCAGTCTAGGACTCAAGAGGCTTTGCCACTTCTACTTTCTCCCTTGGAACACTTTGAGAGCCGAGCATATATAGGATGGAGCATGTGAAGGATTAGGGGGAACATCACGTGCTCATGAACATGGCACAAATTTTAAAGAAGTTGACGGGGAAGATTTTCAGTCTGAAGGAGATGATTCTCGGCAGAATCTGGTTCTGTTACTGAACATCAAACAATGCTTTTCAATCCCTCTTGTATAAACTATATGAGATACTAACATCAAATTTCTCTGTCTAAAATCAGCTCACCATATCAAGGTGTGCTATGCCCTTTCGCTCTGTGAGTTTGTTTTGGGAATGACTCATCTTGCTTATTTTGTTCTCTTGTCCAATTGCATGGGCTGGCGCTTCCACTACTATGCTTTTCACTTCAATAAAAGATTAAGGCAAACTGACAGATTCTGGAAACCCAGAATCAGGAAACCAAGATGCTGGTTCTGTCCGTTTTATAAAATCATCTCTCAAACCTCCTCTAAGGATGGAGGGCAAGGATGGACAGGGCTTGCTGGTCTGAAAGTGTCAGTCTGAAAAGACTGATGGCCAAACTCACATGGGCCTTGTTGGAGCAGGAAAACTCCAAAACTATACCTGGGTTTTAGCTCTTTTTTTTCTTCCCTGAATCCCTGAAGGGAACTTTGGGAGAGATCAACGAAAGCAAAGCCTAGAAGTTGACTAACCTGTAAATACTGCCCTTCCGAGTTCTCTTGTTGTTATTAATTCTTTTTCAGTCGAATCTCTTGATTTTTTTTTTTTTTTTTTTAGGGATCATATGCCATCTACAATTAATAACTTCATTGCTTCCTTTTGAATATTCATATACTTATTTCTTTTTCTGGTCTGATTGCATAAACTATTATCGCCCAAACAGTGTTTCCCAGCAGTGTTGACAGTGGGCATCCTTGTCTTGTTTCTGATTAAGGAGGAGTGTTTTATCATTGAGTGTGATGCTGGCTTGAAATATCAATCAATCAATCACTAATTGGAATCACTACCGGAAGGCTGTCTGGCCTACTGGCACCAGTTCTGCCTCTGAGCTGACAACTCAGGTCTGGAACAAAAGTGTTCACACTGTGAGTTGGGAGAAGGGATGCACAGAGCTCCAGGGACAGGGCCTGCGGAAGCTGGTCCTTACCGTCTTTCCAGATCTCTGCCGTTAGCCGGTCTGTGCTCTGGTGAAGCAAGGCTGCGACACTGTCATTCAGAGGGTCCATGTTTTTCATCAGCCACTCATTGGCCTTGTAGTCAACCTGAATGAAATTGGGCACAGGAGGGTGGTGGGATGGTGGGTCCACCAGCACTGCTGATTTCCCAGGGAGCCTCCCAGAAGCTCTGAAATTCCCAGCTCTGGGGCTCACCACTCAGGAGAGAGCACTGGTGGACACCTTGTGCCCATATCCTGAACTGCACCCACCCGCAGCGTGGTCCCTCTCCCTTTCTGTATTTCCCTTAAGAGGACTCTGCCCACCTCTGGGACCTCATCCACCAACACTTCTTTCCTTATTCATTTAGCCACTCTGGTCCTCAAACGTGCAAGCTCATTTCCACCTCGGGATTTTGACCCCTGCCGTTCCCGCCACCTGTGATTCCCTCTCCGTGGATTTTCACGTGGCCAGCTCCCTTCCACGGAATCACAGTCTTGACCACCACGATTCCCTGCACACGTTCCCCCCAACCAGACGGTGGCTTCCAGAGGCCAGGGCCTGAGTCTGACTCACAACCAGCAGAGGACTGGGCACACGGGAAATCTTAGCAAATGTCTGGAAAACAACTGAGTTCTAGAACAGAACACATGGGTCTCCTACCCCTCAGCCTTTGTGTATGCTGTTGCCTCCACCCATTCTTTTCTGGCTACGGGTTACTCATCATTTATTTTATTATTATTTTTTAAAAGATTTATTTGGCTGCACCAGGTCTTAGTTGTGGCATGCAGGATCTAGTTCCCTGAGTGGGGATCGAACCCAGGCCCCCTGCATTGGGAGCATGGAGTCTTACCCACTGGACCACCAGGGAAGTCCCCACTCATCATTTAGACCAGGGATTGGCAAACAATGGCCTCCCGGCCAAATCCACCTCCTTTTATAAATGAAGTTTTAGGGACCTTCCTGGTGGTCCAGTGATTAAGAATCCGCCTTCCAATGCAGGGGACGCAGGTTCAATCCCTGGTTGGGAAACTAGGATCCCACGTGTCGTGGGCCAAGTAAGCCCGCCCGCCACAACAAAGAGGCCGCACAGGGTGCGGCAACCGAGACCCGACGCAGCCAAAAATAAATAAATAGGGCTCCCCTGGTGGCACAGTGGTTAAGACTTTGCCAGCCAATGCAGGGGACACGGGTTTGAGTCCTGGTCCAGGAAGATCCCACATGCCGCGGAGCAACTAAGCCCGTGTGCCACAACTACTGAGCCTGCGCTCTAGAGCCTGCGAGCCACAACTACTGAGCCCGCACGCCATGACGCCTGTGTGCTTAGCCCGTGCTCTGCAACAAGAGAGGCCATTGCAATGAGAAGCCCGCGCACCACAACGAAAAGCAGACCCCGCTTGCCGCAACTAGAGAAAGCCTGCGTGCAGCAACAAAGACCAAATGCAGCCAAAAATAAATAAATAAATTTAAATAAATAAATAGATAATTTAAAAAAATAATAAAATAAATAAAGTTTTATTGGAATACGGCCTTCATTTATGTGTGAACTTGTGGCTTCTTTCGTGCTCTCATGGCAGAATTGAGTAGTTGTGCCAGAGACTGGCCCACAGAACTGAAACTATTCACAGAAAATGTTTGCTGACCCTTGATTTAGAGTTCAGATCAAGCATCACTCTCCTCTGTGAGACCTTCCCTGGGATTCCTCCTCTGGACCTTGACACGATCCACAGCTGGCCCCATTAAAGCACTCATCGGCCTTATATCCCGATGGTCTGTCTTCGTCTCCTTCCCAGATAAGGACCTTTGTGAGGACAGAATCATATCTGACATGGGTCTCCAGCTTTGCTCAGCACAGGGCTGAGCCCACAAAAGGCATATGTTGGCCAAATGAGTGACTAAAATGCACCTAATTCTCCACCTGGTGAACTCCTATCCATCTCTCGAAACACACTGCAAATATCCCCTCCTTGAGGAAGCCTTTGCTGACTTCATCAGACAGAGTCCTCACTCCTCCAAGGGCTTTCCTACCCCCGGCCTGGCTGTGACTTGTCCCAGTGGACACCAGGTGGCCCCTGCTTTCCCTCTGCACCCTCCCTTCATCCTCACTCCCACCCACAGCCCCCAACGCTGGCCCCTGCTCCCTACCTTGCCCGCATAATGCAGGACGCTGAAGTCGGCCTGATCCCGCAGAGTCCTTGGCCGCTGGAATTTGGGGTGACCACCCTGCTCTTGGGCCACCTTCTCCACAAAGGACTTGTCTGTGGCCTTTGGGAACCAGCACTCCTCATCCAGCAGAGCGAGGAGCCCAGGGGGGTTGGCCTGACCATTAACAGAGGAGGGCAGAAGAGTTAAGTCAGATCCCCAAATACTGGACACTTAGGTTGCTGCTAATTTTTAGTTCTTGTGCCATTTGGGACCTACGAGCAAACACGAGAACAACCGTTATGGCCATCGATTAGCCCTTGGATTCGAGCCACGCCCCGTGGCAGGCATGTTCTGGGTTCTAATCGTCCAGCAGCCACACGGATCTATGCCGTTTTCCCCATTTGACCGATGGAGAGGCCTGAGGCCGGTGGGGTGAGGAGCTGGACCAAGGTCGCGCGGAGGGTGGAGCAGCCGTGGGCTCACCGGCCGCTCGATGAGGTCGATGCAGGGCTGCAGGTCGAGGCCGAAGTCGAGGAAGGCCCAGGGGATGCCCTCGCGCTGGTACTCCTCCTGCTCCAGCACGAACATCGTGTGGTTGAAGAGCTGCTGCAGCTTCTCGTTGGTGTAATTGATGCACAGCTGCTCGAAGGAGTTCAGCTGCGGGGGGAGGGACCCGTGAGAGAGGGGGACAGGGACCCGGAGAGAGGGGGGCAGGGCCAGCCCCCAGCCAGGCACAAAGCGCAGACCTGGAAGATCTCAAAGCCGGCGATGTCCAGGATGCCCAGGAAGGAGGCGCCTTGGCGGGGGCTACGGTCCAGGGCTCGGTTGAGGCGCAGGACCAGCCAGCGGAAGAGGCGCTCGTAGGTGGCCTTGGCCAGGGCCTCCAGCGCGAAGTCAGCCTGCAGGTCAGGGCACACGGTGAGGGCCCAGCCTGCACATTAGTGCCCCCCGACCCCGCCCTGCCGGCAAGGAGGCACTGGGTGCAGACGGAGCCCCATCGTGGTTCGTCAAGAGCAGTGACACTAACAACAGCAGATCATTAGTGACGCCCTACTGTGCGCCGGGCACTGTGTGAAGCGCTTGGGGGCACATTAGTTCATGAATATTCCACCCAACCCTTGAACCAGTTTCCACGGCAGAACAGGTAAGAGGGTGGAATCTGGAGACCAACATCTAGATTGGAATCCTAGCTCTGCTACTTAGAGGCTGTGTGACCTCAGGCATGTGAATAAACCTCTCTGTGCCTCAGTGTCTTCATCTGTAAAATGGATCCTATCAATAGTACCTCGACTGAGAGCAGAACCCAGGTCAGTGTGATCCCCAAGCTCATATCCCTCACTGTGCCTTCTCTGTCCTAGCACCTCGAGAGCCCAGCCTGGGGTCAGGCAGAGGCCTCTGCCCCAAAACTGGAATTCTGAAAACATGTAGTCTGTGTTCACCTCTCCCCACCCTCACTGCCACCACCCTTATCTGTGCCGCGGTCATCGCTTGCCGGGACTATGACAGCGGCCTCCTTGTGCCTCATTGCTTCCACTGGGGCCCCCAGACCCAATTCTCCACACAGTAGACAAGGGAATCTTTATAAAGACAAACTGAACCAAGTTATTCCCTGGCTTAAATCCTCACTGGCTTCCTGCTGCACTCTGCATAAAACTCACCTCCTTATTGTGGTTCCTAAGACCTCATGTGATCTGTCCCCTTCCAACCTCTCTGACTGCAGCTTCTACCACTCTCTCCCCCACTGTCTAGTCTCACTGATCTCCTTAATGCTCCCAACTTGCCAAGCTTGTTCCAGCCCCAGGGCCTTTACACATGCTATATTCCCTTTGTCTTGAACCATCCAAGTCTCAACTCAAATGTCACCCCTTCCGAGAAGACTTTCCCGAGCACCTCAATCCCTTCCTTTGAAGAAAGCACCCGTTTCTTCCTTTATTATCTGATTCCCTACTACAGCCTGAGCTCCCTGAAGGTGTGGTCTTTGTTTCCATGACTGCCTTTATTCTAGCACCTAGACCAGAGTCGGTAACTGAACAGACACTCAGCAAAAGTTTGTTGAGTGAGCGAGAAAAAACTGGCATAAGCTGCTTAAAAATCCAGGGCCCTCCCTGCGCCCACCTGCCGCCAGCCTTGCCCACCTGTTCCTTGGTCTGTGCTTTCTGCACGTAGTCCCGGCCAACTTTGATGCGGGGGGTGAGCAGGGCGCGGGAGAAATCTGTCACCCCCAGGCCCAGGAGGCGGCAGAGCTTCTGCGCAGCTGAGGGCGAGAGGCACCAAGATGCGATCAGCACCGGGAGGTGGGGACAGTGCAGAGTGGGGGAGGGGGGAGAGGGTGCCACCCCCCCACTGTTGGTGGAACACCAGCCTTTCCCGCTAGAGGTATTACGGGTCCTAAAGGTGTGTGCATTCTCCAGCCCAATAATTCTCCTCCTGGAACCCTAAGTTGGCAAAAATAATTCTGGATGTGGGCAAAAGCTGGACTAGGAGGATGTCCGTCCCAGCACTGTTTACAATGGAGAAAACCAGGAAGCAACCTGAATGTCCAACAGCTAGGGATTGGTTAGAGAGTCAGGGTGCATCCATTTGAACAAATGTTCTGCAGTCACTAAATATTATTATAAATAATAATTATTTATAACATTATTATTACTAATTAATAATATAAGCATTATAATTATTATTTAATAAATAATAATTATTATAAATTACATGGTACACTTAAGGTGTGTACATTTCATGATTTGTATGCTTCACTTCAAGTCCATGAAAGAACTGTAAACAAATATTGGACGCCAGTAAATGATATACAGGCTGAAGGGTCTACACCAATATCTGAGATTTTGAAACGCGCCAGAAAAGGAGATGGATGAACAGAGGATGCAAAGATATTCGATAAAGCAAGTGTAGTAAAGTGTCAGTGGTAGAATCTTGGTGGTGGATCTGGGTGTTCGGTATAAAATTTTTTGAACTTTTCTGTATGTTGGAAAATGTCTCAATAAAATGCTGGGGGAAAACTCTTGGAATAAGGGTTCAGTGAGGTGGCCAAACCTAAAAGAAATCTTTAAAAATTCACTGCTCTTCCCTATTTTTGTAGGAATAGAAAATTGCCAAAATGTTAATAGCTGTTTTGGCAGAAGATGGAGGAAGGGCTGTGTGGGCAGGTGTATTTCTTCTTTCGCCTCTGAATTAAAATGATCATTAAGAAGTGCTTTTGAGCCTCTATCACTTGCGTCACAGGAAGATACTTACTACAAACACTCAGCTCCAGCAAAAGAGAAAAACACTGAGGAAGAGACACATTAAAATGTCAACAGTGGTTATCTCTGAGAGGTGATGAGGATTTAAGTCAATCTCTCTCTCTCTCTCTCTCTCTCTCCCCCTCCCTCCGATGCAATTGCAATTTCTAATTCTTCTACAGTGATTCTGCATTATATGGGAATATTTAAAAACTGAAAAAACAGCATGGAGCACTATGCTGTCAGTAACAGGGTGACTTAACAGGTTTCTAAGCCCTTGGTGTGTACTTGGCCAGCCGGTGGAGCCTGGGGACTGCTTCTCCAATTAATGTTTGCAAATGCAGAAAAGGAAATACAAGGGATTCCGAAGGAGATTAATTATACTGACATACAGTTCTCCTCACAGAACCCAGGTGAAGCAACCCCAGTAGAGTTCTAGTTAATGACCTTGAAAAGTTACCCCCATTGCATTAAGGGGGTGGGGGGAAAGCAGGTTTCAAAACAGTTTATAAGGTCTGACCCCAATTTTGTAAATCAAACGAATGAGTATGTATGGCACACCTGCTGGGTGTGTGAACCTGGCCCCCAGATGTCACAGGGATAGCTCAGATCAGTGACATCGTGAGAGATGCCCCTTCCTTCATATGTTCTGTGTTGTACAGCTTTTGAAAATAGCCCATAGGGTGTCATAATCAGGACAGAAAGCTCTTCCCATCTCGAGGGGAGGGCGGTGTAAAGCAAGATTCCATTTCTGTGATAATTATTTCCACATTGATACAGACGTAGAACAAAGCCCAGAGAGAAATGCCCCCAAAAGTGTTAGCAGTAATTATGGGTAATTTCCCTGCCTTTATACTTCCCTGTCTTGCCATATTTTCTTCCCCACTCAGATTGTATTATTTTATAATAATAAAGAAGCAAAGCTATTTCCATTTTGATAAAAAAAAGGAGTATCAACTATACTTCTGCTGAAAGGCAAAAAAACCCCAAAAGTATATATATGCAGAGCGCAGAGGCCAGGAGGAGATATGGCCAGTGCTAATGCTGGTTTTCTGGGAGGGGCTGGGATGATGGAGGGTCCTGCTGTCCGCGCCCGCTTCCACCTTGGCACACTGGTGTTGTTCAAATTTTCAGCAGAGCTCATACTTTTTATAATCAAGAAAAGAGTGGACAGTGTTATTTTGGTAAAGATTCAGCAAAGGGCAGGAAATCAGGGTGGTCCTGGATGGGAGGTGGGTCTGGCTGGGAAGGGAGGATGCTCTGTACGTAGGTGGGTAGCAGGCCATGTGGTGGTACCTGTGTTGTCAGGCATGGAGGCTTGATCGGTGTTCCGTTCTCTCTTCAGGACAATGTTGCCAAACTGGAGAACGGCCGAGACCATCCGCAGCATGGCTAAGGGGCAGCAGAGACACAGATCAGCGAGGCTCAGGGTCCTGACATGTGGTCTGAACTAGCCCCTTAGAAATCTAGCTTAAACAAGGACCTACTGTATAGCACAGGGAACTATACTCAATATCTTGTAATAACCTATAATGGAAAAGAATCAGAAAAAGAATAGATATATGTATATGTATGTAAAACTGAATCACTTTGCCGTACACCTGAAACTAACACAACATTGTACATTAACTATACTTCAATTAAAAAAATAAGATAATAAAAAAAAGAAATCTAGCTTAAAAACCTTATGTCAAATTATACCACCACCTGACACCAAGCAGGTCTTAAATACATGAACGGATAAATGAATTCTGTATTTTATTTTAGTTTTTGGCCACACTGCGTGGCACGAGAGATCTCAGTTCCCTGACCAGGGATTGAACCCGTGCCCCCTGCAGTGGAAGAGCGGAGTCATAACCACTGGACCTCCAGGGAAGTCCCTGAATTCTGTATTTTATATTCAAAGTTTGCTTTATCGTCATTTGGTGTCTGCTCATGTCCATTTTATAGAGCAATGCATAGAAGATTTAAAAGGATTTAGAGAAATGAATGAGGAAGATCTTTAGCAATATGGAAAGGTTTCTAAAATATCGAGTAAAAAATTCGAGGTGCAGAATGGTATATATGGCAACCACTATCTACACAAAAAAAAAAGGCAGAAAATGTCAAGGTCAGTCAATTTTCCTTATTCTTGGTAATTATGTTCTATAGGGTCACCTGAAACACTGAATTATCGAATGTGAACAAATGTTCCTATGGGGGAATACAGGTTTGGTTCCTGGGAGCCTCTGGTCACATTTTCATCAACTGATCAATGCATCACCTTGGTTTATGTGTGTTTCTCTTTAAAGACACCTTATCTGACGGGAATGTAAACTGGTGCACCACTATCTAAAACAGTATGGAGGTTCCTCAAAAAACTAAAAATAGAATTGCAGCAATCCCACTCCTGGGCATATACCCAGACAAAATTCTAATTTGAAAAGATACAAGCACCCCTATGTTCACAGCAGCACTATTTACAAAAGCCAAGACATGGAAGCAACCTAAATGTCCATCGACAGATAACTGGATAAAGAAAATGTGGTACATATATACAATGGAATACTACTCAGCCATAAAAAAGAATGAAATAATGCCATTTGCAGCAACATGGATGGACCTAGAGATTATCATAGTAAGTGAAGTAGGTCAGAAAGAGAAAGACAAATGTCATATGATATCACTTATATGTGGAATCTAAAATACGACACAAATGAGCATATCAATGAAATTGAAACAGACTCACAGACACGGAGAACAGACTTGTGGTTGCCAAGGGGTAGGGGGGTAGGGGAGGGAAGGAGTGGGAGTTTGGGATTAGCAGATGCAAACTAATGTATATAGGATGGATAAACAACAAGGTCCTACTGTATAGCACAGGGAACACTCTTCAATATCCTGTGATAAACCATAATGGAAAGGAATATGAAAAAATACACACACACACACACACACACACACACATATATATAACCCAGTCACTTTGGTATACAGCAGAAATTAACACAACATTGTAAATCAACTATACTTCAATAAAATTTTTTAAAAGACATCTTATCTGATATACAGCATTGATTCACACTGAACTCACAACCAACATTCACTACAACTGGAGTCTGAAGGAAGCTCTTCTCACACACGTATTTTCTCTGTAAAGCACATCACAGCCTTCCTGCTCTTAGGGACACCGGACAGCATTAAGCACTACATTTAGGGGGACATTTCAGACAGTGAAATCACCAACCAAAAAGCACCCCCAAAGTGAAAAGCATGGCACTCAACAGACTGTAGAAAGGACAGTGGTTTACAGTATGGGCTGGAACAAGAAGGCTGAATGTCACCCCGTGAGACTTCAGTTGGGTGCACATTGGCCAACTCAAAACTTTCACTCCTCTGTGCCTGACAGCAATGACCACAAAAGCACCAGGATTGCTGGTTTGGGGGTTACGAATAAATGTCGTGTGTAGGTGAATTCTCCAACTCGGACATCGTAAAAGAAGATCGAGTGTATTAATATTTGCACATCTGGGCAAAGCGGCTAGAAATCTCGCCGTGAGTGGGCAATGCTGCCCCCAGAGGACGTCTCGGGAACGTGCAGGGGTTGTTAGCATAGGGATGGGGGCCACCCTGGCAACGTTTCTGGATGCCACAGAGACTGGGCAGGTGGGAACCAGAGGAGTTGCCCTTCTGTATCACAAAGAGTTGCCCACATTCCGTTTGATTGCGAAACGTCCCAGTGGACATTCACGTCTGTGAAATCATGGTTTGGAATGCTCTGAGACTAATCCCAGCAGTTTTATGTATACACACAAAAGTGTTTTGTGTTTGGTTTTAACACACAGTGCATTTTCTAGGAGGATAGTCACTGAGGAATCCGAGGGAAGGCTGGTCTTGTTCAGAACTTATCAAGATTTGGTCATCGCGTCAAAGCCTCCTTGTCTCCACCCGCAAAGCTGCCCTCGGCTTGGAGTGGACCATATAACACGCCTACATCAGGCTGGGCTCCTGTCTGCTGCTTTCGTGGTGATGCTTCAGACCAGCGCCAACATCCAGCTACCTCATCCACGTTCCTCCTAGAACAGTCTTCACGATTTACGGATTGAAAAGGACACTGATCTATTTTCACTTACTCCGTGCCAGGTCCTGTTCCAAACACTCACAAATGACCTCATGTCACCTTCGGAACAACTCACTGAGCCAAATCCTGCAATAGCATCTTGCGACGGGAAACAGTAAAACCCCCATTTGACAGACAGGGAAACCGAGGCACATTCGGGTAATCAACTTACCCAGGATCACCCAGCTCATAAGCGGCATGGCTGAGACACACCCGGCGGTCTGGCCCTGGGGTCTGTATTCTTAACAGCCGTGCAGCCCTTTCCGTCCCTCTTTTAGCATAAAATTCAGACGTTTGTACGAGCGTAGAGCACACACAGAGAAAAGCACACAAAGCACCTCCATGCAGCTCAGTGAGATCTTACAAAATGAACACACCAGTGGGCCAGCCCCTCAGAAGCCCCCTTCTGGCCACTCGCTGAACTCGGACAGATTGCACACTCACAGGATTGCAAGGAAGAAGCCAGGTTCAAAAGTGCACGGACTGTACGGGTCTGTTTGTTCCAAATTCAAGAGCGGGTGAAACAACTCCATGTTGTTAGATGCCAACACAATGGTGATGGGGGTTGCGGTGAGGGGAAGGGGCTTGAGGGGGCTTCGAGGTGCGGGTGATATGGGGTGTCACTTGCAGAAATTCCCGAGCTGGGTGCTTTGGCACCGCGCTCATTTTCCGGTGTCTATGCTACGTAAGCTTCTGTACAAAGTTTACTTAGGAAAAGGGAGTGGCGGAAGGTGGAGGGGGGAGCCCTTCTGGGAGACCCATGCCAAATATGCGTAACCCGAATCTAATCACGAGGAAACACACGCACGTTGACAAAACAACTGGTCTGTAATCTCCCCAAGTGTCAAGGTCACGAACGATAAAGACTCAGGACCGGTTCCAGATGGATGGAGAGTAAAGTGTGACGACTAGATGCAACGTGTGTGATCCTGGACTGGGGAAGTGTGTGTGTGTGTGTGTGTGTGTGTGTGTGTGTTTGTTTAACTTAAAAAAATTTTTTTTTTTGCTATAAAGGACATTATTGGGACAGTTGGCATAAGGTCTGTGGATTAGATAACAGTACTAATAGTGCCAATGTTAAGTTCCTAATGATGATACTGTACTGTGTTTGTGTCAGAGAATGTTCTTAGGAAATAAGCACAGACAGATTCGGGGGGGTGGGGGGTGGGCGGTAAGATGAGTAATGCCCCCTCTCCGCAAAATGTCCACGGTCTGAATCCTGTGAATGTTACCTTGCAGGGAAAAATAGACTTTACCGATGTGATGAAATTCAGGATCTTAAAACGGGAGATTAATCTTGCATTATCCAGGTGGATCCAAAACGTAATCATAAGCGTTCTTATAAGAGGGAGGCAGAGGGGGAAGGCCACATGAGCAGAGGTTGGAGTGATACATTTTGGGTTTTTTTTCAATTTTTTTGGCCGCGCCGCGTACCTTTCGGGATCTTAGTTCCCCAACCAGGGATCGAACCCAGGCCCTGGCATGAAAGCGCAGAGTCCTAACCACTGGACCACCAGGGGAGTCCCTAGAGTGATGCATTTTGAAGACGCAGAAAAGGGCCATGAGCTAAGGCATACGGGTGGCCTCTGAAAGCTGAAAAAGGCAAGAAAACTAATTCTTCCCAGAGCCTCCAGAAGGGACCAGCTCTGCTGACACCTTGACTTTAACCAGTAAGACTGATTTTTGACTTCTGACCTCCAGAACTGTGAGGGAATAAATGTGTGCTGTTATAAGCCACTTCGTTTGTGGTCATTTGTGACAGTGGTCATCGGAAATATGAAGGGTGAAGGGATCCCTGGGCTACACCCCTACTCTCGAACAGCTCAGAACAAGTAATTAGAAAGACAGACAAGGATAAAGCAGATGTGGCAAGATAGTAATGTTTGAGGAATCTGGGAGAAGGTATGCAGTGATTTTGTGTACTCTAAAACTTTTCTGTAAATCTGAAACTATTCAAAATAAAGAGGTTAGGGACTTCCCTGGTGGTCCAGTGGTTGAGACTCACGCTCCCAATGCAGGGGGCCCAGGTTCGATCCCTGGTCAGGGAACTAGATCCCACATGCTGCAACTAAGAGCTTGCATGCCACAACTAAAGATTCCCCATGCCACAACTAAAAGATCCTGCATGGCACAACTAAAAGGATCTCACATGCTGCAACAAAGATCCCGCGTGCCGCAACTAAGACCCAGCACAGCCAAATAAGTATTTTTTTAAAAAAAAAGAGGTTAAAAAAATCCCTGAAAACAGAAGGGGGGGGTGTTGGTCACTGGCCTGACAGCTTCAAGAAGCCTTACTCTGAAGGACACACAAGAAACAGCTAACAGAGGTGGCCTCCTGGGAGCCCGGGACACTGGAATGATCATAGACTTTTAGTTCTTTTTGAATTTCATACCCCTTGAAACGTAGTCAAAAAAAAGATCACTGCTGAGAAAAGACTCAGTTTCTGGAATTAGACAGTGAAATTGCAGTGATGATTCACACCACCTTGTGAATATATTACAAATACTGAACTGTATACTTGACAATGGCGAATTTTACGGTCCATGAATTCCAGTCCCCCAGGGAAAAAAGGTTTTGGTATAGTTTTCGGGGCACGCTGGGGTGTGCAACAAATCTGAATTTTTCCTTTCGATCTCCATCAGGATCGTAACTCCTTGTGGAAAGTATCTGTTCCTTATTCACCTTCTAACTGTATCCTCTGCATACAGTAAGCACTCCATAAATGTGTTCACGAATGAACTTCAGCTTGCCACTTTGGGGGGAAGAATTCTTTCCACAGTCCCCACTACTTTTGGGATTCAATCTTATCCCTTATCAAGGTCTTCGGCACCCTGTCCCCAATCCTCCCACCTGCTCCAGCCTCGGGTCCCCTCAGTTACTCCAACCAGCCAGGCCAACCTCTTTAATTCCCGCCAACACCTGACACTCTCTCTTGCCCCCAGGCTTTTGCCCTGGGCGTTCCCTCCCCATAGAGGCTGTCCAGAACCACCTACACCTGCTTAATTCCTGCCTGACCATCAGGGCTCAGCCAAGCGCCGCCTCCTCCAGGGGCTGCCCCGCCCCTTCCGAGACCCCACCCCCCCACCCCCCTGACCCACAGTCACTGCTCCATGCACCTTCCAGCCATCACTCTTCCAGGGGATCAACTTTAATCCACTTGTGTGATTTGATGCTCCCTGGGTCTCAGCGCTCCAGGGGGCAGGGGCTTGTTCTGTCTTGGTCACGGTTCATTTCTCCCAGCGTCTGCAGGGGTCTGGCCCGCAGACTCCATCATGTGTTGAATGAATCGATATACGAATGAACAAATGGCCAAGAGTTAACTAGTGGGGGGCACATTACTGAGGCGTGACCTGGGGCAAGCCAGCGGCCTCCTGGGCCTAGGTTTCCCCTGCTGGGCAGTGGGAGGGGCTGGGCGGGGGGGGGGGGGGGTGTCAGGGGGCTGGGGTGTCGGGAACAGCCCAGGGTCCCAGAAACGCTGGGAGGTTTTGCGGCAGGGCAGCGAGGTACCTCCCAAAAGATAAATAAATGAGCACATCTCCTGATAGACTCACAAAGGCATCATCACCCCTAACAAAGTGGATGATTATTCATCCTTACCGTCAAGCTCAGACCTGACCCAGACTCGAGTTCCCCCGGTGGCCTTTAAAATGGCCTTTTACGGTTGGCTTCGGAACCTGCGTGGGTTCCAAGCACCCGGTGAACCTGACGCCTGAGGGGTTGGCAGTCAGCTCTGGCTGGTGACTTCAACCCAGCCGGCAGCAAGCAAGCCCCAACCTGCACGGGCGGAGGCGTGGGGCTGGCGAGGCTACGAGGGCCTCACGTGACAGGAGCTCACCTCCCTGCATGCTAGGCTGCCTGTTCCACCTCTCTGGTGGCATTTACGGCGCCAACGTGGACGGGAAGTGAGGAGGGGCGTGGAGGTCCTGCTTCCACTGGCCCCGAACGCTCTCTGCCCTGGGCTTCCCGTGGGCGACCCAGAGGCGCCCACCTGCCTCTCTGGAAACGGATCATGGGCTGGCTTTGGAGTCAGCCGGGTTCCACCACCACCTCATCAAAGGCAGTGAGTCCTATAGGGCAGACACCCCACCTCCCTGGACCTCTGTGTCCTTCTTTCTTTTTGGCCATGCCATGAGGCTTGTGGGAGCTTAGTTTCCCGACCAGGGATCGAACCCAGGGCCATCCCTAACCTACGAGTCCTAACCACTGGACCACCAGGGAACTCCCCATCTCTGTCTCCTCTTTCTTCCAAAGGAGAGTCTAGAAAAAAGGTGACCGGCTGGCTCAACTCCTTGGAAGTGAGACACAAAATCACACTGTTATGAGACCCCATCCACCTGCCACACCAGCAAAAGCAAAAAAGCTGACAACAGTGGTTGCTGGCAACCACGTCGGGGGAACAGGTGCTCCAGACACAGGGTGGGAGAAACTGGAAACTAGCGCCACCTTCTGGACGGCGGCGAGGTCGATTCAGTACAATTTAAAAAAACAGAGTGGGGTTGGGGGAAGGGAAAGGGGCTGGGGGTTAGAGCTGAAAGCCAAGAAGTCATGAGCCCGTTAACTGCTGGATCTGGTGCCAGGTTCCTGGGGGAGGGGTGGGGGGTTCACGACCCTCTGCTCTCTACTCGCATACCTGTTTGAAAGGTTCCGTAAGAAAAAGGTAAAAAGCAAAATTATTCAGCAGTAAAAAGGAAGGAAGCACGGATACATACGACCACATGGATGAAACTCCAAACCATCATGCCGAGGGAAGAAAGCCAGCCACAGAGGATGATATATTGTATGATTCCATCTATATGAAAGGTCCCGGATAAGCAAATCCATAGACACAGGAAGCAGATCTGTGGTTGCCAGGGGCTGGCATTGGAAAACCAGCAGATGACCGCAAAGGGGCGCAAGTTAGCTTCTTGGGTCACTGAAAATGTTCTAAAATTGATTGTGGGGATGGCTGCACAGCTCTGAAGGTACTAAAAGCCACTGGCTTGTATTTGGCCACGCCACAGGGCCTGCGGGATCTTAGTTCCCCAACCAGGGATCGAACCTGGGCCCTTGGCAGTCAAAGTGCAGAGTCCTAACCCCTGGACCGCCAGGGAATTCCCTGACATATACTTTGAATAGGTAAATGTTTTGGTATGTGAATGATATCTCAATAAGGCTGTTAGATTTCCGTGAAAGCTGGATAAAACCAAAAACTGCACCTCTCCTTGGACTCAGTATTTTGTGGCTTAAGAACTGATCCTGCAGTTCTGTTCGCCCACGAGCACAAAGATCTACTTATAAGGATATTCTTGGCACTTTTTGATTCCAACAGCAATAGGAGGCAGTCACCCGAAGGGTGTGTCTGCAAGGGACAGACAGGTTACAAGAATCACGGTTCATCTAAACAGTGAAACCTTCTGCAACCACAAAAAAACCTGAAATTCACCTATACCTACAAAACCAGAATGACTGCCAAACACGCTGTTTGGTGGGAAAAGTAGGGGACAAAGCCCACGCTAGCACGGGGGGCGATGAGCTGAGCGTTCTACCCCAGTGCCGCCCAGGACCCAGGCCAGGGTGCGGGGCCTGATATGCCAGGTGTTTTCATTGTTACTTGGTGCCTCTGGGCGGGTACTGGGAGGAAGGTCAGGGAGGTGGGGCCCATCTGGATCAACCACTGCGCAGGAACTTTTAAATCAGGAGAGAAATAGAGTAACATTTTTTTTGCGGGGGGGGGGGGGGGGGGGCGGGCAGCATGCAGGATCTCAGTTCTCCCACCAGGGATTGAACCCATGCCCCCTGCAGTGGAAGCGCAGAGTCTTAACCACTGGACCGCCAGGGAAGTCCCAGAAATTCGGTAACATTTTGATAAACATTAGAGCTGACCATCAGCCCTGGGGCTGGAGAATAATGTGTGTCTTTTCTTACATGTCTGAAATATTTCTGGCAGGAGATGCAGGAAACTTAACAGTGGAAAACTGGGCTCAGAGGGGCCCAGGGCGACTCGGTTTTCACACGATGACCTTTGATCATATTCAGATTATGTCACTACACGCCGACGGTGCTGCAAAATTTTTGTTTCGGGACTGGAAAAATTGGAGCTGCTACCTGCGCCCACCACACGGCAGGAGGGTTACTTGAGGTGACCTGTGTCAGGAGGGCAGGCGGTACCTGAGGGGCTCAGGCCCCCACTGTGGCCTCCATCTGAATTTGTTTGTCAGTTGCCCAGGGAGGAGCAGGGCAGTTACGCAACCCGTGGTTGGGCAATCTAGCAGGGAGGCCTGGGACCCTGTGTCAATATGCCTGAGGACGCTGGCCTGTTCGCTGCCTGGGTGGACAGCCAACCTGGCACTGGGTCTCCAGCCCTCCCCATTGGCCCTGGAGCCCACAGTTGCTCCCGAGGCCTTCCGCAGCCCCAGAGACCAGAGGAGAATGAGACCCAGCCCCGGCCCCGCTCAGAACTGGAAATCAGGGTCTCCACGGGACTGGTGAAAGGAATCACAATTCATCCAGACAATGAAATGCCAGGTAGCCGGAAAAAAGACTGAGATTTCCCCCTCTATGTGTGCGTAATGGGTTGAATCGTGTCCCCCTACTCCCTCCAAAAATACATTAAAATCCTAATGCCTGGGACCTCTCAGAATGTGACCTGATTTGGGTATTGGGTCGTTGCAGCTGTAATTATTTAAGTTAAGATGAGATCCCACGGGAGTGCGGTGGCCCCTAATCCAAAATGATGGGTGTCCCATAAAAGGAGAGATTTGCATACAGATGCTTGGGCAGGGAGGCGGGCGCACCGCATGAAGGTGAAGGCGGAGGTCAGGTGACAGAAGTTAGGGGAGGGGAAGGCAACAGATTCTCCCAGGACCGACCAACCCCACCAACACCTCGATCTCGGACTTCTGGCCTCCAGACCTGGGACGTGATCAATTTCTCTTGTTTAAGGCACTCGGTTTACGGTGCTTTGTGATGGCAGCCCTGGCAAACGAATACTGTACTGCAACGGAACTACTGTCAAAAGGTACTGTTTGGTGAGAAAGGTGGGGGGCAAAGCAGCAGAACACGGATAACGAGCTGAGTATTTCACCCCAGTGCTCCCGAGCCCAGACCAACCAAGGAAGACCCTGGGCCAGGGGCAGGGTCTTCCCTGCACCCTCGCTTCAGCCTCCTCCTGCCCTCCAGTCCATCCTCCACACGGCCCAGAGCTGCTCCTCCACGGCTCCCAGCCCTCCCATGGCTCCCCAGTGCCCTCAGGACAAATCCCAGTCCCTCAGGCTGGCATTTGAGGCCCCACCTGCCTCTGTGGCTCCATCTCCCCACTCCCCTGGGTCACCCACTAATTGAATCCATTCGAGAAGTTTCGATTCCTCAAACATGCCACGCCTTTCCTGCCTCAGGGCTTTTGCACATGCTGTTTCCCCCTGCCTAGACCGCTCTTCCCAGATAGCACCAATGCTCACACCTTCGGCTCTCCAGGCCTTGGCGCAAACATCACCATCTCAGTGTGTCCTTCCCGATCCCCTACTTAAAGCTTCCTCCTTCCTCCGTTCCCTGTTTTAGTTTTCAAACCAAGCAATGAATGGCCAGGTGTCCACCCCCATCCTTCATGGGGGGCTCTGGGCTCATGTCTCACTCACAGGTGATTTCCTCGTGGGTGAATCCCAGGACCCGCAGGGACTCCAGTGTCTCCTGGAGGAGCTCACGCTCCTGGCCCGGAGAGGATGATGGCCCGTTGGTCAGGAAGCGGTAGTGGGAGAACGGCTCCAGGAGGAGGTCGGCTGTAGGAATAACGGGGGGGAGGCCAAGGTCAAGAATGAGCCATAGAGTCAGACTCAAGTCCCGGCTTCCTCAATAGCCACCCCAGGAAGAGCATCACTTCCCCACTAGGAACCTCGGTCTCCTCCTCTGTCAAACGAGTGGGGATCCATTCTTCAAGGGTTTGGTGGGAAGGGCCAGGCGTGAAGTGGGTACTTAGCACATATTAGACCTTTCCTCTTCCCTCCTTCCATAATGATCCTCAAGTCGCAGAGTTGCCCAGAGAAGGCAGGAGCCGCCCACTGGCAGAAGCAACAGGGCTGCGGGTGCCTGAGTTAGCAGAAGCCATGGGACAGGAGGGGTCGATGGCACAGGGTTCGGAAGCCACCGTAAGCAGGAGGCTGGGTGCGGAGGGGCCAGGAGGCGGCCCAAGCTACGGGGTGGAAGAAGCCAGAATGACAGGGAGCCACAGGGCAGCGGGGCCACTGTAGACGAGACAGCCTTGGGGCGTTTCCACAGCCAGAGGGCCGGAGGAGCGCAGAGCAGGAGACAGAAGGAGTCTCAGGCAGGAGCCATGAGGCAGCAGGAGCCTACAAGCCACGCAAACCACGATCTTCGGGAACCACGAGATGGCAAAGCTGGAGTTGTTACAGCACCCGCTGGAGTAAGCAGAGCCCCGGAGCTTCAGGAGAGAAGTGAGTGTGGGCAGGAGACACGTGGCCACGTAGCTGGCATGAGCAAGGCCCGGGAGACAGCGGGAACCAGAGGGCAGCAGAGTCTGGGGGTGGCAGGAGTCGAGAGGCGGCAGAAACCAGGGGCGGTGGGATCCGGGAGGCGAGAGAATCCACCACCCAGCAGGAGCCTGACACAAAGCAGGTGCTTGACAAAGGTTAGTGCCTCCCATGTCCTCCGCCCCAGGGGGTCCACACGCGGCCACCACCCAGACCCCCGGGAGGGGTGGGGAGCCATTGGACACTAACCCTTGAGCTGCTCCCCGGCGCCTCCCAGCAGCTGGTAGAAGATGTGGAAGCTGCATTCGTCCTTGGCCTGGCGGATGGCCCTCGACTTCTCCAGCAGGTCTGGGTGGGGGGTGAGTTAAGGTGCTACATGGAGGGGAACCCCCTGCTATCCCGTGGAACAGTGGAGTCACTCATAGCCCCGGCCGGCGACCTGGTCGCTAACTGGACCAGTGGCTTTGGACATGTGTCACTTAAGGCCTCAAGCCTTAGTTTCCTCATCTGTGCAAGGGGCCCGATACCGACACCCGTCCGTGAGTCTATGAGGTGCTGTCGGGGTAAATGAGTTATTACGTGTCAAACACTGGAGCTGTGCCTGGTTTTTCGTTACCAAGGATAAGAATACCTCCCGCTGTCATGACCCTCTCAGCCTCAGTTTCCCCGTATGACTACTGGGGCTCTCAGCTTCTCCCTCTGGGAAAGCCACATGGCACGTTTACACACTGAAAATTGGTGAGACGCCTTAAAGGAAAATAAAACATCGGATAATTGGTGTAGCCGTCTGTGTCCTTCACTCATGGACCTCCGAGCACATATTTTGCACGACTGTCATAATGCAGGACCTGCCTTGGGGAGCCTCGCCCAAGATGGACTGCAAACCATTGACCCAAAACCCTGGGGCGCTAACCTGCTTGGGTGAGACAGGGAGGACCCACGGGAGGAGGTCCCACAGGGCAAGGTGGGGTGAAGGGAGCATGCACGACCTGTGAGACCCTGGGTGATGACAGCCCCGAGCCTCGTTTTCCTCTTCTGTGAAATGGGATGATAACAGCAACTGCCTCACAGGGTTACAGAGACGAGGAACCGAGTTAACATATGGAGAGTTCTCAGGACACTGCTAGGCACGCAGTAAACCCTCAAGAAATGTTGGACAGGCTGATGCTGGTGTGAGGGGTCAGGCCAAGCCCGGGATCCATCTGTTTGACCCCGGGGGTGGCACCTGCCCCGCGAACACCAATGACCACAGGCCGGTCATTGGCCCCGAGGCAGAGACAGCCAGGAAGGAGAGCCGTGCCTGGTGGGGGCAGCCCCAACTGGATGGGGAGTGTGGATGGGAGAAAGTTAGCGTTTGGAAGCAGGCAGAGAAGATTCCAGGGTCCGTGGAGGCCTGGGATGGCAGGATGGATGGGGCAGGGAGAGCCGTGAGCTCTAAGAAGTTGTGTGAGCAGGAACCATGATGCAGAGAGGTGACGGGCCACAGGAACTGTGGGGATCAGAAGCTGGGGACATGAGGCCTTGAGCCCAAGGAAGAAGTTACCAGGTGACAGCAGAGTCCATGGGGCCCAGCTCCTTGACAGAGAGATCCCTGTTTCCTTACTCCCTAAGCCCTCTTAGGAAAAACCCTTCACCAACACACTGCTTCTCAACCCTCCCCCAGATTACCGGCGGGGTGGGGGGAGGGCAGTGAGCTTAGATACCGCGGGGATGGGAATGTGATTTGTTATGAATATCAACCACATTGCAATGAATAATTATTAACAATATTAACATTATAAGGACACTGCTAATCTAATCATTCATTCCTAATAATGATAGCTCGTTCTTTTTTTTTTTTTTTTTTCCTCCGTGCCACACGGCTTGCGGGATCTTAGTTCCCCGACCAGGCAGGGACTGAACCCGGGCCCTCGGCAGTGAGAGCGCCGGGTCCTAACCACTGGGCCGCCAGGGAGTTCCCAGAGAGCTCATGCTTGAGTGCTTACGATGTGGCAGGGGCCACGCTAAGAACCTGCCTCCCTTCAGACCCTTCCAGAGTAGGTTCAACGATCTGTCCCCTTCTACAGAGGGGAAAACTGAAGCCCGGAGAGGTCAAATCACGTGCTCAAGAGCCTCAAAGTGTCAGAGCTGGGACTCGAACGCGGGTGGGTGTGATTTCTTCGCTCATTCTCTTATGCTCTGCACTCCTGGAGCTTCTGGGTTTTATCTTTTAAATTCCTACCGAGTAGGGCTTCCCTGGTGGCGCAGTGGTTGGGAGTCCGCCTGCCGATGCAGGGGACGCGGGTTCGTGCCCCGGTCTGGGAGGATCCCACATGCCGTGGAGCGGCTGGGCCCGTGAGCCATGGCTGCTGGGCCTGCGCGTCCGGAGCCTGTGCTCCACGGCGGGAGAGGCCACAGCAGTGAGGGGCCCGCGTACTGCAAAAAAAAAAAAAAAAAAAAAAATTCCTACCGAGCAGTGTGGGAAAGGATTGACACAGCTGGCCTGAGTCAGCCGGCTTGGAAGGCCCACCTCTGGCTGGTGTCTGGGAATCTGGATTTCGGGAGGGTTCCCAGCCTTCCTTGGCTGATAGGAGGGGCTCCCTGCACCTAAACTGTTTGTGCAAAACAACATGGTTTCTTCTGAACACCCGCTTTCCTTCAGGGACTCCGGAATTTGGGTACGTGACAGGGAGAGGGTGCCTATGTGATCAGCCCCCAGTAAAAACCCTGGGCACGGAGTCTCTGATGAGCATGCCTGGTAGAAAACATTTCACACGTGTTGGCACACCTGGGAATTAAGCACATCCCGTGTGACTCCATGGGGCAAGGCCTCTGGAAGCTGGCGCTGCCTGCCCCCCCTACTCAGCCCCACATGCCTTCCCCTTTTGCTGCCGGCGCTCGCGACCCTTATGGTTAAGTCATAGCCGACCCTCCGCCCCATAGCAAGGCTGGGCTGGCCTTCTCCTAAAAGCTCCGGGAGGCCCTGCCCTCCTCCCTTCGTGTGGAGATGCTGCCACTGCCCCTTCCTGAGGTTCTAGGATCCTTCCCCTTCTGCAGAGGGGGAAACTGAGGCACAGTTTCTGAGCTGCAGGGAGCCAGGTTTCCCGGCGAGTGTGGACACCTGTTTTCCGTAAGCGGTGAGATCCCAAGAGCCACTCTCCTTGGCTGCCACCCCTCGTCCCCCCACCAGGCACCCCTCCAGGCGGTGAGAGGATACAAGTCTCGATGTTGGCGCCCACGATGTACCCGGCAACGTCGAAGTTGATGCGGATGAATTTGCCCTGCGAGGGAAGCAGGTGGAGGGACTTAGCCAAAGATCCCGTGGGCCTAGAGAGCACCGCCAACCCACACTCACACCTCCCAGAGCCAGGGCTGCCTCTTGCTTTCTCCCTCCACTGAACCCCACTCCAATCGTGAGGTTCCAGTTCGGGGGGCAGTTCCTAGGGGAATTCAAGGTCCAGGCCCCTTTGACTTCTTTCTTTGGGACCCAGGTCCCCAGCTCCTTCATCCCTCAGACCTAGGAGCCACGGCCCCCAGGCCCCTCCTCCTTCAACAGACCCATACATCCTGCCTCCCCTCCACCATCCTCCTAAACTCCCAGCTCCTGTTTCTCTGACTCAGGCCCAGGCACCGCCCTTCCCCAGCACTCACAAATCGGGAGGAGTTGTCATTCTTTACTGTCTTGGCGTTGCCAAAGGCCTCCAGGATGGGGTTAGCCTGAAGAAGCTGCCGCTCCAGCTCACCCTGCAGGGGCACGGGGGATGACCCGTCAGTGGGGGGAGGGGGGTTGGCCCAGCTGTAAGGGGGGTGGATCTGTGTCACAGCTGGCTGAGTGTCTGTGTGTGTGGGGCCTTTGTGTGTCTGGGTGTGTGCCCTCTTTCCTGCATCTGGGTCTTGCCCTTCAGTCTACTGTGAAGGGAACGAGGAAACATCTCCAGGATACATTGTTAGTGGAAACAAAACAAAACAAAAAGCAAGTTGCAGGAAAATACCTACAGTGTGATCCCATTAATAAAAAATGAATTGAGGGAAAAGCACACCACAAAACAGGACTCCTATTTCTATAAGGATAGACACGTCAGTAAACATTTAGAGAAAGGCCTGCAAGGATACACATCAAACTGTCAACAGCATAAGACACTCCAAGGAAGGAGGACTGAGAGAAGGAAAGAGGAATTTCACTTTATCTGATCGTTGTTGTTGTTACAGCGAATACGTACTCACGTATCACTTGTAGAATTAAAGAAAAACCTATACCATCTATGTAAAGTGCTTCAAACTGTTTGGCAGCTTGGTAGTTTCCTCCCCCAGTCGGGCTGATCCATGGGTAGCGATTTTTTATTTATTTATTTTTTTAAGATAGGAACCTTTTTTTAAAATTGAAGTATAGTTGATTTATAATATTGTGTTAGTTTCAGGTATACAGCAGAATGATATGGTTATACATATATATGTATATACCTATGTTCTTCTTTTTCCGATTCTTATCCATTATAGTCCATTACAAGATATTAAATATAGTTCCCTGTTCTATACAGTAAATCCTTGGTGTTTATCTATTTTATACATGGTAATGTGCATCTTTTCATCCTCTACTCCCAGTTTATCCCTCCCCCCACCCCCACGGGTAGGGATCTTATTCTGAACTTCCCTACAGCCACCTCGCTGTCAGAGCCAGGAACATAGTAGGTGCTCAGTCAACAGCAATCCCCTTCCCCTCTTTCCTAGCCAGGCTCTCAAGGACACTAACTATTTCTTCAAATGCCCTGTGAGCCCTCAGACACTAGCCTGAGCTGGGAGTACACATTACGCCTACCATAGCTGTCAGTGTGGGTCTGTGGGTTGTGTGAACTCGTGGTGTCTGTGGGCTCTGTTAGCAGATCAACAATAAATGGTAGTTTGGGCCTCTGGGTTGTTTCACATTGGGATCTGTGGCCAGTCTGCACACAGTAGGGCTAACAGAAACGGCTGTGTGGTTGGGGTCTGCACACGTGCGGTAGGACCACACTAAATGCCAGCATGGGCCCTAGGTGTGTGCATGCAGTAGGGCTGCCATAAGCAACAGTGGGGTGGGGGGGGCCTGTGTGCACACAGTAGGGTTGTATGAAATGACAGTGTGGGGCTGGGCGTGCACACAGCAGGACTGTCATAAGTGGCAATGTGGCTTCCTGGCAGGGGTGACCATCAGTGCCTGAGGGGGCCCTGTCTGCCAGGAAGACTGTGGTTTGGGGTGACCCAGGTGGTAAGAGGGGTGACAGGACTCGAGGTGATTCCCCACTACTCACATAAGACACGGTGCTGGTGGAGGCCTGGGGAAGTCACAGGACACGAGACACGGACCGGGACACGGACCAGGACACAGCACATGGAACATGGACAGACACACAGGTGAACTGGTGGTCTCAGGTGGTGGGTGGGGTGAGGCGGAGAGACGAGGGGCTGGGGAAACTGGCCATGTGGAGTGGGGTGGCATCGGGCTGGGGGAGGGTTACCCACAGCACCTGGGGTTTGAATCCAGGCTGGTCCTTCCTGGGTGTGCGGCCTCGGACAACCAATTCACCCCAGCTGTGACTCTTCCCGTCTTTAACGCAGGAAGACCACACCCACCTCACTGGCGTGTTACAGTAATAGAAGCAAAGGGACTAGCACTATATAAATGCTCACTTACAGAGCAAACCTGGGCATTGCCAGAACCTAAACAGGCCTGACACACAGTGGATGCTCTGGAATGTAAGCACCTACTGTGTGCCAGGTGCTGTTCCAAGGGCCAATGAGGCCAAGGACTGGCCTTCACATTTTTGTGTCTACCCTGCCTCTGCTCCCAGCACTATATCAGGCACACAGTAGGGACGCAGGGGGCATGGGCAGCCAGGAGAAGGCCCACAACTGTGTCCCTCCATGAGGGAGGCAGGGAGTTAGCTATGGGGGGAAGCAGAACCTGAGATGGAGGGGGCCTTGCTGGTGGCAGGGTCCAGAGTACATCCCAAGGCAGGTCACTTACCGGGACACCCGGCTCCTTCCTGCCCTTTGGCGATGATGCCACGTGGGCGAGGTACTGGATGACTTTCTTGGTGTTTTCTGTCTTCCCAGCCCCAGACTCCCCGCTAAGGGGGGGCACAAAGGGAAACAAAAAGGGTCAGCAATGTTCCGAGGTAAGCCCCGCCCATTCCAAGCAGAGCCACTCCCAGCCGGGACCCCGCTTCCTCCAGGAAGTCCTTCAGGATTACTCACGTGCAGAGAATGGATTGATCCTCACGATCTGTAGGGGACAGAGAGGGACGTGTCACCTGGGAGGATTTCTCCAGCGAGACACTGGCCACCCTCTTTTCAAAATCCTTCCCAAGGGCTAAGGAAAAGCTTGGATTTTGACATGTGACCCTCCTGGATTCTAATACCTAACCCTAACTCAACCTCTCATTTGCTGTGTGACCCTGGGAAAGCAGCTACCCCTCTCTGAGCCTGTGTCCTCACCTGTAAAATGGAGACAACAAGCTCCAACTGAACAGAATGTGATTCATTCAACAACCTTCAATTTGAGTCCCTACCGTGTGCTGCCTTGTGCTGAGTGTGTGAAATTCAAAGACATGAGAGTGAGATCCTGGACCCCAGGCTCAGCCTCTAATAGAAAACAGGCCACAGAATCGTAGTTATGGTGACTGGTGGCCCATTGGTGGGTCATCTGCCCAACTTGAGGGCAGAGAGCACAGCTCAGTCACCACCATCTCCTCCTGCGCTCGCCCTGGGCTTGACACAACCCTTCAACAAATGCACACTGACCACCTACTAAGTGTCAGACACTGAGGGCAGTGGGAATTTGCAAGGTCCCTGCCCTCATGGAGCATCCGCTTGAGTGGGGGATAAAAGCACATAAACTAGGGGAGTTTCCTGGTGGCCTAGTGATTAGGACTCTGGGCTTTCACTGCCGTGGCCTGGGTTCAATCCCTGGTCTGGGAACTGAGATCCCCGCAGGCCATGCAGCACAGCAAAACAAACAAACAAACAAAACAACAACAACCCCCCCCCCCATAAACTAAAAATGAAGATTTGACAGCTGGCAATGTCTGGAGACATTTTTGGTTGTCACAACCTGGGAGGGCTGTCCTACAAGTTTTAGTGGTAAAGCCCAGGGATGCTGCTTAATATCCTATGATGCACAGGACGACCCCCCACTCCAAAGAATCATCCAGCCCCAACGTCAACAGAGCCAGGGTTGAGAAGCCCTGGTCTAAAGTCATAAGAAGTGACTGAGGGGAGGGGTCGAGGGCCAGAAGGCGTCTCAGAAGAGGTGCTGTTTCAGCTCAGCCCTAAAGGTCGAGGAAGCAGGGAAAAAGCATTCCAGGCAGAGGGCACAACCAGTGCAAAGGCCCTGTGGTGGGACCAAGTTGGAGATGTTTGAGAGACAGCAAGGAGGCCGGTGAGGCTGGGGGAGGGGGCAGAGCTGGAGATGATGCAGATGGGTTTGGAGACCACGATTAAAGGGTCTGGATGGTTTTTAAGGACGGCAGGAGGTCTCTGGGTGGTTTTAAGCCAGAGAGAGGGCTGCATTCAATAGGGCCTCAGAGTTAGCAGCCTGGTTTGGGAGCCTATGGACATGGGTTCAAGGCCCAGCCACCTCCCCGCCTTGCTGTGTGACCTTGCGTCAGTCTCTGAGGTCTTCTGTGCCTTACTTTCCCCATCTGAAAAATGGGGCAGAGTGGTTAGGACTTGGTGCTTTCACTGCAGGGGCCCGGGTTTGGTCCCTGGTCGGGGAACTAAGATCCCGCGAGCTGCACCACGTGGCCAGAAAAAAGAAAAGAATCTTGGAGATGAAACACGGGGCTCAAAACAGCCCCTACCTCACAGGGCCATAGTCAGAACTCAGAGAGAATCTTCAATGTTTTTTTAATATACCAGCTAGTATATAATACAGTTTTGTGGCCTGTTTTGTATCCAGGGCTGAACCTGGGATCCAGAATCTTGCTCTCGTGTCTTTGAATTTCACATGCTCAGCACAAGGAGGAACATGGTAGGGGCTCAAATTGAAGTTTCTTGAGTGAATTACATTCTGTTCAGTTGGAGTTTATTGTCTCCATTTTACAGGTCGAGGAAACTGAAGCTTAGGGGGAATTGCTTGGTGGTCCAGTGGTTAGGACTCAGCACTTTCACTGCTGGGGCCCACGTTCAATCCCTGGTCGGGGAGCTAAGATCCTGCAAGCCTCACGGTGTGGCCAAAAAAAAGAAAAAAAAAAGAAACTGAGGCTCAGAGAGGGACAGCCACTTTCCCAGGGCTACACAGCAAGCAAGAGGCTGAGTCAGGGTTGGGTATTAGAATCCAGGAGGGTCACATGTCAAAACTGAACAGTGCCCAGCCCAGGACGAGGACATGATACAGTGTGACCGACACGCAAGCTGCAGCTGGGGGCCTTGGGTTCGAATCCTACCTCAGCCACTGACCCACCAGTGGGACGGTGGGCAGTGACTGTGCTGCTCTATGCCTCAGTTTCCCCATCTGGCAACCAGGGATAACGAGCACACCTCCTTCATAGGGTGGCTGTGATGTTAAATGTGTTCATCCCTGAAAAGTGTTTGACCCAGAGTAGGCACTCACTCTTATTTTCTTGAACATTTATTCCTGTTATATTAACTAGTATAAAAAATATGTAACAAATTAGATTACATAACCAAATAAAATGTTACCTCTGACTAAACACAAATTTATAATGTGACTATAAAAACATTATATATAAATGTTTGAGTGCATAATGCAGGTATTTGCAGGTATTTTATTATATATATATATATATGCATGTATGCATACATAATAAATATCTAATGAGTGTAGTATGAATACTACATGGGAATTATGGAATTTTGCCAGAACTGATCGACATTGTCATGGGGTGAATGGCAGCCCCTCTGACGAACATCCTTGCGCAGTGCTCAGCCTGCCCAGCTGCACACAGCGACCCCATGCTGCCCGTCGTCTAAAGGGCAGCCATTCACCCATGACAATGTCGATCATGGCAACAATATACATGCTGAATGAATGAACAGTCTTAAGAATCACTGTTTCAAGAGCAATTTTTGCAAGAGCTGGCAACAGTGAGGTCCCAAATGAGACTTGTTGAGGGAAGGGGTGAACAGAGAGACAGATAAAAAGGGGCCTGTCTGGTAGGACCCAGAGCCTCGCCCACTCAGCCCTCCACTGGTGTTACCTCCTGCCCCACAAAGAAGCCTCACAGTGTCTGAAATCCTTGACCTGTCATCTGATCCTGACCCCCAGCCCAGTCCCCACTGAAGAGGCACCTCCAGCAGCCCAAGCCCACACTCACCCTGGAGCATGCTTCGGTAGGCCCCTTCAGTCACTGCGTACACGTGGGGCGGCACTTCGTGGCGCTTTTTGCCCCGGTACATCTCCACAATCGCCTCCGTATAGATGGGAAGCTGCTTGTACGGGTTGATGACCACACAGAAAAGGCCGGAGTAGGTCTGCAGTGGGCAAGAAGGAGAGGGCCTCAGCTAGCTGCCTGCCTGTGGCCCAGAGGGCGGCATGGGGCTGCCGTGTACAGCTGGGCAGGTTGTGCACTGCACAAGGACATCTGGCAAAGGGGCTGCCATTCACACCATGACAATGTAGACTTGAACATTTGTTACAGTTTCAGGCTGATGGTTGAAAAGAAGCTTTCCAAACTGCACAAAGGTGCTGAGGATTCACACACACAGAGAGAATGTAGGCTCTGTAGCCCGGTCACTGCTTGGACTCGCACATGCGTGAAAGGACCACGTGCAAGTTCATCTGTAGCATCATTTTTAAAACAGCGACAGACTGGAGACAATCTGGATGCTCGGTCATACAGTGGATTCCTATGATGCTTCTGGTGTACTGTATACAGGTAGAGAACTATCTCCAAAATATTATCACGGAAAGGAGACAAGGTAAGAACTGTTTGCACTGAAAGGGGTACAAGAAGAATATTTTTATGGATTTGCTTGAATACACAGAATATTTTTGGAAGGGTGCTCCCAGTATGTGCAGCAGCTGAAACACAACAAGAGCATGTCTGCAGTTTCTGTTCACAACAGACTCACAGCACCTGCTGCCACGACCGTCTTGGTGGTTCCTTCCTACTGGAGGAAATGCTAAACAGGTTCTCAAGGTGAGTGAAAATAAAGATGTGATTTTTTTTTTTTTTTTTTTTTGCATCCAAGTTCATGGACACCCTGAATTTGTCCACACAGCTGTTGGGCCTGAGTGCAGGACCCTGTAACGGTTTAAGAACTGTTCCAGCTCGGACAGAGCCTCGGGTAGACAAGACGCACTTAGGATGGACAGAGGCAGTTAGACAGCTAGAGGGCTAGCTGATCACCTAGCTAAACCAACCCAGAGAGCTAACGAGCTAAGTTAGCTGGACTAAGCTAGCTAATCCAGCAGAGAGTTAGCTGCTTAGGGGCTTAGCTAGTTAACTATGAAACCAGTTAGCTACTTAGCCAGCTAGTTAGCTACTTAGCTAGTTGAATGGCTAGCCGGTTACTTGTTGGTTGGTAGCAGAACTGCTTTAAGCTCCCAGATGGCTAGAGCTTCTCAAGCAGAGCGAGGGTGTGGCCACCACAGGCTGCCCGGCTCCCAGGTGCCAAGCTTTTAAGGATGGGAGGGTGGGTGGAACAACCGGTTTGCTGGGTGTCTGCCCTCCCTGCCAGCAGCTCCCAGGAGCTCTCGAGGGCAGGGCGGCCGGACCACATTCCCAGGGAGGGTATCTCATGGCTGCTGGCGCCCAGGCCCCCACTCCTGGCTGACAGAGGAGCCTTCCCGACCCGTGCCACTCCCCATCTCAGCCCCCTCCTGCCAACCATACCTTGTGGCCAGGGCCACACCCCAGATGGAACCTGAGCTGGCTGCCAAGGCCAGGGGGCAAAGGGCAGAGGCTGGTGTGCCTAGAGAGGGTCGGGGACACCTGAGTGGCTGGGTCACAGCAGCGGAAAACCTGGCTGGAAGGGTCTGGGGTAGCTGCTCCAGCCCTCGGAGCTCTGAAGGCAGACCCACCAGGTGCAACTCCCTGCCTCCCCCTCTCCTCAGCCCCGTGGCTCTCCCCACAGTCTCGGTTTTCTCCCTGAGAAACCCTCCCCATCTCATTACAGAGGCTGTGGGGATTAAGGATGATAATGAATAAAAACCAGCCAGCCCAAGGCGGGGCCCCATAAAAGGCACTCCAGCCATGGGTCCCCAGACGCTCACGTTCCCATCCCACTTGAAAGCTAAGAGTTCACTCAGATTCGGATGCCACGTCATCCTGGGTTTCGAGCCCTGTGTGACTTAGCACAAGGGGCTCGCCCTCTCTGAGCCTCAGTTGCCAGTCCTGGTAAAATGGAGCTGTAACCCCCACACACACAGTCTAGAAGGATTCTGAGAGTGGCACGCCACCATGCATCTTCCAGTGTCTCACGGAGCAGAGAACATGGCCAGTGTTCAGCAGATGGGTTCCCTTCCTGCCCTGAGCATCCCAGTGAAGGGACCGAGACCTTGAGCCACTCAAGGCCAAATAGCCTATTAGCGACAGAAACTGGGTTTCTAGAACCCCGGACGCCCCCCACTCCTTGCACTGGGAAGCGCTGTCTTCCCCATCACCAGTTGGCCAGTTAGTATTTATTAAGCAGGGCCCAAGAACGAACAAGGTGGAGTTTGAATCGAATCTTCTAGCTGCGTGGCCTGAGCAAGCACCTTAACTTTTCTGGGTCCCATTTTCTCATCACACAGGGACGGGAACAGCGCTTCCACAGAGGGCTGCTAGGAGCCATCCACAAGTTCCCGTTGCAAGTACAGGGCTCAGCGTGGGTCCTGGAGCCCTGTGCACGCATATTTATTTATTTGTTTGTTTGTGTATTTATTGGCTGCGCGGCATGCGAGGATCTTAGTTCTCCGACCAGGGATCAAACCTGCGCTGCCGCTGCAGCCTTAACCACTAGACCTCCAGGGAGCTCCCTGTGTGTGTTTAATATGTTAGCTGTTAGCTACTCCTGGGCTAATGGCTTCTCCTCTCCAAGCCGTGGACCAAGGAGGTGATAACCCCTACCTCACAGCCTTACGTGGAGAGGGGGTCAACAGATCATATTGGAAAGAAGTTTAGAGCAGCTCCTGATGGAGAAAGCAGGCCCTCACTAATTGCTAATAATTATTGTTAAGGCCCTATTTGCTTCCTGTCTGGGCTTCTGGAATCTTCTATCTCACTTTCATTTGTCAGGTCCCAATTCTCTGGCTCTTGGGCCATAGCCTTAGCTCAGGCCTTACCATTTTTTCCCCTGAACTTTCCCAATAATCTTCCTAATGCAGTGGATAGGATGTAGGGTCTGCAGTCAGATGGCCTGGGTTCAAATCCCAGTTAAGCTGGTTTGTAGCTGGTGGGGCTTTGTCCAAATCCTGGCCCCTCTCTGAGGCTCAGTGTCCCCAGCTGCACAATGGGGATGATAGGAGATACCTTACAAAGTTGCCGTGAGGGTTCAGAGTGTTTATTAACAGGAAAAGGGTGGCTCAGTGTTTTGGGTGCCCCTCTGATCCCCTGTCTTTGGTGAGGTCCAGGGGAGTGGCCTAGACAGAGGTCTCTTTCCCAGGACTCGCAAAGGTTAGTGAGGAATCACAAGGGCCCAGTACAGCCTGGAGAAGCTGCCACCTCCATCCAGGGCCAGACAGCCCTCAGTTCAAATCCCACCCCTGCCACCAAAAGCTGAGGGTCCCTGAGCCAGCCACTGTCCCTCTCACAACCTCAGTCTCCTCCCCAAACAGGAATCAGATTTCATAAAAAACATTCTAATCTTGTGCTTGTGACCCTTAATGGGATGGATACTGGAGCCAGTTTATTTATCTTTATTTTTTGATACATCTCATCATTTATTGAAATGTTCTTTTATTACTCTCATTAAAGTTTTGTGGTTTTTTAAAAAATATAAAACCAGCACTTTTCCTTTTAGGGTTTTAGCGAGGTGTTTTGTAGTTTTTCTTGTGGGGTCAGTTGAAATGCGTAAGGTAGTGAGACCCCAGCACTCTAAGCTAGTGTTTGGAGCATGACTCTGGGGCCAGCTGCCTGGGTTCAAATCCTTCATGTCCATGTGACCTGGGACCCAAGTCACTTAACATTCCTGAAACATCAGGTGATAAGAACAAGCTCCGCCCCAGAAGTGAGCTGATAACCCACAGGAAGCACTTAGTACAGTACTTGGCACATCACAAGTGCGTGATAAATATTTGCTAGCCACCCATGATCATTATTTCTCATTACTATTGTCCACATTCCTCGTCACTCTCTCTAATCCTGTTTGCTCTGAATAACAGCTTTGGCTGTCCCTGAGAACCACCCTGGAAGCTTATTAAAAAGACCAGTCACACCCTCAGAGAGCCTGATTTAAATGGGGTGAGGCGGGGCTTGAGTGTCGGTATTTAAAAAAAATTCCTAACACGATTCTAACGTGAAGGCAGAGTTAAGAACTGCTGCCCTACTCCACCTGTTTGCTTTTAATGTGAGACAGTGAATGCTTAACAGAGACTAGACCATAGTCAACCTCGCTATCATCAATCCCTTCTTAATCCTAAGAGGCATCATAGCAAAGTGGTGGGGCCTGGAGCCAGACTACCCACGTCTGCCAAGTCCAACTGGGTGACCTTGGTCAAGGAACTTGACCTTTCTGTGCCTCAGTTTCTTTATCTGTAAAACGGGGACAAAATGCTTTATAATTGTGCAAATGTATTGAAACAATATATTTTAGAGTACCTAGTACATGCTTAATAAATGTTAGTTTTTATTGTTATTAAATCTCTCTGGGCCTCAGTTTCCTTTCAGGTATAAAACACTCTACTATTTGTAAGATGAAAGGAAACAAATGCACAGAGCCAGGCATGCAGTTTTCCATACTCAGTGGCTCCCATTAATTATCACTACAGATCCATATCCCTGTCTCAAAGCCTTTGGATGTGTTATATTTGAGGATTCAGAATTTTTTTAACTTAAGGAAAATAATAAGGAGCATCTACCCTATAATATTACAGGACGCCCCCAATGGGGTCTGAGGCACTCTTTATGCAATAGTTTATCATTTCGCATGTAAGCGTAGGCAGAGTCATACGACATGGGATAAAGATTATAAATAGCCTCAGGTTGGTTCAAGTTGTGGCGCTGACACCCAGACCCGCACCCCGGGCAATGCCCTCCCGCGGGAGGGGGCCACTCACATAGATGAGGCCGGAGTAGTATCGCTCGCGGAGGTTGTGCAGTACGGAGGCCTCGTTGAGGCAGGTCAGCTCAGCCATGTCCTCGGCCTTGCTGAACTTGGGTGGGTTCATGCGCTGGATCTGGTCCCGCGGCAGCCGCAGCCGCCGCCCACTCTCCGCCAGCTCCACCTCGGCTTCCTCCTCGCCCTCGTCCCGCAGGGCCGCCGCCTCGAAGCCGTGCAACTCCGAAGGCACCCACACCAGGCGCCGTGCCGTCCACTCCACCTGCGGGGACATGGCCGAGCCCCCGGGCACACTCCCCACGCCCGGCCCACGGGGCGCGAACAGGAACGGCTGGGCCGCCTCGGGCACTGGGCCAGGCCTGGGGGGTGCCTTCCGCCCGGGCACCGACACGGTCACTGCTGCCATGGTCTGCAGGGAGAGAGCAGAGGGCGAGGTTCAGGGAAGGGGGGGCTCCATCCCCACCCCAGATCCCCCAGGCAGTCGCCACTGCCTTTCTCCACCAGACCTCGATTTACACGTCTGCAAAATGGATCCACAGATCTTCCTTTACTCATTCCACCCATTCACCTCTCTATCCATTCATTCATTAAATAATTCTGTTTGTGTGTGTGTGGCCACACTACGTGGCTTGTTGGATCTTAATTCCCTGACGAAGGATTGAACCCTGGCCACAGCAATGAAAGCTCCAAGTCATAACCACTGGACCCCCAGGGAATCCCTGATTCAATAATTCTTTAATAACAACCTAAATGTTCATCAACAGATGAATGGACAAAGATGTGGTACATATATACAGTGGAATGCTCCTCAGCCATTAAAAAAAGAATGAAATAATGCCATTGGCAGCAACAGGGATGGACCTAGAGATTATCATACTAAGTCAGACAAAGACAAATATCATATGATATCGCTTCTACGTGGAATCTAAAATATGACACAAACGAACTTATCCACGAAACTGAAACAGATTCACAGACATAGAGAACAGATTTGTGGTTGCCAAGGGGTGGGGGATGAGGGAGGGAAGGATTGGGAGTTTGGGATTAGCAGATGCCAACTATTATATATAGAATGGATAAACCACAAGGTCCTACTGTATAGCACAGGGACACATGTTCAATATCCTGTGATAAACCCTAATGGAAAAGAATATGAAAAAGAATATATATATGTATAACTGAGTCACTTTGCTGTACAGCAGAAATTAACACCACATTGTAAACCAACTATACTTCAATAAAACAGATTTTTAAGAATTAATTCTCTAATAAGCCAAGCTGTGAGCCAGGCACTATTCAAGGCATCAGCCATATAGCCAAAGACCAGCCAGAAAAAGATCCCTGCCTTCCTAAGGTGTTTACATTCTAGCCCTGCTCTGGCTATTTCGGGAGCCATGGCCCTGTGTGGCTACTGGAAAGTTGAAATGGAGAATCCAAACTGAGGTGGGTTCTGAGCATAAGACACACACCCAGTTTCAAAGACGGTACAACAAAAAGCTCATTCGTGTTTTTTACATTGGATGACATATTGCACTGGTAATATTTTGGATGTATCGGGTTAAATAAAATACATCATTAACATTCATGTCACTTGTTCCTTTTTATATTTTTATTTTGAAAGTGGCTAGAAATTTTTTTTTTTTTTTTTTTTTGCGGTACGCGGGCCTCTCACTGTTGTGGCCTTTCCCGCTGCGGAGCACAGGCTCGGGACGCGCAGGCTCAGCCGCTCTGCGGCATGTGGGATCTTCCCGGACCGGGGCACGAACCCGTGTCCCCTGCATCGGCAGGCGGACCCCCAACCACCGCGCCACCAGGGAAGCCCCTAGAAATTTTTAAATTACACATTTGGCTTGCATTGTGTTTGTATGAGTTCGCACTGCTCTAATCCCAGGAGATGGATTCAAAGATAAATAAGTAAATTATATAGTATGTTAAATGATGATACATGCCAAGTATAAAAATGAAACAGGGAACAGGAGATGTTAGGGGTTGAGGGGAGCTGAAGTTTTAATTGGGGTGGCCAGGGAAAGCCTCTTTGATGTGGCATCAGAATAAAGATCTGAGGGAGATGAAGGAAGCAAGCCATGGGAACGTCAGGAGGAAAAGCATTCCAGGCTGGGAGAATAGCTCCGTGCAAAGGCCCTGGGGCAGGTGTGTGCCTGTATGTCTGTGGCACTGTGAGAGGCCAGTGTGGCTGGTGCCAGGTGATCCAGGCAGAGAGGGCGGTAGGTAAGGTAAGATTAGGGACCAAAGGGGTCAGATTGTGTTGTGATGAGGACCTTGATCTCATAGATGTGAGCCCTAGGAGGGTGTCAATCTGTTTTCTGTAACTCAGGTTCCCTGACCACCTCTGGTGTACCCCAGAACAGACCTGAATCTCATCCCTTGGTTAATGGCTTCCTTCCCTGTGACCTGACTTCCTTCTCTTTATAATGGGGAGACTGGCCCCATTCATTCACTTCTGCATTCACTCAACATTCCTTGAGGCTGTTCAAGTACCAGGCTCTGCCAAGAGTGAGTCTGGAGACCCAGAGATGAGTCAGACAGGGCCCTGCTTTGAGGAGCTCCTGGTCTGGGGGTGATCTAGTCTTGGACAGTTCTAGTCTCAGACAGTCAGAACCCAAGATGAGCTGTGAGCTGATAGCGGAGGCACTGGGGGAGCCAGCCTGTGCTAGACCCCTCCCCGCCCTTAAAGGGGCTGCAGACCAGTAGTGAACAGACCACGGCAATTCTACAGCAGTCTAAGCACAGGTCAGGAAAAAAGTCGGCCTCTATTCTCTCCTCAAACAGCCACCCCTGCCTGGCCACCGCCACCCCTGTCACAGGAACCCCCCAACGTTCTGTCTCTCCCACCTCGGTGCCTCTGCCTCTGCCCTCCAGGCCCCCCCACCTCCGACATATGCCTGGAGAAGTCCCTCCAAACACCCAGCTCCTCTTGGGGCATCCCTAAATCTGGTCCCATCAGGCTCTTGTCTTTCCCTCACCCAGAAACTCAGCTCCAGGCCACATGTCCCTCTTCCCCCCAGACCCTCTCCTCACCACCAGCAGTCCCAGGCCCCCAGCCCACCCCGTGACGTTTGGCCCTGATGCTCTCATTTGGTCCTGATGCTCTCGGGCCTCAAACCCAAGGCCCCTGCACTCCAACAGCAGGCTTCTCCCACCGTTGGATACCATTTCTCCACTTCCCAGGCCCCAAGTTGCCCAGGCTCACCCCAGGCCTCCTGTACGGCCCTGATCCATTCACAGAGAGCAGCCCTGATCCATTCATAGCCAAGGCCCATCCCTGGGACTTTACCCCCACCCTCACCCCACCCACTTCCTCTCCAGCCTGCGGCCTTTGACCAGGAAGGGTTTGGGAGTTTTTTGCAATCACCCAGCCCTACGCTTCCCCTCCCTAGAGCCAGGAATCTGGGCCCCCAGTCCCTCCTCCCTTGGACCCAGGAGTCCAGGCCTCCAGCCCCCTCCTCCTCCAGACTCAGGAGTCTGGGCCCCCAGCAGGCTACTCATCCAGGATCCAGGAATCGGAACCTACAGCCCCCTCCTCCCTTGGACCCATGAGTCCGAGCCCCCTCACCTTACTGCAGGCGGGCTAGAGCTGAAGACGCCTGGGACATCCAGATTCTGAGGGCTGATAACAGCTCTGATGAGGTGGGCCTGCCCCTTTGGCAGCCCCACCCTCCCTAGCCTGCAGGAACACCTTTGCCAGGGCTCATTTCTGTCACCAGCGCAGGTGAGGGCACCTGCCCTGGGAGGGGCAGAGACTGCTGGGCTGGAAAGGAAAAGGAGCCAGGGATCGCCCCTGGGGCAGGGGCTGGGGCCCTTGGCATCTGGCCCTCTGACCTCAGTCTAGTGCTAGGATTCAGGGGTCTGCTCTGCCCCCAGACTCGGAAATCTGGGCCCCCAGACCCAGGAGTCCAGGTGCCCAGCCCCTTCCTCCTTCAAGACCCACAAATTCAGGCTCCCAGACACAGAGTCCTGGCACCAGTGCCTTCCTCCCTCCAGACCTAGGAGCCCAGACTCCCAGAGCAGTCCTTAATCAGACCTGGGATTCCTGACCCCCAGCCCCTCTCCTCAGATCTCGGAATCTCAGCACCCAACCCCCATCTCCCTGAGACCCAAGTGCCCGTGCAGCTGTCCCCTCAACCCGCGGATCCTCGGGGCTACCTGGGGGGCGCCGGCTTGGTACAGGAAGCGGGAAGATGGGGAGGAGGCACGGGAACCCAAGTCCTCTTCCGAGCTCTCAGGTGCGGCTACCTCCGCGGTCCAGCGCGGGGCGGGGCCACGTCACGTCACCGGGAGGGAGCCCGGCTCTGATGTCACCCAGCACCTGCCCGGCTTGGGAAGGGGGCGGGTCCTGGAGTTGCAAGGCTCTAGACAGGGGGACGGCGGGAGGCGGGGATAAGCCTGTTGCCAGGTGGGCGGCAGCGGCGGCAGCAGCAGCGCCAGGGGCCCCTCCTTCTTCTGGCGAGCAAAGGTCAAGGACCCGCGTCAGAGGGGGCTGAGGACTCCGGGGGTTCAAATCCCGCTCAAGCTTCCTGGGCATCGGCTTTCCTCTCCGCGAATTGAGGCCAATGAAATGAATAAGCCGATGTGGGAGAAAGTGCCCAGCCCAGCGCTTAAACAAGTAATGCCTCACGACGTCATTTAATCTCGCTGAACTTCAGTTTCCCCGACCCTGGAAATGGGACCACACAATCCACAGAAAGCACTAGGAGTAGCAAAGAAGACGACAAAATGTTTTTCTAGGCTCTGGAGCTTCAGTTCATTTCTCTCAGGGGTGAATTGAGGACTAAATAGTGGTAAGCGCACCTACTATGTGCCGGGTGTTTTCCTGCTTTTAGAACAGCTGTCCAAATTCATAGAATGATCTCAAAAACCAGTAAGATAGGGACAGTCAGAATCTCCACTTCTCTGATGGGGAAACTGAGGCATGGAGAGGTGAACGAAGTAAACTGCTCAAGGTCATACGGTCAGTAAAAGGGAGAAATGGGATCCAAGCCCAGACCATTTTCTGTCATTCTAAAGAGGGGATTTGAGAGCAACGTGTCCTCAAAGATGTCAATTTCCTCCTCCCAACTGGTAATTCCCTCAACCTGCTTCCCCATCTATTAGAGACTACAGCCTTCCTTGGGGGACTACTGTGGGATTAAAAAGGTAAAGGAACCCAGCGCACAGCTGGTCTCTGAAGTGTTGTTCTCAACCCTGTCCCCCTGCAGTCACCGCCTCTGTCCAGCCTGTTTTACCCTCCCTGTAAAATGGGTGCAATATAACCCATCTCGAGTTAATATAATTAAAGGTAATTATTTAGTTATAAAAATAAAAGCACCCAAGTACACCGTGGGGGCTCAAAGATGTCCTTCCCCACCCTTCTGTTCCGCCAGTCATGATGATCCCTGTCTCTGGTCCGCAATTTTTACACGTGAAAATAGAGACACTGTCATCTGGGAGTGGGGGATTGAAGGCAATGACTCAGGTATTAAAGCGTCCAAGGTCCCAAAGCGAGCCTCAGTTTCCCCTTCTGCGGAGTAGGCCTGGGGCTCCGGCGAGGACCCCGACCCGGCCTCGCACATAGTAGGAGCTCGAGTTGGGGGAGTGTAGGCGCCCCGCCCCACCCCCCTCCCTTCGACCCCCCGCTGCCGTCCGGCTGCTCGCCCGAGGTGACTGTCCGCGTCACCGCCCCTCCCCCGCAGCTCGCGCCGGCCTCCAGAGCCCCGACCGGAGCCCCGAAGCTCCAGCCTCCCCGGGCCCAGTCCCACTTCACCGCCTCAGGCGGGCATTTGGCCCCGGGCACTCACCGGCTTCCAGGGCCGTCCAGAGGCTTCGGCCTGGGGAGAAAGAGAGGCGGGCCAGTCAGGAAAGCCCCGCCCACACAAGCGCAGCAGGGGCCAATCGGCGCCCGCTGCGGCAAACTATGGACCCGCCCACGAGGGACGCTCCCGCCAATCAAGAGGAGCGGCTGGCGGGCGGGGCCAATCAGAAGTTGCCGGAGTGTGCCAGCCGTGGGAAAAGAACGGCGCCGGAGCGTGGAGCTAGGCGGCGCGGTCATAGGCGGGACCCAAAGTCTGACAGGCAAGGGGTGAGACCAATGGCGAGACTCGGGGGGCGGCCAGGGGCGGGAAGCCCAAGGGACCCGGGTGAATGGGCCGCTTTGTGCACGAGGCATGAATGAGGGCCTTTGTAAGGGTCGGCGTGGGGGGGGCGGCCGGAGGCCGGAATGCCTGGGTCCCCCGGGAGCCGGCGGGCATGAAGGAAGGGAGAGAGAATTCACTTTTGTCGAACGCCGACCGCGTACCACCAGGCACTCTCCCAGGCTCTCACCCACCCAGAGGTGTGGGCATTACTGTCAGTAATAATAATGATCATTTATTGAGTGCCCGATGTATGCCAGGAGCTGTGCTAAGCGCTTTACCTGCATGATCTCATTTAATCCTTACAACTACCTCTTGGAATTGGTGCTGTTAAGAGCTTCATCTTCCAGGTGAGATAAACCGAAGCTTAGAAAGAAGGTGTTTAATTGCGGAAAGTCATGGAGCTGGCAAGTGGCAGAGCAAGGACTCAGATCCCGCCAAATCTGACGCTAGAACTTGCGCTCTTAACCACCAGGCTACACCCAGACGTTAGTTAATGCTTCCCAAATTACAGATGGAAAAACTGAAGCTCAGGAGAGGTAGGCACCTTCCCAAGGTCACAGAGTGAAGGCTCCACTGAACCCCGAGGTGGTGTCCATGTCCGAAGCTAGCATGTCGCTGGAGAGCCCTGCACCACTGAGCTGTGTCCCCCATTTACAGGTGTACATTGAGGCTCCAGGAGGAGTGAGCCTCTGGGCTGGCAGTGGGGGTGGCTGCTTGGGACTCAAGTCCCAGCCAGCCTGCCAACCTGGCTCTGCTGCTCAACAGCTGTGTGGGCTTGAGCCCACTTTGCTGGCCTTTTGTGAGGGTCCATTTATTTCTGCATCTGTAAAATGGGGAGGATGGTCTCTCTGCCTCTACCTTCACCTCCCTCTCCCCCTCCCCCCACAGCCTATTGCCCATGGGATCCTGTCAGACTTTATTCAGACTGTGCCCCTCCTCTGCTCCAAACCTTTCATGGCTCCTTCTCAGAGTAAAAGCGAAAGTCCTCACTATGGCCCACAAAGCCCTGCATGATGTGGTCCCCAGGGGCCCTGTGTGATACTGTTTTCCCTTCATTCAGCTCCAGTGATACAGGCCTTCTGGCTGTTCCTCAAACACTCCCCAGGCATGGTGCTGCCTCAGAGCCTTTGCACTGGCTGTTCCTTTCACCAGGAATCTTTCTTCCCCCAGGTTTTGCATGGCTGCCTCCCTCTCACGTCATCCGGTCAGATCCAATGTCACCTCCTTCAGCAGGTGTGTCCTAACCATTCTGTAGAAAACATTTCCCCTCATCACTCTCTCTCCCTTTGACTTTGCTTTGTTCTTTTTTCCTCATAGCACTAGTAGAGGTTTGTTTGGTTGGTTTTTTTTTTCTACTTGTTTACCTGTTTATCTTCTGTCTCCCCACTAGAACGTAAACCCCACAAGGATGAGGATCTTTGTTTTGCTGCGTGCTGGCTCCTCTGGGCCTGGCACACAGTAGGCGCTCGATACGTGTTTGTTGAATCAATAGTAACAAGTCCTTGTATTGTGTGAATTAAATGAGTTAATACATGCAAAGAGCTTAGAGCAGTCCTGGCCTCGGGGAAAGACTAAATAAACAAATTATGATTACTGTTGTTATTTATTGCTCTACAAATGGCCTGCTGATAGCATGCAGGAGAGAAACAAGAGAGAGAAAGTCCAGAGCAAGGCAAAGATGCCAGAGAAAGGGAAAAATAGACAGGTAAGAGATGGGAAATGAAGAGACAGAAGGAGAGAGCTGGAGTTGGTCTGAGAGCAGACAGAAGTGAGAGCATCCAACTCCCAACGCATTTGCTCAGCAATGGCAAAGGTGAGTCCTTGTAGGCAAGAAGCTTTGAGATTGCCACGGCCACTGCCCATTTCTTTGCAGACAGGGAAACTGAGTTCCAAGGAGGGGAGGACCTTTCCAAGGACATCCTCAGTGATAACACAGCTCACAGGTATGAAGTTGACTGTGTGCTGGGAACATGACCATCATGTCAATGCCTCCTCATGCCAGTCCTATGAGTTGGCACTGTCATTACCTCACTTTACAGTCCCGCAAGGTGCCCAGGGTCACCCACCTGCTCCTGATGGCAGATCTGGGCTCAGACTGCTGTAGGTCAGACTCCTGAGTCTGTGCTGTTAACCAAGACAGAGAGGAGAGCACCTGTTACTCCGGCCCGAGTGTCCACCATGGAAGCCTCCTGCCGTGAGGCTAACAGGAGCTGCTGTTTATTGAGTGCCTACTGTGTGCTTGACATTGTGCCCTTCGTATGTATTTAACTCATTGGATTCTCTCAACAATCCTACGAGATTGATACTTTTATTATCTGCATTTGACTGATAGAAAACTGGGCTCAAATAGATGAAAATCTCATGTGCCCCAGGGAAGAGTGTGGCCTGGGACACAACAGAAGTTCAAACAGGAAGGAAGCCTCGGGCATGCACATTCTAACCATTTCCTGCCTTGTGACTGGTGATGTCATCAGCACCCTCTGGGATTAAATCTACCTGGCAACTAGTGATGTCATCATTCCCACCGAGGGTCTAAACTGGAGATCTATATGGGTAACTGATGACATCACCAAAGGATAATATTGAGCTTCCTTTTGCTGAGGGTTTTCTATGAGCTGGATGCCTGTACTAAGCACATTAATAGTTGCTGATATTCACTGAGTGCCTACTGTGTGCCAGGCACAGTTCTAAGCTCTTTATATGTATTAAGTCCCATAATCCTCCCAATAACTCTAAATGGTAGGTACTGGTGTCATACTCATTTTATAGGTGAGGACACTGAGGGAAAACTGCCCAAGACTGCACAGCTAGAAAGCATGAGAACTTGGATTTGACCCAAGCAGTCTGGCCCCAGAGCTTGCGTTGTGGATCCCTATGTGAAACCACCAGAATGTAGCCGAGACCCAGGAAACCAGGTCAGAAGGAGACACTTTGCTGCCTCAGAGCCCTCCATCTGGCCTCCATCCAAGTCTGCCAGACAGGGTCCTCAGGATAAAACTTCAAACTCATTCCCTTGACGGTCAAGGCATCCCCACCATGCATCCACCTCTTCACCCCAGGCACTGGGATTGTCTCCACTAAATTGTGAGTCCTTGGCTATGAGGGACCAGGTCTGATTCCTCTCTGGGTCCCGAGGGTGCAGGATAAACTGCAGTAGAGAGGGAACTCGGAAAATGGGGATGGATAGAATACTGGGATAAATGTGTATAAGAAGAAAAGGAAATAGGAGTGTGGGAGCTTTCTCAGTTCCCAGCGGGATTCCTTCCAGCTGAAACAGCCCCATTATTCGTAACTCATAACTACCTTGTTGTCCAGAAGCTTAGTAATGGGCAGCGCAAGTGTGGGGAAAAAATAGCAGGGAGCTAAGTTCATATACAGAAACGAAACGTTGGAGCTGAGACGGGAGGAGACAGGAGAGTCAGGGAGGGGGCTTCTCTATGGAAGAGGGTTAGGGGGATTTTTTAAGTGTGAAAAAAATGGGGGAGCAGTTTCCATGCCTGGCAGGGGTTAAGGAGCCCCAAGTCTTAATAGAGAAAAAGAAAGGGACAAAGAGTGTGTTAAGTTTCTCTGTGGGTCCTGACTGTATTCCTGCCTGGGCAATTCCTCTGTGGCAAAGATGTGATTGGTTCCAGTATTTTATTTTTGGTCCCTGGGCTGTTGTTTTCCTGCATGTGACTGGAACTGGCTTTGAGACAAGAGTCATCTGGCAGCCTTGTGTGGGTCACAGATGAGTGACAGGCTCAGTTATGCGACAACAAATATTTACTGAGTGCCTACTATGTGCCAGGGCTTGTTCCTGACCAGGGGTCTGCCCACGTTTTCTGTAAAAGCCAAACAGTAAATATTTTCAGCTTTGAGAGCCAGATGGTCTCTGCTGTAACTACTCTACTTGGTGGCAGAGAAGGAAAGCAGCCATAGACAATATGTAAATGAATGGGTGTGGGTTTGTTTCAATAAAACTTTATTTATACAAACAGGAAGTGGGAGCATTTAGCCTGTGGGCTGTAGTTTGCAGACCCCTGTTCCGGAAGCCGAGGAGATGGAGTGAACAAAGATGTAGTCTCAGCCCTCAGAGAATTCAGATATTAATCTACTCCTATATGGCAGGCAGAGGAAAGCTGTTCACATCTAAGTTAGATCTTATCCCTCCTCTGCTCAGGGCCCACCTCTGGGTCCAGTCTCAAAGTTAAAGCAAAGTCCTCACCAGGTCCCACGGGCCCTATACCAACAGGCCCTCTTTGTCCCCTCTCTATCCACAGCTCCCACCCTCTCCCCCTTGATTACTTTGCTCCAGCCATGCTGGCCTCCTCAATGCTTCTCAAACACACAGGGCTCAGCCCTGCCTCAGGACTTTTGCACGTGCCATTCTCTCTCTACTAGAATGCACTTCCCTTAGAAAACCACTTGGCTCCCTCATCTCCTTCCAGTCTTTACTTAAATACCACCTCCTCCATGAGGACTTCTCTGAGCAACCTCTCCTCTGGACCCCTGATACCCCTCACCTGTTCTGCATTTTCTTTGACCACAGCACTCAGCATTCTCCAACCTGCCAGTAATTTACTTACTACACTTACTGTTTATTGTCTGAAGCCCCCGACTAGAATGTCAGCTCTGTGTGGGTGGGGATTTTTGTCTGTCTTGTCCCCTGCTGTGTTCCCAGTGCCTACAACAGAGCCTGGAACTCTGTAGATCCTCAACAAATACTTTCTGGGTGGTGAACACAGACACCAAACAAGTGAACACATAATTACAGAGCACAGTGACAAGTCAGGGTAAGCGCTACAAAGAAATAGCAATGGAAGGTAAGAGAGGGAAGGGGTTGGGTATGTTCTTTCAAAAAGGGGGTCAGGAAAGGCTCCCTGAGGAGGTGACATTTGGAGTGGAAATATCATATGACCGTGGATACTGATGAATAAACACATGAATGGATGGTTGTGTAACTGGTGGAATAAATGAATGAATGAGGGCAGAGATGTTTGTTTGAATGGATGGATTAATAAATGAATGCATGGAGCTATACACCATGAATAAATAAGTGGGCAGATGGATGGAAGAATCAATTCATGCATAAATGGTGGAACAGCTGGACAAATGGACAGAAGGACTGATGATGGAAGGATGGATGGATGGTTGGATGGTTGGATGGATAAGTGATCTTTCATGCCTCCATAACCTTTGCACATGTTGTGCCTTCTGCTCATTACTCCTTCTCTCCATCTCTTCACCCCAGGAAACTCCAGGTCAACTTCTCAAGGCCCCCTCTGTGCTCAGAGTGTGTAGGGGGCTTCCTGGTCTCACTCCACCCCATGCCCCACAGGAGTTTTCTCACTCTCTTGTTGATACTCTGATCACACTGGATTGGAATAATGTCTGCAGGTACCTTTATAGACCAGCATCCTCCATCTCATTTCCCTAGCCAGATGTACCCCCGGTAATATTTTGGTGTGTATTCACAAAAAGTTTACTATGTAATTTTATGAGTTTCCTGACCCACAGAAACTGTGAAATGATAAATAGATGTTATTTTAAGTCACTAAACTTTTTGTTATGCAGCAATATAAAACTGTCTTGGGTATTAGGCTCAGAGAGGTGAAGCAACTTGCCCCAGATCAAGGGGCAATTCCTGCTCTGTCATCCAACGCCTGGTGTCCTTCCAGTATAGCCTCTTCCCAGGTGAGGGCACTCAGCTGTCTATCTCCCCCCGCTGGGCTGGAAACTCCTCAAGGACAGGGACCAGGGTCGGTTCCTCTCGGGCTCCTCGGAGCCCGACACAGCGGCCGGTGTCCCTCGGGCCTCCAGAACCATCTGCCAACCTGAATGAAATGCAGGCTGGGGGGGCAGGTAAGGCAGATGTATCATTAATGAATATATAGCAGGCTGTATATGACAATAGCCTGGTGACAGGGTGGAAACTATATATGCCAAGAGTCCCCATCTGGTTTCAACTTGCCTCCTGCCTCCTCATCTCCCCCTCCCCTGCATTCCAGCCTCCTGGGGGCACACCTGTCCCAGGACCCACCTCTGAGCCCCAGCCTGAGCCCATGCAAGGACCTCTCCTTGGAATGTCCTTCTTTTCCTTTCTTCCATTCCCACTGTGACAGGTGATTCAGGCAATGCCCACACCTCACCCACGTGAGCTCACCTTTGCACACCAGACAAGCCTTCCTTTGTCGTGGATCCCTTCAGCATCTGATAAAACCTACGGACTCTTTCTCAGAAAAATTAAGTTGCGTTTATGAGGTATAATTTATAGACAAATGTATAATCATATCATAGATATATGTATAGTTTTCCTAGGTAAAATTCATTCTTTCTAGTGGACAGTCTGTGAAGTTTTGACAAATGCTGACAGTGGTGTAACCACCGCCGCGATCAAAATACAGGGCAGATCCATCACCCCTGAAATTCCCTTGCCCCTTTTGTAGTTTCTGTCGCCTAGCTCTACAGGCAGCGCTACATTTGATCATATGTCCTAAAAATTTCTCTGTGTCAGTCCATTCATGTCTTTCTCATTCAAAAAAAAAAAAAAAAACGCAGCACAGAATTCCGTAACACAAATGCATCGCAGCTTATTTTACACAGTCCCCAGTTGATGGGGTTGACGGACATTTACATTGATAGAACCCCTTAGATTGTCTCCAGCGTTTTGCTATTATAAAGAAGGAAATGGGGGAATGGTGAATGTTCTCATATATGTCTCCTTATGAATACAGAGCAATTGTTTCTCCCTAGTGGATACTAGTACTAGTCCTGGTAGATCGTAGGGCACGTGCATTGTTCCCTAATTTTTATTATGAAACATTTCAAGCACGTAGAAACATTGAAAACAGGTGTGCAATGAGCACACAGTTAGATCCCACAGTTGTACCATTTTACTGTATGTGCTTTATTACAAATGTATCCCTTTTTCCTTCGCTCTAGCTCAGTGGTTCTGAACCAGGAGCAACTTTGCTCCTGGGGGGACATCTGGCATTGTCTGGAAGCCTTTTTTTTTTTTATTGTCGCAACCTGTGTGTGTGGGAGAGAATCTTATTAGCATCCTGCAACCCACAGGACGGTTCCCCACAACGAAGCATTCTCTGGCCCCAAGTGTTAATAACGCTGAAGTTGAGAAACATGGCAGTCTGCCCATTCGCTAAAATAATTTGCAGACATCAGTCCAGTTCATCCTACACACTTCGTCACACACATTATCAGCTAGAGTTTGTTATTTCTTCAATGGTTCTTTCTTTGAGGTAAAATGTATATACAGCAAAACGCACAAGTCCTAAAGATACCGTTCGATACGTTTTGACAAATATATACCCAACTATGAAAATATAGAGAACATTTTCATGCCCCGGGAAGTTATCACATGCTCCTTCCCTGTCAATTCCTGACTCCACCCCGCCCCTCACCCGACCCCAGGCAACTACTGCTCTGATTTTTATCACCATAGATTAAGTTTTATCTGTTCTAGACCTTTTCATGAACAGAAACCTCCAGCTGGTTATGTTTTGTGTCTGGTTTCCTTCACTCCGCAAAGTGCTTTTAATATTCATCCATGTTGTTGTAGGAATCCGTAGTCTCTTCCTTTTTATCAGTGTGTGGTATCCCACTGTATGGACGTACACATTTGTTGATCCCTTCTCCTGCTATTGGACACATATTTCCAGTTTGGGGTTATTATGAATAAAGCTGCTATCAATACAGCTGCTCAGCACAGGGAGATCAGCTCGGTGCTTTGGGACCACCTAGAGGGGTGGGATAGGGAGGGTGGGAGGGAGACGCAAGAGGGAGGAGATATGAGGATATATGTATATGTATAGCTGATTCACTTTGTTATAAAGCAGAAACTAACACACCATTGTAAAGCAATTATACGCCAATAAAGATGTTTAAAAAAAGATACCCATAAAAAAATAAATAAAATTATTATAGAATTTACCCCCCCCCCAAAATATTCTTTTACCAGTCTTTTCTTTGGGTACATGTTTTTATTTCTCTAGAATGGAATTTCTTTCTTTTTTTTTTTTTTTTTTAATTTTTATTTATTTATTTAATTTTGGCTGCATTGGGTCTGTTGCTACGTGCGGGCTTTCTCTAGTTGCGGTGAGCGGTAGCTACTCTTCGTTGTGGTGTGCGGGCTTCTCATTGTGGTGGCTTCTCTTGTTCCAGAGCACGGGCTCCAGGCACGCAGGCTCAGTAGTTGTGGCGCACGGGCTTAGTCGCTCCGCGGCATGTGGGATCTTCCCGGACCAGGGCTCAAACCCATGTCCCCTGCATTGGCAGGCAGACTCTTAACCACTGTGCCACCAGGGAAGTCCCTAGAATGGAATTTCTTAGTCACAGAGTGGATGTGGGTTTAACGTCTAAGAAAATGCCACATCTTTTCCTGAAGTGGCTGTATTAGCTTCCTATTGCTGCTATGACAAATTGCCACAATCTTAGTAGCTTAAAACAGCACAAATTATTTAGTTCTGGAGCTCAGATGTCTGAAATGGGTCTTACAGGTCTAAAATCAAGGTGTCAGAGGAATTGTGTCTCTTCTGGAGGCTCTAATCCATCCCTTAGACTGAGTTTTAGGATCATACCGCCCAGTATGGTGGCCCACTAGTCACATGAGTCTGTTTAAGCTTAAATGAATTAAAATGAAATAAGATTGAAAATTCGGTTCCTTAGTGTCGCTAGCCATATTGCAAACGCTCAATAGCCACACAAGGCTTGTGGCTACCATGTCAGCAGCACAGATCTGGAACTTTAATTTCCAACCCTTCTCAAGGCTGCCTTCATTCCTCGGCTCCTGGCCTCATCACTCCAACCTCTGCTTCCATCTTCCTCTCTGACCCTGACGCTCCTCCCTCCCTCTTACTAAGACCCTTGTGATGACATTCAGGACCCACCTGGATAATCCAGGATACTCTCCCCAACTCAAGATCCTGAATTTAACCATATCTGCCAAGTCCCTTTTGCCACGTAAGGTAATGTTCACAGGTCCTAGGGATCAGGATGTGGACATCTTTGGGGGATATTACTCTGCCTGCCGTTTACATTTCCACCATCAGTGAATGAGCATTCTGGTTGCTCCACCTCCTCACCAACATTTAACACTGTCAGTTATTTTAATATCAACCATCATGGCAGATGGGTTGTACCTCATTACAGTTTCAATTTGCACTTCCCTGATGACGAATGATGTTGACCATTTCTCCAGGAGCTTATTGGCCATCTGTATTTTCTCCTTCATGAAGTGTCTGTTCAGATCTTTCGCCCATATTTGAACTGGGTTTTTTTGTCTTTTTCTTTCTGAGTTCCAGGAGGGATGTGTGCCTTTTTTATTTGACTGATTCAATTCACACTCCTGTCATCCACATAGAAAATTCCCAATCTGTCCCTCTTTGTTATTCTTCTATCTCTCTTATCTCCCCTCCACTGCCACCTCAGAAGTCCTTGAGGCTGTCTGTGTCTTTGAGGAAAGCAGGGTATTTCTTTACACTTCCTGGGGAGTAGGTTTAGTTTTAGGACCACTTTGCCCAACATGGTCGCCAGTAGTCACATAAGTCTGTTTAAGTTTAAATGAATTAAAATTAAATAAGTTTGAAAAGTCAGTTCCTTAGTCCTCCTAGCCATATTTCAAATGCTCAACAGCCACATGAGGCTGGTTGCTACCATGTTGGCAGCACAGACATGCAACATTTCCCTTTCGTGGAAAGTTCTAGAAGTATCTACAGGGAAATCAACCTGTCTCTTGCAGAAGTGACTGCCTTTCTTAAGATTACACAAATGTGTTATTATGCCAGACAACTGCCTTCCCACTGCGGGTGAAGAGAAGAAGAAATAAAGAAGTGGCAAGAATGAGAAAAAAATCCAACCATTCCACTCATTACATTAAAAAAAATACACACTTAATTACCATCTAATGATTATTTACTGAGTGCCAGGTGCTTTCTTGACTAGGTTATCTGACATACGTTTATTCCCGGAGACATAAAGGAGGGGCAAGAGAGAAAGACACTCCAGCCAAGCCCTTTCTTTTCCAAATAGCAGAGGGATTAACTCTTTAAATTCCACACCTCTTGGTGTCAGACATCCTGGAAGGAAGTCTCTCATAAATGTTCTGTGCACTTACCCTAAAACAAGACTCATTATCTTTCCTGCCAAACCTGCTCTAATACCTGTATTTTCTCTCTTGGTAAATGGCTTCTCCGTACATCCAGTTGTCTAGGTTAGATAACAGAGGCACCATCATCACTGCCTCTCTCCTCCTTGCACCTCTCCCACAGCTGGGCCCTCTGGCTGCCATCTCTGCCCAAGCCTTTCTCTCCATCCCCATGGCTACAGCCTCAGTTCAGGCTCTTACCCCATCCTCCTCCCAGGCCTCCAGATTTCCCCTCTGGCCTGTCCCCCATGTGGTCCCAGGTCTTTCTACACCCAGAGCTCATCCTCTGCTCAGTTCTCCCAGGGCTCCCCAGTGCTTCTAGGACAACATCCCAGACCTTCAATTTTCATCTCTGCACAAGCACTGCCCCCTTTACCCAGAATTCCCTCCCCCTCTCTCCCTGGTGAACTCCTGTTCATCCTTTAACACCTAACTCAAATATCCCCTCTTTCAGGAGAAGAGATATGTGTCTGGAACTGAGAAGGAGGTTAAGTGTCCTAGAGATGCAAGGTTAAAATGTCTGGGTTAGGTGTCCTAGAGATGCAGCACCCTATAATACTGCATGCCACAGCCCCATAAAACTAACCTGTGCTTTCTTCTCTGTGTAAGCCCAGTGGTTTCCTACCTCCTTACCTTTGCCCAGTCTGCTCCCTCACCTTGAATGCTCAACCTCTCTCTTCCACATATCTGAATTTCACCCATCTGTAGTAGTTTGCTAGGGATGACTAGAACAAAGTTCTACAAACTGAGTGGCTTAAACAACAGATGTATTGTCCCACAGTTCTGGAATGTAGAAGTTCAAAATCAAGGTGTAGGTTGGGTTGGTTCCTTGTGAGGGCTATGAGAATCTGTCCCAGGCCTCTCTCCTAGCTTCTTGTAGTCTCATGCATTCCTTGCCTTGTAGATAATGTTCTCCATGTCTTTACATCATCTGCCCTCTGTATGTGTCTGTGTCCAAGTTTCCCCTTTTTTTTAATAAAGACATCGGTCATATTGGATTAGTGTCCACTCTAATGATCACAACTTAATTTGAGCATCTGCAAAGATCCTGTTTCCAAATAAGATCACATTTACAGGTCCCTGGAGTCAGGACTCCAACATCTTTGGTGGGGCGGGGACATAATTCAACCTGTCAAGGCTTAGCTGAAATCCAGTTTCCTCCTTAAAGTGTTCCCTCATCGCCTAACCCTCACTGCCCTATCTCTAAATCTCCAGAGCCTTGTCCTCCAGACTCATTTCATGCAAACTTGTCTAGTTATTTTTGTCTGTATTTTGTAATTGTCCTCTTAGGATGGGAGCTCACCAAGGGCAGCATCAATGCCTTAGACACCCTCTCTGTCCACGCAGTGCATTGATATAAAGAAAGTGCTCACTCTACGTTTTCAAAATTAATGAATTAATTGATTCAACCAATATTTATTGAGCACCTACTAATGACAATCTCTGTGCTAGTCCATGGTGTTGCAGGAGTGGACAAGACAAACAAAAATCCTTACCTTCATGGATTTTACATCCCAGTGGGGAGAGAATAAACAAGGTAAATAAGTCAGATGGTAATGCACACTCTATTTGTTTTCTGGTGTGGCCATTAAAAAAATGACCACAGGGACTTCCCTGGTGGTCCAGTGGTTAAGACTCTGTGCTTCCACTGCAGGGGGCATGAGTTTGATCCCTGGTTGGGGAACTAAGATCTCACATGCCATGTGTATGGCCAATAAAAATAAATATTTAAAAAATAAATAAAAGTACCACAAACTGGATGGCTTAGAAACAATAGAAATGTACTGTCTCAGGACTTCACTGGTAGTACAGTAAGACTTTGCAGGGGGCCTGGGTTCGATCCCTGGTCAGGGAACTAGATCCCTCATGCATGCCGCAACTAAGACTTCACATGCCACAACCAAGACCTAATGCAGACAAAATAAAATAAATAAATAAATAAATATTTTTTTAAAAAGCAGAAATTTACTGTCTCATGGTTCTGGAGGCCAGAAGCCTGAGATCAAATTGTCAGCAGGGCCATGTTCCCTCTGAAACCTGTAGGAAAGAATTCTTCCTTGTCTCTTCCTAGCCTCTGATGGCTGTCAGCAATCTTTGGCACTCCTTGGCTTGCAGTTGCGCCCCTCCAATCTCTAGTTTTGTTGTCACATGGCATTATCCCTGTGCATCTCTGTCTATACATGGTGTTTTCTTTATTAGGACACCGATCACATTGGATTAGGGGTCCACCCTGCTCCAGTATGAGCTCATTTTAACTAATTACATCTGCAATGACCCTATTTCCAAATAAGGTCACATTCTGACCTACTGGAAGCTAGGACTACAACATACCCTTTTGAGGGGCACACAATTCAACCCCTCACACACACTAAGGCAAAACACAAACAGAGAAGGGGGACAGGAAGTGGTGGGGTGAGGGGCTGCTCCCCTAGATAGAGTGGTCTGGGAAGGTCTCTCTGTCACTCGAGTCATAGCCTGAAGGAGAGGAGTTGACTGTGTTCTCCTATGAGTAACAAATATAAATTTCACCGCCTGGTGTTTATGACATTTCCCTTGGTATCTTGGAGGTGTTTAATTTGTTTTTTTCCTGCTCATTTCCTGGTCTGAAACTGGTGAGATTAAAAGGGAGTAGACTCATGGGGGTGTGGTTCTCGTAAGAATCTGAGAATTTTTACACCGTGTCGAATTCACTCTGTCAGCAGTTCTGAGAAGCCCCAACAGCTGTGAGGCTGCGAAGCCGTCAGATCCCTATGTCATCGAGAGATCAGGGGCCTCTAGTGAGTCCCAGCTGCTGTATCCCAGCCAACACCCCTGCCATCTTTATTTACAATAATATGCACACAAAAGGGGGGCTCACTCCATAGGTGTACAGCTCAATGAATTATCACAAAGCGGGCAAGTCCAGGAAGCCAGATTAAAAAATCAGGATAGCTCTCCTTGTGTTCCTTCCCTCAAGGGTCACCTTTGTCCTCACTTCTATCGCCATAGATTAGTTCCTCCTGTTCTTTTTCTCTTTTCATCTCTCTTTCTTTTTTTTTTCTTTCGGTTCTTCCTGTTCTTGAATTTCATATAAATGGAATTGGACAGTCTGTACCCCTTTCATTTAACATAATGTATCAAGGTTCTATGTTGTGGATTGTTTATTCTCATTGCTGTATGGTGGGTGTTGGCGAACTACAGCCTGGGGGTCAGAGCCAGCTTGTTGACTGTTTGTATAAATAAAGTTTTATTGGAACACAGTCACTCCCATTCATCTACTGTTGTCAGTAGCTGCTTGCATGCCTCAATGGCTGTGCCAGAGCCCATATGGCCCAGAAAGCTGAAAATATTTACTATTTGGTCCTCAACAGAAAAAGTTTGTCATCCCCTGCTGGATGACATTCCATTGTACGAATACAACACTGTCTATTTATTCATCCAACTGTGAATGGGTATTTGTGTAATTTCCAGTTGGGGGTATTACAATAAGGCTGCTAAGAACATTCTAGAACAAGAGTTGTCAAACTTTTTCTGATCTCTTTCTAATTAGATCAGTGATTCTCCACAGGGAGCAATTGTGTCACTCAGGAGACACTTGACAATGTCTGAAGACCATTTTGTTTGTTGCTAAGGTCTGAATGTTTGTGTACCTCCAAAATTCATATGTTGAAATCCTAATCCCCAAGGGATGGTACCTGGAGGTGGAACTTTGGGGCGGTGATTAAGTCGTGAAGACGGAGACTTCACAATCGGGATTAGTGCCCTTCTAAAAGGGACCCCAAGAAACCCCTTACCCTTACAACCATGTTTGGATGCAATAAGAAGTCTGTGACCCTCACCCAACCGTGTTGATACTCTGATCTTCAACTTTAAGCCTCCAGAACTGTGATAAATAAATATCTGTTGTTTATAAGCTACCTATCTATGGTATCTCGTTATAGCAGCCCAAACAGACTAAGACAACTGTCATGACTGGTAAGGAGTGCTGCTGGGTAGAGCCCAGGGATGCTGCTACATCCTACAATGCACAGGGCTGCCCCACAACGAAGAATCACTGGCCCCAAATGTCAGTAGTGCAGAGGCTGAGAAACCCCACCCCAGAACTTTACTCTGGAAGTGCAATCCATGGACCGGCCGCATAGCAAATCTGAGAAGCTTGTTAGAAATGTAGACTCTCCAGCCCCATCCCAGACCTTGTAAATCAGAATCTGCCTTTGAACAGCCTCCCCACAGAGGAGTTATATGTTCATTAAAGTTTGAGACCCAGCCTACATAAAGAAGTAGCCAGGGCTTGCACGGATAACAATGTACGGATAACAATCAACATGAAAGCAACAGCTATAAGCCCAGCCTGACACGGGGATATGTATGAAGTCAAAAACCAGGAGATACTTTGCTGTCAGACGTGGGATTCTTTTCCAAAATTGCGGTCAACTCTTTCTGATGATCTCAGAGTACAATGGAGCAAAATCTCTCAATTTACATGCCAGCCACACCCCTGGAACAGTTGGTATAACTCAAACTGAGCAAGAAGCATTTTGTGTTTATGGGCAAAACAGAGTTAAGTTCCAGGGTCAGATCATTATAAACAGGTTTTCCATCTACCCAAATTCTCTTCCCCTTGGCTACCGGGACCCAAGAAGCTGACGTTGCCTGACCGACCACACGGCCAGGAGTCTAACCCTCCATTACTATCTTCAAAAGACAAGCACATGTCCTGGTTACCCCATTCCTGCACTTACTCGTTCTTTCATGCATTCATTCATCATTCATCCAATACATATATATACCGGGTACCTACTGTGTGCCAGGCGCCGGGGATAGAGCACTGAACAAAACAGAAGTCCCTGTGATCCCAGGTGGCCTCAGCCTGCAGCAGCTTGAAGCAGGATTTTGGTTCCCCAGCCAGAGATTAAAGTCAAACCATGGCAGTGAGAAGGCTGAATCCTAGCCACTAGACCACCAGGGACCATTGGCCAGTGACGAGGCCCTGGCCCATCAGCTGTGTAGAAATGAATTCCCACAAAGAGACGAAAAGTAGTGAAACAAGTAAATTGTTTATTAGGAGGAAAAAGGGTAAGTGTGAACAGACTCAAATGAGTGGGCTCAGAGAGGGAGTCGCGCCCTCATGGTAGTTTGAATCACTTATATGGGGCAGTTCTTCCGGGTTTCCTTTGGGCAATCGTCTTGCTTTGTCTGGCTCTGAGTCTGTATTTCGTATATCTCAGGGTCCTCCCCTGCGTGCGCGCACATCTCTTAGCCAAGATGGATTCTAGCAAAGAGGCCTATGGGTAGGTTGACAGCACCTACTATGGGAAGGCGCCCCCTCCCTTTTCGACCTCTGAGGAGCCTTTCTGTACATGTGTAGTTGGGAAGGTCTCCTTGACCTTGAGAATGAGAAATATGTGGTCTCCTTATCTCTTATCTGGGCGGGGCTCAGCTCCCCTCTCCTGCTATTGTCTTCATCTTGGAGTATCTGTCCACAGAGGATAAATTCCAGCGGCTCAGCCTGCAGCCCGTCTATCTCCTGCCTCACCTGCATGGTGCACCTTTCCTTACCTTGTGCCACAACTATTGAGCCTGCGCTCTAGAGCCCGCGAGCCACAACTACTGAAGCCCTCGAGCCACAACTACTGAAGCCCGCGCGCCTAGAGCCCGTGCTCCGCAACAAGAGAAGCCACCGCAGTGAGAAGCCCATGCACCGCAATGAAGAGCAGCCCCTGCTCGCTGCAACTAAAGCCTGCGCACAGCAACGAAGACCCAACACAGCCAAAAGTAAATAAATAAAAAATAATAAATTTTAAGAAAAAAGAAGAGTGAGAGGTAGCAACTGGCTGCCACATTGGACAATGCAGCTTAAAAGTGGAGTCCTGGGGCTTCCCTGGTGGCGCAGTGGTTGAGAATCTGCCTGCTAATGCAGGGGACACGGGTTCGAGCCCTGGTATGGGAAGATCCCACGTGCCGCGGAGCAACTAGGCCCGTGAGCCACAACTACTGAGCCTGCACGTCTGGAGCCTGTGCTCCGCAACAAGAGAGGCCGCGATAGTGAGAGGCCCGCGCACCGCGATGAAGAGTGGCACCCGCTTGCCACAACTAGAGAAAGCCCTCGCACAGAAATGAAGACCCAACACAGCAAAAATAAATTAATTAATTAATAAACCCCTACCCCCAACATCTTCTTTAAAAAAAAAAAAGGGGGAGTCCTTTTAGGTCTGGACTAAGCTTCCACTCTCTTGGCTGGATTTCCTTCTCTCGGCCAAGGTTATTATCATTCTTTCTCTCCAAATCCGTCTCCTTCTCTCCCCTCACACCATCCCCAACCCATACTTCCTTTGCCAAAGGGCTTACATTTATCCCTTCCTCTCTGAGTCCGTGGCTGTCAGTATGCATCCTTGTTATTTTTGTCATTCATACATCTGCTCATTCATTCACTCATCCAACAAATATTTATTGAGCACCTACTGTGTACCAGGTGCTGACCTAGATGCTGGGGGGTACAGCAGGCAGGAAGTGCTTGTCCTCTTAGAGCTTCCTTCTTATGTAGAATCCCCTCCCTGCTGACGGCTTCCCTGGAAAGATGCATGATGCCCTGAGAATATACAACAGAGGGATCTGACCTTGTTGGGACCATCCAGAGTGCTTCCCTGAGGAGGTGTCCTTATTGAGCTTTGACTTGAAGAGTGAGTAGGAGTTATCAGGTAGAATGGGAGGGAAAGGTGGTCCAGGCAGAAGGAACAGCATAAGCAACGGTCCCGTAACAGGAAGATACAAGGTTCACGCAGAAAACAGAAAGGTCAGTGCAGCTGGAGAGAAGCAGGCAGGATGAAGTGTGAGGTGAGGCTGGAGATGTGGGCACGGCTCAGTGGTGAGGAATGTGGACTAAATCCTGAGCTCACAGGGAGCCTCCGGACACTTTAAGCAGAGAGGACAGGATGGGATTTTGTATCAGAAGGGTCCCTACAACAAAGAATGGAGAATGGACTGGCGGGGGCAGGGTAGGGAGAGCAGATAGGGAGCCGTTGATCACTCTGGAGTGACCGAGATGACTTCATTCATTCATTTGTTCACAGCAAGACCTCTCCTCTAAACCCCAGACTCACTTATCCCCCTGTCCACCTGACATTTCCCCATGGGTGTCAAACAGACATTTCATCCTGTCCCGAGCCGAACTCCTAACCTCTCCCCCTCTGTCTTCGTTCCCTGTTGCTGCTGTAACCGATTCTCACACATTTCGTGGCTTCAAACAACACAAATTTATTTTCTTCCAGTTCTGGAGGCCAGAAGTCTGTCATCAGTCTCACTGGGCTAAAATCAAGGTGTCGACAGGGTTTGTTGGCTGGTTCCTCTGGAGGCTCTGAGGGGAGAATCTGTCTCCTGGCCTTTTCCCAGCTTCTAGAGACTGCCTGCACACCTTGGCTCATGGCCCATTGCAACCTCTGTTTCCATGGTTACATCTCATACTACTGCCTTTGGTCCTCCTGTGTCCCTCTTATAAGAACGCTTGTGATGATACTGGGCCCATTCAGGTCATCTAGAATCATCTTCCCGCCTCAAGATCCTTCATGTAACTCACCACTGCAAAGCCCCTTTGCCCATGTAAAGTCACATACAGATTCTGGTGATTAGGCCCTGGCCATCTATGGGGGGGCATGTCATTATTCAGCCTACCCCACCATCCTTAGACCTCCTCCTCTCTGTCTCCCTGTGTCAGGGGGAGGAAGGTCCATCCTTCCAGGCCAAAACCTCTGGATTCCTCACTTTCTCTCACATCTCATAACCAACTTGTCAATAGATTCTGTAGCCTGTACCTTCAAAAATATGTTCAAAAAAAAAAATGTTCCAGTTTCCACCACTCCCCATTACCCTTCTGCCACCACCCTGGTCCAGCCCACCATCACCTCCTGATTTATCTATTGCCTCCTTGCTGGGCTCTCCGCTTCCATCCACAGTCTATTCCCCACCTGGCAGCCGAAAGAATCCTGTTAAAACCTCAGACAGATCTCATCCCTCCTCTGCTCAAAATTCTCCCAATATGGACTGAGTGTTTGTGTCCCTCCAAAACGCATCTGTTGAAGCCCAAAACCCCCAGTGTGACAGTATTAGGAGGTGGGGTCTTTGGAGATAATTAGGTTTAGCTGAGTTCATGAGGCTGGAGCCCCCAGGATGGGATTAGTGTTGTGGCCCTATAAGAAGAGGAAGAGAAACCAGAGCTCGTGTTCTCTCTGCCATAGGACAGAGGGAAAAGCCACTGTCTGCAAGCCGGGGAGACAGCTCTTACTGGAGAAAGTATCTACTGACACCTTGATCTTGGACTTCCCAGCCTCCAGACTGTGAGAAATAAATTCCTGTTGTTGGAGCCACCCAGTCTATGGTATTTTTTATGGCGGCCTGAGCAGACTAAGATACCACCCGGCTTCTACCTCACTCAGAGTAAAAGCAAACTTCTCACCATAAGGCTTTGTACAACCCACCCCATCTCCCCTCTGACCCTGTCTCAGATCTTCCACTCTTTCCATCATGCACTCAGTTGCTATCACACTGGTTTCTTTACTGTTCATTGAAAATGCCAGGCACGTGCGCACCCCAGGGCCTTTGCACTTGCTGTTCCCGCTGCCCAGAAAGCTTTCCCCTGGGACATTCCCATGACTCACTCCCTCATCTCCATCCAGACTTCACCTTCATCAATGAGGCCTCCCCTGGCAGAACTATGGAAATTATCAACACCCCACACACACACACTCTCATTCTCTTTTCCTGCTTTATTTACTTCTCTGTGGTGCATAAGACCATCTAATAGGTTACATGTTTTAAGTGTTTATTTTATTTATGGTCTGTCTCCCCCTTTAGAACATAAGCTCCAGGGGTTTGTGTCTGTGTTGGTCACTGTTATAGCCTCAGTGTCTAGAACAGTGCCTGGCATGCTCTGTCTCTATGAACGAATGAATGAACGAATGAATGGATGAATTCAAAAAATATTTCTGCTGTGCTCCTAGGACAGGGGTGGAGGCTGGTTCTGGAGACCCACAGAGCTCAGATAAGGCTCCAGACCTGGGAGTTCAAGGTCTGGGCGTGGGGAGGGCTGACCCCTAAAGGGAAAGAGAAACCAATACCACAATATTGTCTGATAAAGACTGAGGGAAATGAGTTTGGAGGCTGGAGGGGCATACAAAGCCTGTAAAAATAAACAGTTGCCTCTTCTTCAATGCTAATACGTGGGTCAACTATGACCCATGGGCCAGCTGTCTGTTATATTAAATAAAGTTTTATTGGAACACAGCCTCGTCCATTCTTTGACGCATGGTGCTTTTGCACAATGATAACAGAGTTGAGTCACTGCAAGAGAGATCATATAGTCTGCAAAGCAAAAAATATTTACTAACTGACCCTTTACAGAAAAAGTTTGCCAACCTCTGCCCTAACGTTAAAAGTTCACATTTTCTGAATATTTATATTTATATATATGGTTCTCCCCCTCATGTTTTGTTATGTAATCTTCACCTCAACCTTTGAGATTATGAATATCCCATTTTATAGACGAGGAGATGGAGGTTCAGAGAGGTGAGGTGATTTTCCCAAGCTCACACAGCGAGCGACGGAGGGGCAGAGCACAGAGTACGCTTGATTTTGCACCTTGTGTTTTCCCCTTAGTAACATATTTGAAGAGGATTCTGTTCATAGCTGTGGGCAGCTATCAAATTTGTTTATTTTACAGCCTCTTCCTGGAATCTATCTGAAGTCCCCTCCTGATGAACATTTAGGTTATTTCCCCTCTAATATGCTAGGATTAGCAGTGCTGAGGTGAATATCCATGTGCTTGGTTCTTCAAGTTCTGAAGGCTGAATTCCTAGACTGGAGTAGTTGGTCAGAGGGCACATGCCAGGCTGTGACTCGGGCATGGAGTTGAGTCCACTGGGCAGGTGGGGAAGGAGAGAATGGGGAGGGCATTCTGGGCAGAGGGACCTGCCTGCACAAAGTCTGGAGGTGTGAGTCAGACTATCCGCGAGTGCCCGCATCTCGTGGGCATAGGTGATATAGACGTGCAAGAGAGGGTGATGCCAGGTGTCTCCAATGAAGGGCTGGGCGCTGTCCTGGGGCCACTGGGGAGCTATGAGAAGGCTGTGAGCAAAGGAGGGGCAGGATCAGCTCTGGGGTCCTGGAGGGAATGGGCTGGTTGGGGAGATTGGAGGCAGGGAGGCCAGGGAGGAGGCTAGGGGAGTGGACAGAGTCTGAGTCTTCCCCAATCAGGATTTCTGAATAGATCAATGAAATACCTCTCCTGTTGCTTTCAGCTTATGTTTATGGGGGTGATACTTGCATCTCGTGGATGGAACCCAGAGACGCAGCTGAACATCCTACAGTGCACGGACGGCCCCCACAAGATGAATCATACAGCCCCAAATGTCAGTAGTACCTCAGAAATTCTGATATTTATTGATAAACATAACAGTTAATACTCTAGAAGTCTCATAGCTCAGGGTTAGGGGTCGGGCCAGGTGACCTGCATTCAAATTCTGGCCCCACCACTTACTCGCTGTTTGATTTTGGGCAAGTCTAGCCTGTAAACCTCAGTCTCCTCATCTGTAAACTGGGGGCAATACCTTACCTCCTTTATAGGGATACTGTGAGGGGTAAATGAATCATTATGTCTTAAATCTTAGCCCAGGGCTTGGCACAGAGTTGCCAATGTTGGCTGTGATCTTGATTGAGCACCAGCTGTACACCAGATGCCCTTGGGACACGTGGTAACTCCCTCCAGCTTCACATCAGCCCTGCAAGTGCCATGGTACAGATGAGAAACTGAGGCACAGAGAGGCAAAGGCTCTTGCTCAAGGTCACACAGCAAGTGTGTGGCTCCCTGAACAGAGGTTAAAGGACGACAGGAAGGAAAGAAAATAAAAAGTAAGCCAAGGAAAAGGAGAGACACAGGAAGATGGAGATCCAGAGATGGAGGACAGAGACCAGACAAAGGGAAAGACAAAAAGAGAGAAAAACAGAGTGAGGGACAGAGCTTAAAGAAGAGGAAGGACCTGGGGAGGGTGTGGGGCACTCTGGCCCCAGGAGCAGCCTCAGAGCCAAAGTCTGAACAGAAATGTCATAGCCCCCCACCCAGTCTGGGTGACAAGAGTTGAGAGGAACCCGGACAGTGGGTGTGACAGTATTTGGAGCCTGGAGCTTGTGGGTGTAACAGTAGCTTGTGGGTGTAACAGTGCCCCACCCCGTGGATGTGAGACTGACTGAACCAGGGCAGAAGTGCCCCCAGAGATGTCCCAGGTGATGGGCCCCAGCTCCGCCTCGGGACAACACCAAGGCCCAGGCCAGGATGTGTGTGTGTGTGTGTGTGTGTGTGTGTGTGAGAGAGAGAGAGAGAGAGAGAGACAGTGTGTACATATTAATTCAGCAAATAGCACTGCACGTTAATTTTTATTTTAAAATTGCAGTTCAGTTGATTTATAATGTGTTCATTTCTACTGTACAGCAAAGTAATTCAGTTTTACATATACATGTATACATTCTTTTTCATATTCTTTTCCACTATAGTTTATCACAGGATATTGAGTAGTGCTTCCTGTGCTATACAGTAGGACCTTGTTGTTCATCCCTTGTGTATATAATGGCTTGCATCTGCTAATCCTCAACTCCCAATCCTTCCTTCCCCTACCCCCTCCGCCTTGCCAACCACAAGTCTGTTCTCTATGTCTGTGAGTCTGTTTCTGTTTCATAGATAAGTTCATGTGTGTCATACTTTAGATTCCACATATAAGTGATATCATATGATATTTGTCTTTCTCTGTCTGACATACTTCCCTTAGTGTGATAATCTCTAGGTCCATCCACGTTGCTGCAAATGGCATCGTTTCATTCTTTTTTATGGCTCAGTTATATCCATATATATATGCCACATCTTCTTTACCCATTCATCTCTCGATGGACATTTAGGTTGTTTCCATGTCTTGGCTATTGTGAACAGTGCTGCTATGAACATAGGGGTGCATGTATTTTTTTAATTGTACTTTTGTCTGGATATATGTCCAGGAGTGGGATTGCTGGATCATATGGCAACTCTACTTTTAGTTTTTTGATGCACATTATTTATTTATGAAGGTTTTTTATTGTGAAATATAACACACATCCAGAAAAGGACATAACACATAACGTCAAAGCAATCCACATGTTTGCTGATGGATGACCGGATACACAAAATGTGGTCTATCCAACCAATGTAATATCAATGAGCCTTAAAAAGGAAGAAGGGACTTCCCTGGCGGTCCAGTGGTTAAGACTCCACGCTTCCACTAAAGGGGACATGGGTTTGATCCCCGGTCGGGGAACTAAGATCCCACATGCTGCTGGGCACAGCCACAAAAGAAAAAAGGAAAAAAAAGAAGGAAATTCTGACACCTACTACAACGTGGATGAACCCTGAGGACATTAGTGAAATAAGCCAGTCCCAGAAATACAAGTATTGCATGATTCCACTTATCTTAGATACTTAGAGTAGTTAAATTCATAGAGACAGAAAGTAGAATATTGGATACCAGCCGTTGAGGGGAGGGGGAAAACGGACTTAGTGTTTAATGGGTACTGAGTTTCAGTTTTGCAAGATGAAAACAGTTCTGGAGACAGATGGCAGTGATGACCGCACAACAATGCGAATGTACTAGATGCCACCACATTGTACACTTAAAAATGGTGAAAATGGGGCTTCCCTGGTGGCGCAGTGGTTGGGAGTCCGCCTGCCGATGCAGGGGACGCGGGTTCGTGCCCCGGTCCGCGAAGATCCCACGTGCCGCGGAGCGGCTGGGCCCGTGAGCCATGGCCGCTGAGCCTGCGCGTCCGGAGCCTGTGCTCCGCAACGGGAGAGGCCACAGCAGTGAGAGGCCCGCGTACCGCAAAAAAAAAAAAGAATACGGTATCTAAAATATTTTACAAAGACAATGTCAATGAAAAAATAATAATTTTTCAATTAAAAAAATTAAAAAAAAATTTTTTTAAACCGTAAAGCTGCAACACCTGATATTTACACCGAGTTACTAGAAAACGAAGGGAAGCACTTATTAGTTTTAAATGAAAAAAAAAAACCCATGAAAACAGGAATGCACTTTAATCTATCAATACAAAAAAACACAGTAGGTTTATCTAGTGAGTCTCCTGTTGACGGACATTCGGGTGGTTTCCGGCTTGGGATCCTCACAGAGTGGGGACTGTGGGCATTCGTGTCCCCTGGCGGCCGCGTGCACCCATTTCTCACCGGTACACACAGAGGGAACACGCAGACGGCCAGCTCTTGTAGATCCTGCCAGCTTTCCAAAGAGCTTGTCCCAATTTCTCCTCCCACGGCAGCGCTAGGGAACAGGCCACTCTTTCTGCAGCCACTCGATGTGGACTGGGGAGGGGGCTGGGCATGGACAGTGGATGGTGGGAAACAGCCCCCCTCCCCCACCCCCACCCCAGGCGCTGGCACAGCCTCTTCTAATTCCACCTCCTCCTCCACCGGGCTCAAAGCCAAATCCCTCCAACCGTTTCCCTGGCATTCTTTTCTGCCTGCCTCAGCCAACGCCAAACAGGGCCATTAGTGTTGCCCAGCGGGGCTCATGGTCAGGACCCCATCCTGGTTGCCCGGTCCGACTCCTGCTTCTGTCTCTACCTGCGCGACGCAGCACAAGTGGCTTGACCCTGCTAAGCCTCAGTTTCCACATCTGTCAAATGGTGATTTTTTTTTTTAAAAAAAGAGGCATGCCCATTAAATGTGTTAAGTCATGCCTTCATTTGGGCAATACACTATTTTATGTCAATTACTTTACAAGGTTCACGGAGCACAGTAAAACCTCTGAAAATATCTGAGCAGCGGGCACCACTTTTTACAATCACAATGTGCGCATAAAGCATAAAGTCTTTTCTTTATAATACACAGTTGTGTTCTAGAGCCTGGACCCTGGAACCGGACTGCCCAGGTTCAAAGCCCAGCCCTCCCACTAACTAGCTGTGCCACCTTAGAATAGTTACTTAACCTCTCTGATCCAGTTTCCTACTTATGAATGGGAGTCAAAACAGTACCTGTCTCGCTGAGTCGTGAGATTAAATGAGCTGATACATGTAAAGCACTTAGGACTGTGCCTGACACTTAGTAAGGGCTCGATAAATGTAAGGTATTGTTCTATGACCTCGTGTGGTTGTCATGAGAATGACTTGAATTAACGTATATGAGTAGCTAGGAAGATGTGTGGTACTTAACGCGTGCTCAAGGGGGGATCAGATTTTGGTGGCAACCAGCAGTCTCTACCCCATTTCCTTTGTGCCCCGGAGCCTATAGGACATTTATGGAGCTTTCTGATGGCCAAATGCACACACCATCATTCCAGCATACGGCTGCCAGCAGTCGTTTTAGAATATATCCACAAATTCTTTGACCCTCGTCCCTTCAAAAGGTGGAGGCTGATTCCCCTTCCTTTGAATGTGAGCCAGACTCAATGGCTTGCTTCTAACAGAATATACTAGAAGTAATGGTGTATGGCTTCGGAGGCTAGGACAGTCACAAAAGACATGACGACTTCCTCCTAGCTTTCTCTTGGAATGTTCACTCTGTGGGAAGCCAGATACTATATCCTGTGGACCTTTGAGAAGGTCCACATAGCAAGGACACGAGGCGTTCTGCCAAGAGCCAGGGCCAACTTGCCAGTGAGCCATCTTCGAAGCAGCTTCTCCAGCCTCAGTCTTGCCTTCTGATGGATGACTGCAGCCCAAGCTGACGTCATGAGACACTGAGCCAGAACAGTCCAGCTAAGCCACTTCCTAATTCCTGACCCACAGAAACTGTGAGATAACAAACTCTTATTGTTGTTTTTAGGCAGTGTTCTTTTTTTTGGGGGGGGGGCAGTACTTTGTTACAGCAGTAGGTGACTATTACACTACCCCACCCTGATGGCATGAGGGAACTTCTCTGACAGGTTTGTCTTCTTTCTGAGCAAGCCCCAGACTTTCAGGATGAGTTTTCTCAGCTCTCAGGTCCCTAAGTTTAAAGAGGGTTTTGAGCTGGTCATTCAAGCTGCTCACAAATATTCCAACTCTCGATCCTTCTGGGCCCATAAAAGATCATTCTTCCTCACTCTTGTGAAGGGTGATGTGGCCTTGTGATTCAATTTGGCCAACAAGCAGGTGTCATTTGAGGGTGGAAGCATTCAAGAACAACTGTGGGTTCTCCTCTGTTTTCCCCGCCCCAGAGTTCTGACCAGCCAACCGTAATGACACAGCAAAAAAATAAGTTTGTTGTTTTAAGCCACTGAGATATTTGTGCTCTTTGTTACAGCAGCATAACCCAGCCCACACTGATACAGCATGCATCTTTCATGTCGTCTCACCTCTGCCAGACTCAGAAGGCCCCACATTCACATCCAAATTTTTTATTTTCTCTCTTTCTCGCATCTCTCTCCCCTCCAGCTCAGAGGGCCTCCCTTTTCCCTTACATTTCTAACAACCTCAGGTGCAGAAGATTAAGTAAATAATCTTCAGTTCATAAAATGTATAAAAGATAGCCGGCAGGTAATAGCAGTTGCTATGTACTATGTAAACTCTTTATACATTTCATGTTATTTCATTCTTGTCGGGACGACCCCGTAATGTAATGTCAGCACTCCTGTTATCCCATTTTATGGATGAGGCACAGAGAAATTACTTAATTTCACTGAGGGCCCCCAGTAATTAAGAGGCAGAGTTTAATTTTAATTAATTAATTAAAGTGGGCAGTCTGACCCCAGAGGCACACTTAACCACCTGGTTCACACAAAAGCCAGTGTTAGTTTTATTTATTTCTTATTCATTTACTCCATTTTGCCCTCACCACCTGCTTCCTTTTCCTTCCCAGCCAGAGTCACTATTTTATCATGTTTATTGTGGTTCTTTCGTTTGTAGGTGCTCTTACACATTGTGTATTTTTGTTTGGGACATATAAATTTTACATTTATATCAACAGTATTGGGTTGTTTCTTACTATTTTCACTCAGGTGCATTCTTGCTGTGTGCACAGCCTGGTCTGTTGCTTCGCACCCACAGACTCCTCTGTCCTGGACCTCCACCCTCCCCTGCACCTCCTCCTCCCCAGTGATGGACACCAGCTTGCCTTTCACTCTCTCCCCCTGCCCCCACCATAAACAGCACCGGGATGAACATCTTTGCCCCTGATGGGCGAGCAGTGAGAACTTCTTCAGCCTCTTCACCAAAGACAGTGGAATTGCCAGGTTGTGAAATCCACAGGTAATCAAGTTAACGAAGTTTTACCAAATGGCCCTTTAGCGTGGCTACATCATCAGAGATACAAGACTGGTTCTGCTTCCAGATTCTTCCTGCCTCCCACCTGGACCTGAGGCTTTGGGGCTTAGAAGCGGAGGAATTTGCAGCCTTTGTTTCCCCACATTTATTTTCGGTCCCATTCTGACAACTCCTTACCTTGGGGCAAATAGCCCCTTGACTCACTGCCTGCCTGCGGCATGGTAATGGGGGAAGGGGAAAGGACGAGCAAGTTCATATCTCGGTTCGTATCTCAAAGTATCATCTGCAGCGCATTAGCTATTATTATAAGTGGCTAATCCTGGGAAAGGTAGGCGAGGGCAGCAGGAAGCCAAGAGTGCGATTTCTCAGGTGGGAAAAAGAGAATTTCAGTGTGGTGTGAGCACCCCCTTGTGGTCTAATCTCCTCCTTACAACTTGAGTGATTCTCCCCATTAACCCCAGTTACTTTAATCACACCTAATTCAATTCAAATGATACCTATTAGGCACCAGCGATGTCCAATTTAAATACAATTCGAGCCCCACATGTGATTTCAAACTTTCTGCTAGCCAAATTAAAAAGGTAAAAAGAAACAGGTGACACTAATTGTAATATTTTCTTTAACTCAATAGGCCCAAAAAGCTATCACTTCAACGTGCAACCAATATAAAAATTATTGAGTTTTTTTAACCTTTTATTGTACTAAGCCTTCAAAATGTTCTCAGGACAGCCCAGGTCAATGCGGACACTAATTTTTTCACTAAAAGCATTTGATCTCTACTTAGATTTCATAACATTTACAGTAGAAGAGGTAGATTCCCATACTTAAGTTGTTCCAAACATGTTTAAAGGGTTCCCAATAACTGAATTGAGGCTCCATTTTTTAAAATCTAAGTTTAAATCTATTACAAATTCCCTCCTAGGGGTTGGGGACATACTGGTGAACAAGATACATGTGGTTTCTCGCCTCAAGGGGTTTATTGAATGATATAGGAGAAAGACAAAAAATGAATTATAAATTGTAATTAAAGCTAGGCAGAAACTAACAGGATAATTAGAGTTAATGGCAAACCATGACTCCTCAGCTGAAAATGGCTTTTACATCTCTAAAGGGTTGAAAAAAGTCAAAAGAAGACTATTTTGTGACACGTGAAAATTATATGCAATTCGAATTTCAGCGTCTATAAATAAAGTTTTATTGGAACACAGCTGCATCTATTCATTTCCATATTGTCGGCGGCTGCTTTCCTGTTACAGTAGCAAGAGAACTATGGACCACAAAGCCGAAAATATTTACAACCTGGCTCCTTACAGAAAGTGTTTGCTGATCCCTAAAATAGAGAATAAAGAGGCAGGCATGCTTTACAGGGAGGGGGTAATCTGGGAGGACTTCTCAGAGGCGGTGATATTGAAGCAGAGAAGAGTCAGGAGGCATTTAAGAAAGTCTGAATATGGTTGAACCGATCAAGCCAATGTTAAATATCCTGAATGTGAATTTAACTACTCTAGGTACTCTCAATACCTCATATAAGTGGAATCATACAGTATTTACCTTTTGTGACTGGCTTTACTCCACTTAGCATAATGACCTCAAGGTTCATCCATGTTGTCGCATATGTCAGAATTTCCTTCCTTTTTAAGACTGAATAATATCCCATTGCATGTATATACCACATTTTGTTTACTGATTTGTTAATTGATAGGTTGTTTCCACACTTCAGTTTTTGTGAACAATGCTGCTAAGAACATAGGTGTGCAAAGATCTCTTCCAGTCCCTACTTTCAGTTCTTTTGGATGTATATCCAGAATTGGAATTGCTTCATCATATAGTAATTCTACTTTTAATTATTTGAGGAATGTCCATATTGTTTTCCATAGTGGCGGTACCATTTTACATTTCCACCAACAGTTCACAAGAGTTCCAATTTCTCCACATCTTTGCCAACACATTATTTTCTGTTTTTTAGATAGTAGCCATCTTCATGGGTGTGAAGTGGTAGCTCATTGTGGTTTTGACTTGCAGTCCCCTAATGCTCAGTGATGTTGAACATCTCTTCACGTACTTATTAGCCATTCTTATATCTTCTTTGGAGAAATATCTATTCAAATCCTTTGCCCATTTTTAATCGAAATTAACAATCTCTATATAATATATACATAGAGAGAGAGAGAGAGAGACAGTGGATGCAAGTGTTAATAAGGTATATTCAAGTGTTTATTGTACTGTTCCTGCAGCTTTTCTCTAGGTTTGAAGATTTTTCCAAAAAAAAAAAAATCCAGGGAAAAAACAGGGTGCGTTTTCCTCTTCTGTGGATTCACTGAATTCAATAAATATTTATTGAGCACCTAGAACATGTCAGGCATTGGACAAGGGCAGGGAACACAAACCCTGACCTCCGGGCACTAGCGTACTGGGAACTCATGATATATCACATGGTTTATTTACTTCCCAGCAGTTAATGCGGTTTGTCATGATCTTATTTACTAATCTGTTTACTAGGTTTTACATTTCTCTCCCGTGCACATCCTTGCACTCCTGCTAGAAGGAACCCCATGAGCAGGAACTGTGTCCATCTCATTCAGTCTGTCTCCAGTGCTCCGCTGGAGACAGTGGGTGCTCCATTGACAGGTCTTGAACTGTAAACTCCACGTGAGCAGAGACTGTGTCTGTTTGCCTCAGTGCTCCATCAGGCGCCTAGGACAGGGCCCGGTACACAGTAGGTGTTCAATAAATATTTGTTGGATTGAAGAATGTAAGTTTTGAAAAGAGCAGGGATCTCCTGTTTTTCTCAGCTCTAACCCTAGCTCCTGGAGCAGACCTGGCACATAGTAGGTGCTCAATCCACATAAGTTTAAAGAATGAATGTAAGATCCAAGAAGGCAGGACAGACCTTTGGTTTTTGAGATTCTCTCCTTAGCTCCCAGCTCCACGCCTGGCACAAAGTAGGTGCTCAGCAAATACGCGCCTGCGCACTCACGCACTCACGGAGTGTTTTTCCCCGGGCCTCCCTGACTCCGCCCCTGGCTGGGGGGCGGGGCCGACCGGGTTCTCTGTGAAGTCACAAAGGCCGTGCCATGCCTCTGACTTTAGCACTTCTGCTGCTCTTGGACCTGAGTGCCCGACGAGGCTGGGGCCGTCTGCAGTGTGACCACTCGGTGCGGGAAGCCCTGAGCCAGCTGCGCGTCGCCCTCATCCCCGACCGCTTCCATCAAAAGCAGCTGCAGGCCCGCGCTCGGGCCCTGCTGCTGGGCATGGAGGGGCCTTCCGGGACTACGCGCTGAACGCCTTTGTGGGGAGAGTGGGTGAGTGCTGGGGAGGGGAGGGTGCCTAGCACAGTGGAGAAAGGGACCAGTGGGGCAGCCCGAGGCTGGGCAGGGATACCGACCCTTTGGGGACCACGCCCCCAAGGGGGGAGGGCGGGGCCAATCTCGGAGGGAGCTGGAGGGGATCGCTTGGCTCTCGCAGGGACCCACTGGAATTTCCTCCCCTCTCGCCCCCAGGGATAGAGCACCTGGACCTTGTGGCATCCTTTATCAAGAATCAAACAAACAACTTAATGGTTAATTCTCTTAGAGGTAGGAGCTAAGAGGGAAAGCCTTTTTCCAGCCCCTTTTCCCTTCCTCCCTTTCCACCGGTTCACCACGCCTTCTCTTGATGTAAAAATAAAAGCAAACACGCTGTACAGCCTTTACTGTGTCAGAGTTCTAGAAAAGTCTAGGACAGGTCATCAAGGTGGGCGGTATTGTGATCTGCCCTTTACAGAGGGGGAGGCTGAGGCTCAGAGAGGTTAGGCGACATACCCAAAATCACACAGCTAGGAATAACAGAGCTGAGGATTTGAACCTGGGACATCCAGCTTAGACCCTTATATTCCTAACCATCACCCCATGAGGTGTCTCCTGGTTTTGTATTCAGCGGCTCCTGGGACGCCACTCTCAAGGTTGGTCCTTGGAAATCATTGTGGCCGTTAAGACAGTTCCTAACGGGAGGGCAGTAGAGGGTCCTGTGGACTGGGGTGGGAGGACGGATCTAAGCCCCAGGAACCTCACCCCACTTTGAGGGATGGAGCAGGGAGAAGGGCACCACGGAAGAGCCCACCATTTTTTTTTTTAAGATATGAAACGTTTGTGTGTGTGTAGTTTGTATAAAGCGAGCCCTGAAAGAGGAATGGGGGTGGGGAGGTGGGTAGATTCGCAGAATACTGATGTCGGTTGTCCTAGGATAAGGGAACAGAAGGTGATGTATGCTTTTCTTGCCTATGCTTGTCAAATTGCTGTGGATTTCCATTTCCTTTTCTTTTTCCCTCCCTCCCCTTTTTAATAACGAATATGCAGTAGTCACAGAATCAGGAGGAAATAACAATCATTTTAATTACATTAAAAAATTAAATTTTATCTCAATTTTTAGAATTGCCCTACCATTTAGTGAATATGAAACTTTAAAAAACAATGCATACTAAGGAGTGCAGGGCTTTTGCGGGGGCAGGGAGAGGTAATGAATATTCTAAAATTGTGGCGATGGTTACATAACTCTGGGAATAATCTAAAAGCCGTTAAGTTGTGTACTTTAAATGGGTGAATTGTATAGTATGTGAGTTATGTCTCAGTAAAGCTGTCCAAAAAAAAAAATCCAAATGTGTATAGTCCCCTTTGACCAGGCCCCTTCCTGGGAACTTTAAACACTGGAAGGTCTGTTCTCAGCTGGCGGACAGGGAGTGAGTTTGAGTTCTCATTCCAGACCTTTGAGAGAGGTGTAGAAATTACAGTGGAGGTCCTGAGGGTGGACTGCCCTGGAATCAAAGCCTGGCTAACCTTCAGCAAGCTATTTAACATCTTTGTGCCTCGGTTTCCTCATCTGTAAAATGGGAATAATAGCACTCACCCCATAGTCACTGAGAACCATAAAGAGGTCTGTGAAGGTGCGTTTAGCCCACAGTAAGTGCTCAATAAATGTTAGTTATTAAGGTGATTATGCTGCATCTTGCGTCTCTGTCTAGAGCAGGAATTGGCAAAATATAGCCTGGGGGCCAAATCGGCAAATAAAATTTTATTGGAACACAGCCACACCCATTCATGTATTTACTGTCTATGTTGCTTTTGCTCTCCAAGGCAGAGCTGAGTAGGGACAATGACCATATAGCCCTCAAAGCTGAAAATACTGACTGTCTGGACCTTCACAGAAAAAGCTTAGAGCAGGAGGTCTCAACTCAGGCCGCAGGTTGGAATCCCCTGGGGAACTTTTAAGACAATCCAGGAGCCCAGGCAGCAGCCCATGCCAATTAAATCAGAATATCAGGGGGTGGGGCCTGAACATCAGTAATTTTTAAACTCTCACTTTTTAAAAAAAGTGATTTTTATATTTTGAAAAAATTCAAATGGATAGAAAAGTGGCAAGAGTAGTACAATAAACACCTATACACCATTCTTAACATTTCACTATATGGTAACCATTGCCACATTTGGGGTGTGAGTGTGTGTGTGTGTGTGTGTGTGTGTGTGTGTGTGTACCATTTGAGACTTAATGATACTTCAACCCTAAATTCTTCAGCAGGCAATCAGGCAATCTCCTAAAAACAAGGAAAGACATTCTCTTACACAGTGAGTGTACCTAGGAATTTAATCAATTCCATACTATCCTCTAATATTCAAACCTCATTAAAATGTCCCCAACTGTCTCAATCATGCCCTTCATGGCTAGTTTTCTTTCAGTGCTGGATCTGGATCATGCATTGCATTCAGTTGTCTTTTATGATGATGACATTTTTGAAGAGTCCAGGCCAATGATTTTACCAACTATTATTATATTATTGGGGTTGGTTACATAGGCAAGGAGCACCCAAGTGGCTTTTCTCAGTTATTCTGTCTCCAGCCCCACCAGAGGTCAAGCTGCTACTGTGTTGGCCCAAGGCCACCACCATGAATCACATTGTTAGCACAGACGGTGTGGTGTGACCCAAGGCTTCCAAGTAAAGAAAGACACACTTAACAGGCGGGTTATTCCAAGGACTTAAAGATTACCTCCCAGGAACGAGGCAAGAACCAAGACTTTTTTTTTTTGGAATGTGCAGGGTTTGGAAAACTCAGACCTGCTGAGTTAACCCTTTACTGTAAAATATAACATGTCAAATGGGGACAAATACTACAGAGGAAAAAAATAAAGCAGGGACCAGGGGATGGGGAGTACTGGGAATAGGGGCAGGGCTTGCAGGTTAAAATAGGACAGCCAAGAAAGATGTCACTGAAAGGTCAGCACGTGAGAAAAGATGTGGAGGAGAGGGGGAAGAAGCTATGAAAGGGTAGAAGTCTAGGCTAGAAGGCTGTAGGCAGAAAGGACAGCGACTGCAGTGCCTGAGATGAGACTGTGATTGGCATATTCACAGAACCTTGAAGAGGCCAGGGAGGCTGGAGTGGAGAGAGAGGGAGAGATGTAGAAGCTGAGGTCCTAGAGGTAAGGGGAAGGGGATGGGTAGGTTGGTACCCGTCAACTGGAAGGGACTTATAATGGTAAGGACTTTCCTCATCACTTCTCTTTTTTTATTTTTTATTTTTTTGGCTGCACCGCAACCAGGGATTGAACCCACACCCTCGGCAATGAAAGCGTGGAGTCCTAACCACTGGACCACTGGACCACTGAAGTGATTATAGTCGAAAACTTCCCTAACATGGGAAAGGAAATAGTCAATCAAATCCAGGAAGCACAGAGAGTACCACACAGGATAAACCCAAAGAGAAACACACCAAGACACATATTAATCAAACTATCAAAAATTAAATACAAAGAAAAAATACTAAAAGCAGCAAGGGAAAATCAACAAATAACATACAAGGTTATATGTTAACCCCATAAGATTAACAGCTGATTTTTCAGCAGAAACTCTGCAAGCCAGAAGGGAGTGGCAGGACCTATTTAAAGTGATGAAAGGGAAAAAGCTACAACCAAGATTACTCTACCTAGCAAGGATCTCATTCATGTTCGATGGAGAAATTAAAACCTTTACAGATAAGCAAAAGTTAAGAGAATTCAGCACCACCAAACCAACTTTACAACAAATGCTAAAGGAACTTCTCTAGGCAGGAAACACAAGAGAAGGAAAAGACCTACAGAAACAAACCCAAAACAATTAAGAAAATAGTAATAGGAACATACATATTGATAATTACCTTAAATGTAAATGGATTAAATGCTCCAACCAAAAGACATAGACCGGCTGAGTGGATACAAAAACAAGACCAGTACATATGCTGTCTACAAGAGACCTACTTCAGACATAGGGACACATACAGACTGAAAGTGAAGTGATAGAAAAAACATTCCATGCAAATAGAACTCAAAAGAAAGCTGGAGTAGCAAGTCTCATATCAGACAAAATAGACTTTAAAGACTATTACAAGAGACAAAGAAGGACACTACATAATGATCAAGGGATCAATCCAAGAAGAAGATATAGCAATTGTAAATATTTATGCACCCAACATAGGAGCACCTCAATTCATAAGGCAAATGCTAACAGCCATAAAAGGGGAAATTGACAGTAACACATTCATAGTAGGGGATTTTAACACCCCACTTTCACCAATGGACAGATCATCCAAAATGAAAATAAATAAGGAAACACAAGCTTTAAATGACACATTAAACAAGATGGACTTAATTAATACTTGTAGGATATTCCATCCAAAAACAACAGAATACACTTTCTTCTCAAGTGTTCATGGAACATTCTCCAGGATAGACCATATCTTGGGTCTCAAATCAAGCCTTGGTATATTTAAGAAAATTGAAATCATATCAAGTGTCTTTTCTGACCACAAAGCTATGAGACTAGATATCAATTACAGGAAAAAAAAACCTGTAAAAAATACAAACCCATGGAGGCTAAACAATACCCTACTAAACAACCAAGAGATCACTGAAGAAATCAAAGAGGAAATCAAAAAATGCCTAGAAACAAATAACAATAAAAACACGATGACCCAAAACCTATGGGATGCAGCAAAAGCAGTTCTAAGAGGGAAGTTTATAACAACACAACCCTACCTCAAGAAACAAGAAAAATCTCAAATAAACAACCTAACCTTACACCTAAAGCAATTAGAGAAAGAACAAAAACACCCCAAAGTTAGCAGAAGGAAAGGAATCATAAAGATCAGATCAGAAATAAATGAAAAAGAAATGAAGGAAACAATAGCAAAGATCAATAAAACTGAAAGCTAGTTCTTTGAGAAAATAAATAAAATTGATAAATCATGAGCCAGGCTCATCAAGAAAAAAAAGGAGAAGACAAATCAACAGAATTAGAAATGAAAAAGAGAAGTAAAAACTGACACTGCAGAAATACAAAGGATCATGAGAGATTACTAAAAGCAACTATATGCCAATAAAATGGACAACCTGGAAGAAATGGACAAATTCTTAGAAAAGCACAACCTTCCAAGACTGAACCAGGAAGAAACTGAAAATATAAACAGACTAATCTCAAGCACTGAAATCGAAACTGTGATTAAAAATCTTCGAACAAACAAAAGCCCAGGACCAGATGGCTTCACAGGTGAATTCTACCAAACATTTAGAGAAGAGTTAACACCTATCCTTCTCAAACTCTTCCAAAATATAGCACAGGGAGGAACACTCCCAAACTCATTCTACAAGGCCATCATCACGCTCATACCAAAACCAGACAAAGATGTCACACAAAAAGAAAACTACAGGCCAATATCACTGATGAACATAGATGCAAAAATCCTCAACAAAATACTAGCAAACAGAATCCAACAGCACATTAAAAGGATCATACATCATAAGCAAGTGGGGTTTATCCCAGGAATGCAAGGATTCTTCAATATACACAAATCAATCAACGTGATACACCATATTAACAAACTGAAGGATAAAAACCATATGATCTTCTCAATAGATGCAGAGAAAGCTTTTGACAAAATTCCACACCCATTTATGATAAAAACTCTCCAGAAAGTAGGTATAGAGGGAAACTACCTCAACATAATAAAGGCCATATGACAAACCCACAGCCAACATCGTTCTCAATGGTGAAAAACTGAAACCATTTCCTCTAAGATCAGGAACAAGACAAGGTTGCCCACTCTCACCACTGTTACTAAATATAGTTTTGGAAGTTTTAGCCGCAGCAGTCAAAGAAGAAAAAGAAACAAAAGGAATCCAAATCAGAAAAGAAGAAGTAAAACTGTCACTGGTTGCAGATGACATGATGCTATAGATAGATAATCCTAAAGATGCTACCAGAAAACTACTAGAGCTAATCAATGAATTTGGTAGAGTAGCAGGATACAAAATTAATGCACAGAGATCTCTTGCATTCCTATACACTAATGATGAAAAATCTGAAAGAGAAATTAAGGAAACATTCCCATTTACCATTGCAACAAAAAAAACAAATACCTAGGAGTAAACCTACCTAAGGAGAAAAGAGACCTGTATGCAGAAAGCTGTAAGACACTGATGAAAGAAATTAAAGATGATACAAACAGATGGAGGGATATACCATGTCCTTGGATTGGAAGAATCAACATTGTGAAAATGACTATACTACGCAAAGCAATGTACAGATTCAATGCAATCCCTATCAAACTACCACTGGCATTTTTCACAGAACTAGAATAAAAAATTTCACAATTTGTATGGAAACACAAAAGACCCCGAATAGCCAAAGCAATCTTGAGAAAGAAAAACGGAGCAGGAGGAATCAGGTTCCCAGTCTTCAGACTATACTACAAAGCTACAGTAATCAAGACAGTATGGTACTGGTACAAAAACAGATATATAGATCAATGGAACAGGATAGAAAGCGCAGAGATAAACCCACACACATATGGTCACCTTACCTTTGATAAAGGAGGCAAGAGTATACAATGAGAAAAGACAACCTCTTCAATAAGTGGTGGTGGGAAAACTGGACAGCTACATTTAAAAGAATGAAATTAGAACACTTCCTAACACTGTACACAAAAATAAACTCAAAATGGATTAAAGACCTAAATGTAAGCCCAGACACTATAAAACTCTTAGAGGAAAACATAGGCAGAACACTCTATGACATAAATCACAGAAAGGTCCTTTTTGACCCACCTCCTAGAGAAATGGAAATAAAAACAAAAATAAACAAATGGTACCTAATGAAGCTTAAAACCTTTTGCACAGCAAATGACGCAACTGACAAAGGATTAATCTCCAAAATATACAAGCAGCTCATGCAGCGCAATATCAAAAAAAAAAAAAAAACCAATCCAAAGATGGGCAAAAGACCTAAATAGGTATTCCTCCAAAGAAGATATACAAACACATGAAAAGATGCTCAGCATCACTAATCATTAGAGAAATGCAAATCAAAACTTCAATGAGGTATCACCTCACACTGGTCAGAATGGCCATCATCAAAAAATCTACAAACAAATGCTGGAGAGGGTGTAGAGAAAAGGGAACCCTCTTGCATTGTTGGTGGGAATGTAAATTGATACAGCCACTATGGAGAACATTATGGAGGTTCCTTAAAAAACTAAAAATAGAACTACCGTATAACCCAGCAATTCCACTACTGGGCATATACCCTGAAAAAACCATAATTCAAAAAGAGTCATGTACCACAATGTTCATTGCAGCACTATTTACAATAGCCAGGACATGGAAGCAAGCTAAGTGTCCATCGACAGATGAATGGATAAAGAAGATGTGGCACATATATACAATGGAATATTACTCAGCCATAAAAAGAAACGAAATTGAGTTATTTGTAGTGAGGTGGATGGACATAGAGTCTGTCATACAGAGTGAAGTAAATCAGAAAGAGAAAAACAAATACCGTATGCTAACACATATATATGGAATCTAAAAAAAAAAAAAGGTTCTGATGAACCTAGGGGCAGGGTAGGAATAAAGACACAGACATAGAGAATGGACTTGAGGACACGGGGAGGGGTAAGGGTAAGCTGGGACGAAGTGAGAGAGTAACACTGACGTATATACACTACCAAATGTAAAATAGATAGCTAGTGGGAAGCAGCTGCATAGCACAGGGAGATCAGCTCGGTGCTTTGCGACCACCTAGAGGGGTGGCATAAGGAGGGTGGGAGGGAGACGCAAGAGGGAGGGTATATGGGAATATACGTATGCATATAGCTGATTCACTTTGTTATACAGCAGAAACTAACACAGCATTATAAAGCAATTATACTCCAATAAAGATGTTAAAAAAAAAAAAGTAGTTCCTTTGAAGCCAAATTCACCCCAATTTTAGGGAAAGGGAAATGGAGACAGGTGCATTTGTCAATATGATAGACCCAACCAGATTGAACATGTGACTGACAATATAAAAATTTATATTTTGGTGTGTGTAAGGGTTATAGAGTGACTCAGTTTATCTGAATTCAAAGAATTCATAAAAAGAGGTTTCATTTGTGTGATGCTTTATAGTTAACTGTTTTTAAAGTTGCAGCAATGTTCACAACTCTGTGAAGATTATGTAATCCTTAATAAAAAGAGGAGAAAGTGAAAAAAAAAAAAGTAGAGGTAGACTTCCCTGGTGGCGCAGTGGGTAAGAATCCGCCTGCCAATGCAAGGGACATCGGTTTGATCCCTGGTCCGGGAAGATCCCACATGCTACGGAGCAACTAAGCCCGTGTGTCACAACTACTGAGCCTGCGTTTCAGGGCCTGTGAGCCACAACTACTGAGCCCCACTTGCTGCAACTACTGAAGCCCACATGCCTAGAGCCGGTGCTTGGAAGCAAGAGAAGCCACCACAATGAGTAGCCCGCACACGGCAAGGAAGAGTAGCCCCATGCTCACCGCACCTAGAGAAAGCCCACTCACAGCAACGAAGACCCAACGCAGCCAAAAATAAATAAATAAAATAAATAAATTTATTAAAAAAAAAAAAAGAACATAGACCCTAGACTGTTTGAAACCAGAAGACTGATGATGCTTGAAACTTCACTTTGATGCCAAGCAATCCGAGAACTGTCCACAAGCTGATCACTCCCTGCTCCTTGAACACTATAAAACTCCTCACTACCCCCTCCAAGGTGGGTCACACAGTCTTGAGGGCATTAGCCCCCTGTGGCCCCTTTGCCTGGCAAAGCAATAAAAGCTACTCTTTTCTACTTCACCCAAAACTCTGACTCCGCGTTTCTATTCAGCACCGATGAACAGAGTCTGAGTTTCGGCAACAGGATTTTATTATTCTGATATATTAACAGACGAATTTATAATAACCCAGCGCATCCTTGCATTCCTGGCCATCTCCAGCTCCCACTATAGGGGTCTATTTCCTTTACCACGCTGCCCTTTAAGAGGTGATGGATGAAACTGAGCCAAACAGGAAGGCGGTTGCCCAGGGAAATTGAATAATTAAGTAACAGAGTCTCGATTCATTCACCATCAGTTTAGGTGGTGTCTTGAAAACTTTTGCTTTGGTAGGAGAAATTTGAGTTCGATGGGTTAACTGGACTATGACGTCGCCTCCTGTGGAGGGCAGTGAAAAACTCTGGCTATAATGGAAATATTCACGGTGCCAGTACAGCCATACAGTTGCCAAATACCATGTTTCGGCCAGCTGCAAAGTAGCTGTTTACAGCATTCTTTCTCCCGCCCCACGTTCTACTGGAGGACTCCATTTCCCAGCATTCCCCTGCCCTCAGAGACCTTAGACCTAGAGGAGCGTGAGCCGCAGTGGTTTCTGGGAAATACAGTCCTGCTGCGGAGCGCAGTTTAAAGAACCAGGACTTGAGGTTCCGAGACAGCGACCGCGCAGGCGCCTTCCGGGGCCCGAAGGAGGGCGGGAAGGCCTGGCCGCCGTGCACAACCCGCGGAGGCGCACAGGTGAGTTCCGAATTGGCGGACCCGAGAGGCTGCCGGTGGGTGTGGGCTGACTGAGGCAGGCGCGCAGGAGGCGGACCGAGTCTGCCTGGGTGGGAGGGGAAGGCGCTGTGGGCGGCGCCCCGCCCCCTCCTGTCACTCGTGAGGCTGCCCCAGAGCTCCACTGCCATCGACTCAACGCACAGGAATTGGGAGCCCGCTGTTTTCCAGGTGTCTAGCCGAGTGCGGTTCTGCGGCCATTTCCCAGGAGGGAGAATGTACCTTTTCCTCACTTAGCAGGTGAAGAACAGGCAAGGGAGATTCCATGGCTTCTTCCAGATCACAATGCCGATGAGTTGTCGACATGGTGTGAAACCAGGGATGTCTGACCCGAAAGCCCTAGCCCCTCTGGGTCTCATCTCCCCTCTCTAATCTCCCACCACCACCCCAACCCCCATTCTGCCTCTCTCTCTCTCTCTCTCTCCCTGTGTCTCTGCTTCTCTTTCTCTGTGTCTGTCCCCTTCTCTCAGGGCCTCTGCGTGCCCCCAGCCTCCATAAGTCTGTGTGTTTTTTCTAAAAACAGTCATTTTCTTCCAAAACCATTGCACTATGCTCACATCAGGAAATGAACATCCATACAATACTATTGATTAGCTAATCTGCAGGCCTTTTTCAGATTTTGCTAATTGTCCCAATAATGTCCTTAATAGCAAAAGAAAATCCCGTGTCATGCACTGCATTCGTTGTCGTCACTTTAGTCTCCGTTAACCTGGAACAGTTGTTCAGTCTTTCTTTGACCTTCATGATCTTAGCAATTCTGAAGATTGCAGACCATGTACTTCTAGAATGTCCCTCAGTTTGGATGTGTTGGTTGTTCCCTTGTGATTATATTTAGGCTACATGCTTTTGGCAGAAATACCTTAGGAATGATGCTGTGTCCTTAACAGAGCAGGAGCCTGTGATGTCCGCTTGCCCATCACTGGTCACAAGTTTCTCCCCTTTAAAAAGTTATCCTCGGGCTCCCCTGGTGGCGCAGTGGTTAAGAATCCGCCTGCCAATGCAGGGGACATGGGTTCGAGCCCTGGTCTGGGAAGATCCCACATGCTGCAGAGCAACTAAGCCCTTGCGCCACAACTACTGAGTCTGCGCTCTAGAGCCCGGGAGCCACAACTGCTGAGCCCGTGTGCCACAACTACTGAAGCCTGCGTGCCTAGAGCTCGTGCTACACAACAAGAGAAGCCACCGCAATGAAAAGACCATGCACCGCAACGAAGAGTAGCCCCTGCTAGCCGCAACTGGAGAGAGCCCACGTGCAGCAATGAAGACCCAATACAGCCAAAATAAATTAATTAATTAAATTAATTTTTTTAAAAAAGTTATCCTCTTCATTTTGTAATTACAGTAGATCCCATTATCCTCGGAGGGTACATTCCAAGACCCCCAGTGGATGGCTGAAATCTTGGATAGTACTGAACCCTCTATATACTGTTGTTAACCTAAAGAATAAAGCAGCGGGTTATTTTACCAGCAAAATGGGCTTATTCAGGAACAGCAAAGAATTGCAGTTCGGGACAAGCAGGCTATAGCAAAAGCCATAGGAGTCCAACAAACAAGAGAGGAACTTTATCTTATATAGAAATAAAAAAACATGGGAAATTGAGAGGAGTTCTTTTGAATGAAAGTCCATTAGAGAAAAGTGAGAATTCGGAGTGGTGATGGTTTCTCATTGGCCTAGTTGCTGTGGTAGTTGATTTCTTGTAGGGGATGCAATGTACATCTTTTCTGGTTGGGGCCTATAATAGATGGTTCTTTCCTGCTGAAGCTTCTTCCATTAGGGCCTGTGATGGTTGTGGAGTGGTGCTGCTTGAGAACTCCCCCTCCTGGCCTCCCAACTCCACTTCTTAAATAATCTGATCTAATCTAATCTAATTTAATTTAATTTTTGGCTGCACCACACGGCATATGGGATCTTACTTCCCTGAACAGGGATCAAACCCACGCCCCCTGCATTGGAAGCATGGAGTCTTAACCACTGGACCGCCAGGGAAGTCCCCCAACTCCACTTTAAATGAAGTTCACTTTTATTAATTTTCACACAGTTTTTTTCTAAACGTTCGTACCTATGATAAAATTTCATTTACAAATTAGGCACAGTAAGAGATTAACAATAATAACTAATAATAAAATAGAATAAGAATATACAGTAATAAAAGTTTTGTGAATGTGGGCTCTCTCAAAAAATCTCATTGTAGAAATTTAATGCCTCTTCTGTAAAGCACTTATGCTTATGCGCTGTGGCTGTAACTTTTGCAGTTTGTTGGGGGTTTTTTGTTTTTTTGGCCACGCGGCTTGTGGGATCTTCCCCGACCTGGGATTGGACCAGGGGCCATGGCAGTGAAAGCGCTGAGTCCTAACCACTGGACCACCAGCAAAGTCCTGAATTTCTTTTTCTTTCGTCACAATTTCACAGATAGAAGATTCATTCTTTTTTGTTGTTGTTTTTCTTTGTTTTTTTTTGCGGTACACAGGCCACTCACTGTTGTGGCCTCTCCCATTGCAGAGCACAGGCTCCAGACATGCAGGCTCAGCGGTCATGGCTCACGGGCCCAGCCGCTCGGCGGCATGTGGGATCTTCCCGGACCGGGGCACGAACCTGCGTCCCCTGCATCGGCAGGCGGACTCTCAACCACTGCGCCACCAGGGAAGCCCAGAAGATTCATTCTTAACGTAGATCTTAGCAACCTCAGCATATGATTTTTTTTCTTTTGTTTTTTAAATTTTATTTATTTTTGGCTGTGTTGGGTCTTCGTTGCTGTGCACAGGCTTTCTCTAGTTACGGCAAGCGGGGACTACTCTTCATTGCGGTGCGCTGGCTTCTCATTGCGGTGGCTTCTCTTGTTATGGAGCACGGGCTTTAGGCGCACGGGCTTCAGTAGCTGTGGCCTGCAAGCTCAGTAGTTGTGCCCCGTGGGCTCTAGAGCGCAGGCTCAGTAGTTGTGGCGCACGGGCTTAGTTGCTCTGTGGCATGTGGGGTCTTCCCGGACCAGGGCTCGAGCCCGTGTCCCCTGCATTGGCAGGCGGATTCTTAACCACTGCACCACCAGGGAAGTCCCGGCAGACAGATTCTTGACCACTGCGCCACCAGGGAAGTCTGATATTTTTTTCTGTCTTTATTGAGATCTTTTACCTTTTCACTTAAAGGAAGCACTTTACAGCTTCTCTTTGGCATATTCGAATTATCAGCGTCATTACTCTTGCACTTTGGGGCCATTACTAAGTAAAATAAGGGTTGCTTGAACACAAGCACTGTGATACCGCGACAGTCCATCGAGACAACTACTAAGTGACTATGGGGCAGGATACGCTGGACAAGGGGATGATTCATGCCCCAGGTGGGATAGAGCGGGACGGCGCAAGAGTTTATCACGATACTCAGAATGGTGTGTGATTTAAAACTTGTGAATTGTTTCTTTATGGAACTTTCCATTCAGTGTTTTTGGACCACAGTTGACCTCAGGTAACTGAAACCGTGGAAAGCGAAGCTGCGGATAAGGGGGCACTACCGTAGTAAGTGACTCATGGGGAGGTGGTTAAGCCTCTGTTCCTCATCAAAATTTCACCCACTGGTTTCAGCCCTCAGGTGGGTGTGTTCCTGTGTAGCTGGGTGTACGTGCAGCTGTTAGCCTGGAAGCACGTGAGGCTCTGAGTCTTTATTTCTGGACCGTGTTAGTTTCCCATTTCTGCTCTAACAAATTACCAGAAACTTAGTGGCTTCAAACAATACAGATGTAATATTCTCTTACAGTTCTGGAGGCCAGAAGTCTGAACTGGTTTTCACTGGGCAGCAATCAAGGTGTCAGCAGAGCCATGCTTCCTTCAGAGGCTCTAGGGGAGAATCGGTTTCCTGGCCTTTAGCAGCTTCTAGAGGCTGCTTGCATCCCGTGGCTCGTGGCCCCTTCCTTTGGCTTCAAAGCCAGAGGCGTAGTGCCTTGTCTCTCTGACTCTGCTCCTCTTTACTTCTGTCACATAGGCTTCCCCTCCGTGTCAGATCTCCCTCTGCCTCCCTCTTATAAGGACACCTGTCATTGCATTTAGAGTCCACCCAGATAATCCAGGATCATCTTCCCATCTCAAGATGCTTAACTTGAGAGGCAGTGTTCCAGGCTGGGGTTACAGTCCTGCCCAAAGACTCAAACCTAGTGTTTTTTATCTACCTTGCAGTGTATGGGGCTTTCCAGAACCCACAGATATCAATCCCTCCAGGCAGCCTGTGGAAAGGTCACATATTTAACTTGGTTTTTCTAAGGACTTGCTGGGGCTCTGAGCTCACAGCCTGGCTCTCTTACAAATGTTACAAGTGGGTGTGGTCTGTACACAGCCCGCTCTGCTCTGAGTCAGGAGAGGCTGGCTGCATTCAGGAACTCATCACCCCCCGAAAAAGGAAAAAAAAAGATGCTTAACTTAATCACATCAAAAGTTCATCCCAGGCCTTGCCTAGTGGTGCAGTGGTTAAGAATCCGCCCGCTAATTCAGGGTCCACGGGTTCAAGCCCTGGTCCGGAAAGATCCCACATGACGTGGAGCAACTAAGCCCCAGCGCCACAACTACTGAGCCTGCGTGCTTAGAACCCGTGCTCCACAACAAGAGAAGCCACCACAATGAGAAGCCCGCACATGCAACAAAGAGTAGCCCCCGCTCACCGCAACTAGAGAAAGCCTGAGCGCAGCAAAGAAGACCCAACGGCAGCCAAAAATTTAAAAATTAATTAATTAATTGTTTTTAAAAGTTCATCCCAGGGATATCATTTTTTTTACATCTTTATTGGAGTATAATTGCTTTACAATAGTGTGTTAGTTTCTGCTTTATAACAAAGTGAATCAGTTATACATATACATATGTTCCCATATCTCATCCCTCTTGCGTCTCCCTCCCTCCCACCCTCCCTATCCCACCCCTCTAGGTGGTCACAAAGCATCGAGCTGACCTCCCTGTGCTATGCAGCTGCTTCCCACTAGCTATCTATTTTACATTTGGTCCATGCCACTCTCTCACTTTGTCACAGCTTACCCTTCCCCCTCCCCATATCCTCAAGTCCATTCTCTAGTAGGTCTGTGTCTTTTTTTTTTTTTTTTTTTTGGCGGTATGCGGTCCTCTCACTGTTGTGGCCTCTCCTGTCGCGGAGCACAGGCTCCGGACGCGCAGGCTCAGCGGCCATGGCTCACGGGCCCAGCCGCTCCGCAGCATGGGGGATCCTCCCGGACCGGGGCACAAACCCGTGTCCCCTGCATCGTCAGGCGGACTCCCACCACTGCGCCACCAGGGAAGCCCCAGGTCTGTGTCTTTATTCCTGTCTTACCCCTAGGTTCTTCATGACATTTTTTTTTCTTAAATTCCATATATATGTGTTAGCATACGGTATTTGTCTTTCTCTTTCTGACTTACTTCACTCTGTATGACAGACTCTGGGTCCATCCACCTCATTACAAATAGCTCAATTTCGTTTCTTTTTATGGCTGAGTAATATTCCATTGTATATATGTGCCACACCTTCTTTATCCATTCATTCGATGCTGGACACTTAGGTTGTTTCCATCTCCAGGCTATTGTAAATAGAGCTGCAATGAACATTTTGGTACATGACTCTTTTTGAATTATGGTTTTCTCAGGGTATATGCCCAGTAGTGCATCCCAGGGATATCTTTTGGGACCATTATTCAGCCCACCAACTGGTCTATGTCCAGGCCTGTCTCCCTCACAGGCAGGAAGTCCCTCGAGGGCAGGATCACATCTCACTCATCTCTCTGCCCTCAGAACCCCAAATGGAGCCTGTTACTCACATGAGGCCCAGAGCATGTTTGACGAATGAATGGGGGTGACCACAGTCTGAGCACCAACTTCTCTTTGTAAAGGATTCTTCAACTTCATCTCAACAGCTGGAATCCTTCTTTAAATGACATCTTAAGCAGGAGTCCAGGATCCTTGGATACTGCTTGGATTTTAGGACAGATAGAAGGAGCTCTGCAAAATGTGGTTCATCCACACAAGGGAATATTATTCAGCCATAAAAAGGAATAAGACACTGATTACATGCTGTAGCATGGATGATCCTTGAACACGTGCTGAATGAAAGAAGCCAGACACAAAATGTCACATATGGTATGGTTCCATTGATATGAAATGTCCAGAACAGGCAAATCCATTGAGACAGAAAGGTTAGTGGTTATGAGGAGGGGCTGGCATGGGGGAAGGGAGATTCAGGGGTACCTGATTAAGTACAAGGTTTCCTTTTAGGACGATGATGAAAATGTCCTGCAACTAGATAGCAGTGATGGTTGCACACCGTTGTGACTGTATTAAATGCCACTGAATTGTATATATTCAAATGGTTAAAATGGTATGTGTTCTGTGTTTTACCACAATTTAAAAATTATAAGACACTACTGTATATAAGATAGATAACCAACAAGGACCTACTCTGTAGTACAGGGAACTCTACTCAATATTCTGTAATGACCTATAAGAGAAAATAATCTAAAAAAGAATGAATATATGTATATGTGTAACTGATTCACTTTGCTGTACACCTGAAACTGACACAACATTGCAAATCAATTCTACTCCAATAAAATTAAAATTTTTTAAATAAATAAAAATTATAAGAAAAAAAAGGAGGGGTTGGCTCTGGGGGCAGACTTCTGGGTTTGAATCTCACTCTGACACTTGACGTCTATATGACCTTGAGCAATGGCCGTGGCCTCCTGTGCTTGGATTTCCTCATCTGGGGATAACTGTAGTTACTTCTCTGAGAGCTGCTGTTTGGGTGCAGTGAGCTGAGCCCCTTGATTACTAGTGGTGATCACTACAGAATGGGGGCCTCGGGACTTCCCTGTTGGCGCAGTGGTTAAGAATCCCCCTGCCAATGCAGAGGACATGGGTTCGAGCCCTGGTCCAGGAAGATCCCACGTGCCGCGGAGCAACTAAGCCCGCACACCACAACTGCTGGGCCTGCGAGCCACAACTACTGAGCCCGCGTGCCTCAACTATCGAAGCCCACGCACCTAGAGCCCGTGCTCCACAACAAGAAAAGCCACCACAATGAGAAGCCCGCTCACCGCAACGAAGAGTAGCCCCCGCTCGCCCCAACTAGAGGAAGCCCACGCACAGCGACAAAGACCCAATGCAGCCAAAAATAAATAAAATAAAATAAATTTATATATATATAAAAAAAGAACGGGGGCCTCAGGCACCCTGCCCTGAGCCTTTGCTTTGGCTCTCAGGAGACCAGGGGCCCCTCTGTCATGAGGCATCTTTGGCAAAGTGTCTGTCTGTCTAGGCCAGAACTGACCCCCTCTCTGCTCCATCTTCCTCCTGTAGCTTTGCAGACTAAGGCCTGGTTCTTTCTTCTGGAGGTGCATGCCTGGGACCCAGCAATGGCCGTCAGGACCCTGACGGGCAAAGGCCAGGTGAGTCTGGGCTCCCTCTTCCCCGAGATGACTTTGTGGACCCCAGACGGCTTTCCACGTCTCTGCCTGTGCCAAGATCTTCTGCCCCTCCCAATACTGGGAGAGATACAGTGATGGGAGTTTCTCTGGGACTGGGAGGTGCGGGGTCTGGGGCAGAATTCTCTGAGATGGGACGTTACGACACGGTCTAAAAGTCAGTCATCTAATGCTCAGCAGCCTTTTGGTTGCCAGGCGAAGTGGACAGTAGATGGTTTTGCTTCATCCTGAGCCTTATTCTTGGAATCAGGAGTGGGGGTTGGGATCAGAGTTGGAGTGTGGGATGGAGTGCGACTTAGGCGTAGCTCCGACATAACCATGACTGGTAGTTTGTTTTTTATTTTGGCCGCGCCGCACAGCATGCAGAAATTCCCCAACTAGGGACTGAACCTGTGCCCCTCTGCACTGGAAAAGCGGAGTCTTAACCACTGGACCACCAGGGAAGTCCGGTAGTTTTTAAAAAGTGTTTCTCAGGGCTGTCATGTACAGGTGTGTAGGTTACGTACTGCACAAGGGTGCCTCATCTCAGTGGCATGATTTGCATCTTCCACCTCCTACATCGGTATATTGATTATAGCAATTTACACGCAGATGGCAGTCAACTGTCACATGCTAGAAATAATTGGTGTATTATAACAATTTTCCAACAGATGGCAGTAAAGAGTCATGTGAGTGCTGGGGGGCCTTGTTCTACTTTCTACCAGGGTGCCTGTGGGCTAACGGCTGCCCTACCTAGACATTTTACATTCCCGTGGGCCGGTTTAATTCAGTCGTCCCAAATCTGCCAAGTCAGAGCGTTCCAGCGCAGGGAACAAGTGGTAGGCTCTTGACACATGACCTGTCCCACCCCAGAGTTCTGGAAAGACGTGCCTGTCTATGATATAAAACTGGCCCTTGCAGGAATCGGTGACCTTCAAAGACGTGGCTGTGGACTTCACCCTGGAGGAGTGGGGCCAGCTGGGGCCTGGCCAGAGGGAGCTGTATCGGGATGTGATGCTGGAGAACTACCAGAACCTTCTATCGCTGGGTGAGGCCCTGCCCCCTGCCCTCCCAGGAAGAGGCAGGATGCCCCCTTCAGCCCTCATCTCCTCCATGCCCACCCGCTGCTTAAATGTGGGCATTCACGGGGGTCCTCTCTGCACCTCTCACTGGACCCTCCTGGGCGGCCCCTGTCCATCTCTCTGTCTCTCTGCTGGCTTCTCCCAGAGTCCCAGCATCCCCGAGGGCCCCAAGTCCTCTGCCTGTCCCACAAAATCTTCAGCCTGTGCCCCTGCCCTCTTCTTTTTTTAAAAAATTTTATTGAAGTATAGTTGATTTACAATGTGGTGTTAATTTCTTCTGTACAGCAAAGTAACTCAGGTATACATACATATGTATTCTTTTTCATGTTCTTTTCCATCATGATTTATCTCAGGATACAAATATATTATTGAATATATTTCCCTGTGCTATACAGTAGGACCTTGTTTAACCATCCTATGTATAATAGTTCGCCTCTGCTAATCCCAAGCTCCCAATCCATCCCTCCCCCACCCCTCCCCCTTGACAACCACAAGTCTGTTCTCAGTGTCTGTGAGTCTGTTTCTGTTTCGTAGATATGTTGATTTGTGTCATATTTTAGATTCCACATATAAGTATCATATGGTATTTGTCTTTCTCTTTCTGGCTTACTTCGCTTAGTATGAAAAACTCTAGGTCCATCCATGTTGCTGCAGATGGCATTATTTCATTCCTTTTATGGCCGAGTAGTATTCCATTGTATATATGTACCACATCTTCTTTATCCATTCATCTATTGATGGACACTTAGGTTGCTTCCACGTCTTGGCTATTGTGAATAGTGCTTCTATGCACATACAGGTGCATCTTTTTTTTTTTTTTTTTCTTTTTTTTTTTGCGGTACGTGGGCCTCTCACTGTTGTGGCCTCTCCTATTGCGGAGCACAGGCTCCGGACACACAGGCTCAGTGGCCGTGGCTTACGGGCCTAGCTGCTCCGCAGCATGTGGGATCTTCCTGGACCGGGGCATGAACCTGTGTCCCCTGCATCGGCAGGTGGACTCTCAACCACTGCGCCACCAGGGAAGCCCTTTTTTTTTTTTTATTATTTTTATTGGAGTATAGTTGCTTTACAATGTTGTGTTCGTTTCTGCTGTACAGCAAAGTGAATCAGTTATACGTATACATACATCTACTCTTTTTTAGATTTCCTTCCCATTTAGGTGACCACAGAGCACTGGGTAGAGTTCCCTGTGCTAAACAATAGGTTCTCATTAGTTATCTATTTTATACATAGTAGGGTATGCGCGTATCTTTTTGAATTAGAGTTTTCTCTGGATATATGCCCAGGAGAGAAACCACATTGTTTTGAACAAACAGTTCGGGCGCAGGGAGCCCCTCTTATCAGTTAGAGAGTTCTGGAACCCTCCTGAAACCCAGGTTCCCAGATGCCAGCAAGGGCAACCTTGCAAGCAGGCCTTGCCAAGGAGAGCAGTCAGCCTGCTGTGTTAAACCCCTTTCTGCACAATCTGTGCATACAGATGAGGTCCCCTCAGTCTGCCCCTCCGAGCTTCAATCTGTGCTGCTGGTGGCCTGCAGAATACCTCCCTGGGGAGATCCCATGCTCCCTGTCCCCACTGAGCTCCCCATATCCCCCTGGACCCACTCCTCCTCCGGTTCCCCCATCTCAGGGACAGTTTCCGCCCATCCAGTCACCAGGCCAGTCCTGGGCATGGCCTGTACCCACTCCTTCATACCCTTATGTGACCTGGCCCCTGCCCACCTCCTCAGTGTTACCCCCTTCCATTCTCTTCCTCCTCCCGCTTCTCCATTTAAGGTGGGAGCGATTTTTCAGCATGTTTGCTCACAGGAATGATCATTAGGGAGTATGTTTGCTTCCTAGGGCGGCTGTACCAAATTGTCACAAACCTGGGGACTCACAACAGCAGAAATGTATTCTCTCACAGTTCAGGAGGCCAGGAGCACAAAACCAAGGTGCAGGCAGGGCCGGGCTCCTTCTGAAGACTCCTGAGGAGAGTCCTTCCTGGATTTCTCCAGCATCTGAAGACTCGTGGCATTCTTGGCATTCTTTGCCCTGTACCTGCATCACCCCAATCTTTGCCTCCATCTTCACCTGGCCTTTTTCCCTCCAAATGTGTCTGTGTGTCTCTCCTCTTCTTATAAGGACACCAGTCATTGGATTTAGGGCCTACCCGAATCCAGTAGGACCCCATCTTAACCATTTACATCTGCAAAGCCCCTCTTTCCAAATCAGGCCCCATGTTGAGGTTCCTGGGGGCGTAATATTCCCCCACTGCAGGAAGAGAGGAATTAGTGATCTCAAAGACAGCAGGCCCGAAAAAGTCAAAAGAAACAGATGAGATGAATTTTAGTAATCTGTTTTGTTGCACCCAGCCTAGACAAAATATGATCATTTAGGCATAGATTGACATCATAATCAATCTATGAATTATTAGTGACATTGTTTCCTTTTTTCTCCATATCAAGTCCTTGAAATGCTATGTGTATTTTTCACTCAACTTGAACACAGAGCTGGAGCCTTAAACAGTGATGTCAGGGCTCAGGTTCTCTCTGGAATGTAGTAGGCACTCAATAAATGAGTCTTGCAGATCTAATCTAATTCTAATCATTAGGTGTCCAATGTATGCATCTCCCCTGCATACCCAGGGCTTGGGGCCCAGCCCTGAGGCCTCCCTGTGACTGCGACACCCATAGCCAAGTCTAAAATTTTTTTCAGGGGCAGGGCTTCCTGGGTCCAAACCCGATGTGATCTCCCGTCTGGAGCGAGGGGAAGAGCCCAGGATGGAGAGGAGAGAAGCCTGGCGAGTTACCTGTTCAGGTGGGTGAGGATGTCCAGCAGATGCGAGCTGTCTTCCTACCCTCCATCTGTCATGATCAGTGACGGTCGTTTGAGAGTGAGGGAGTGTACCATACAGGCTATCACTGTGGGTGCTGGGTTCAAATCCTAGCTCCACCGCTTCCTGGCTGTGTGACCTTCAGGCAAGTCATTTAGCTCCTCTGTGCCTCAATTTCCTCATCTGCAAAATGGGGTCAATAATAGCACCTAGGGTTGGGAAGAATGAGTGAGTTAATACATACAGAGGGCACCCAGAACCCCCTGCTCAGAATAGGCTACGATGGGGAGGTCCATGGCAGACTCTGGGCTTTCACTGCTGTGGGCCCAGGTTCAATCCCTGGTCGGGTAACTAAGATCCCACAAGCCACGCAACGTGGCCAAAAGAAAAGAAGAGGCTACACTGGTTATCGTTATGATTATTTATTGGAAATCACTTGTGTAAGAGACCCAGAAGTGGGATCTGGCCTGACATGTTGGGGGACAGGAAGAGGCCAGATTTCTGCCCCTACTGGCCCGTGACCTCATCAGAGGAGGGAATTGAAGCATCCTTTTTTCCATCACTTGTCCATCCTGTTGTGGGGCCAGTACTCACCCCTTCCTACCCCCTCACTCACCATAGCCCATCAGGCCCCAGTCTTGTCCCTCCTGCCCGCTCTCTTTCCCCATTCCCCACCCCACCCCCCGCCAACAGCCCTGGCTCAGCCCTCAGCGACCCTCACCTGGACCCTCACCCCAGCCTCCTCCCTGGCCTCCCAGCCTCCAGTCTTCTGGTTCCTCTCACACACAGCCCCAGATCCCGTCCCTCCCCTGCTCATAGCCCTCATGTGTCTCCCCATTACCCCTGAGACAAAGTCCTAGCCGCACACCTGGCACTCAAGGCCCTGTGTGATCCAGCCTACTCTGTCTCTGGCCTCATCTCTCATCACCATCCACCGGTGTTGATACCTCACGCCCTGACCTCACTCCCTGAAGTGCCTGTTCCTCCCTGAACTTGAATGTGTGTTCCCACCTTTGGGCTTGTGCACATGCTGTTCCCTCTGCCTGGAACACCCTTCCCTGCTTTGTCTGCCTGGCAGACACCTTCATGATCCTCAAGGCTACAGGTCACCTCTTCCAGGAGGCCTTCCCTGACTTCCAGGCTGAGTGACCTGCCCCTTCTCGGTGCTTTCACAGCTCCTTGCTTGAGCTGCTATTACTGCACTTGTTCATGTGGCAGTTAAGAGTGTGGGCTCTGGAGCCAGACTCTCTGAGTTCAAATCCCAGCTCTGCCACTGTCAGGCCGTGTGACTGTGGGTAAGTGACTTAAGCTCTTGGTGCTTATCTGTCAAGTGGGGACATTGACTGGGGACACTGATAGTACCCACTTCACTGAATTTCTTTTGGGGACTGAATTAGAGAACTCTAGGCTCTAAGACTCAAGTGGATTTCCCTGGGTGAAGACCTCTACCATGTGTCTCCGAAGTTCACATCAGTAGAGAAAAGCACATCCAAGTGACCCTTGCAGAGAGAGGCTGACATGGAAGCCCTCACATCATCTCTGTAGCCTTCACCTACACACATATTTGTTACATACTTTGCTGTAAGAAATTTTAGCTGTGCATACAACTTGTTGAGTCATGTAAATCCTTCCAGAAAAATCACCAGATTAGTGGATGGTTGTGGGATCACCCCAAACAGAGACATAGCAACTAAATGCTCTGCGGGATTTTGAAAATAATCCTGTTGTCATTGGATTAGGCAATGGTTTCTTAGATATGACATCAAAGGAACAAGCAAGAAAAGAAAAAATAAATCGGACATCATCAAAATTTAAAACTTTTGTGCTTCAAAAGACACTATAAAGAAAATGAAAAGGCAACCCACAGAAAGCAAGAAAAATTTTGTAAATTATATGTCTGATAAGGGACTGATCCTTCTTACAACTCAACAATAAAAAGATAAATAATCCAGTTAAAAATGGGCCAAAGATCTCAGTAGTCGTTTCTTCAAAGACACACAAATGATCAGTAAGCATATGAAAAGATGCTTGATATCATTAGCACATACCTGCTACATGACCAGCCGTGGTGAAGACCCCAAATCAGGCACCAGACGGGCATCATGAATCTTCCATTTACAGGAAACAATGCTGGGACTTCTCGGGCAGTCCACTGGTTAATACTCCGTGCTTCCAATGCAAGGGGCGTGTGTTCAATTCCTGCTCAGGGAGCTAAAATCGCACATGCCACGTGGCCAAGAAAATATTGATTTTCTTTTTTAAATCCCAGCAAATTATACAGTAAACAATGCTGACAGCCTAGTACATTTTGACCCATCGTCTTGAGCACACAGAAAAAGTTCATTAACCAGTAATTATGTAAAATACCAGGAATTCAATTCTCAGAGCTTAGCTAAGGGTCATTGCCATGGTTACAGAGATAAAAACTGAGTAAAGTGGACCTTCTGTGTTAACTCTTTCCCTGCACGTGTCCACCAACATAGTGTGAGAATGCTTCTACCATGCTCGTTTGCCAACATTGGATATTTTTAATATTTTCCAATATAAAAAGTGTCAAATGTCTGAGAAATTTGACTTTTTAGACTGTTACTGATGTTGAGCATTTTTTTCACATATTTATCAGCCACTTGTTTTTCTTCTGCAAAATGTCTATTCACATTCCTGCTTCACTATTTCATTAGATTGTTTCTCTTTTTCTTATCGATTTGTGAAAATGTATTACACATATGGCTAAGAAACCACTGTGCATATAAACTGCTTTGCAACTCATTTTTTTGCATGTTTAGAATATACTGAGACCATTCTTCCCTGTCACAAAATGAATCTATCTACCTCATGCCTTTAGAACTAGCAATATAAACTTTGAAATCTTTCTTTTTAAGATTACAATGTCAGGGAATTCCCTGGTGGTCCAGTGGTTAGGACCCTGCACTTCCACTGCAGGGGACACGGGTTCCATCCCTGGTTGGGGAACTAAGATCCCACAAGCCACACAGCCAAAAAAAAAAAAAAAAAAATATTACAATGCCAGATCTAAATAACCAGCTTCTTTTGTCCTAGGACAGATGAAGTTCATATTTTCCATTTCTTTCAGACTTGGAGACAAACTCTGAAACTACTCAGGAGACACTTCCAAAAAAGAGTATTTCCAAAGACGTGGCTTCCCCAATGGGAAAGATAGAGGGCATTTTAAGGGCAGTGCTTGGAGACACCAAGTTGGGGGACTCCTGGACATGCGGCCGTCAACTGGAAGACCAGGGAAAGCAGGAGAGGCGTTTGAGATGGTTGTTTACTACTCCCGAGGAAAACACCCATGGCGAGTTGAGACACTTCAGGCAGACCTCAGCTTTCATTGGGAAGCAAAGAGTGCCTGGGGGAGAGGATCCTCAGAAGTGGACCAGGTCAAGAAAGAGCCTGAAACACCAAAGGAAACCATTTAACTGCACGGAATGTGGGAAAGCCTTCATCTACCATTCGGATTATGTCCTACACCAGAGAATTCACACTGGAGAGAAGCCCTACAAGTGTAACGAGTGCGGGAAAGCATTCAGCAACAGCTCATATTTCATCCAGCACCACATCATCCACACAGGAGAGAAGCCCTACGCCTGCAACGAATGCGGCAAGACCTTTACCCAGAGCTCATCGCTCACTGAGCATCAGAGGATCCACACTGGAGAGAAACCCTACAAATGCAAGGAATGTGGGAAAGCCTTCACCCAGAGCTCCTCCCTTATCAAACACCAGCGATGCCATACTGGGGAGAAACCCTATAAATGCAACCAGTGTGGGAAGTTCTACTCCCAGGTGTCCCACCTCACCCGCCACCAGAAAATACACACAGGGGAGAAGCCCTACAAATGCAGTGAGTGTGGCAAGGCTTTCTGTCACACCTCCTCCCTGACTCAGCACCAGACAATCCACACTGGTGAGAAACCCTACAAGTGTAACGAGTGTGGGAAAACCTTCAGCCACAGCTCGTCACTGACCCAGCACCAGCGAGTCCACACTGGAGAGAAACCTTACGGGTGCCCCGAGTGTGGCAAAGCCTTCAGCCACAGTTCATCCCTGACTCAGCATCAGAGAATTCATACTGGTGAGAAGCCCTATGAGTGTCATGAGTGCGGGAAGGCTTACACGCAGATCTCCCACCTCATGAGGCACCAGAGCGTTCACGTGGGGGAGAAACCCTATATATGTAATGAGTGTGGAAAGGCTTTCAGTCACACCTCCTCCTTTACTCAACACCAGACGATCCACACTGGTGAGAAACCCTACAAGTGTAACGAATGCGGGAAAACCTTCAGCCAGAACTCCTCACTTATGCGCCACCAGAGAATTCACACCGGGGAGAAGCCCTATGAGTGTACAATTTGCGGAAGAGCCTACACCCAGATTTCCCACCTCATCCAACACCAGAGGACTCACACCGGAGAGAAACCTTATGAGTGCAGTGAGTGTGGGAAAGCCTTCAGCCGGAGCGCCCATCTCATCGAGCATCAGAAGATCCACACGGGCGAGAAACCCTATAAGTGTAAGGAGTGTGGGAAAACATTCAGTCACAACTCATCCCTAACTCAACATCAGAGGATTCACACCGGCGAGAAACCCTACACCTGTAAGGAATGCAGGAAAGCCTTCAATCAAAGTATCCACCTCATTCAGCATCAGAGGATTCATACCGGGGAGAGGCCCTACAAATGTAAGAACTGTGGGAAAACCTATGCCCAAATTTCACACCTCATTCAACACCAGAAAGTTCATATGGGTGGCAAGCGCTGTGCATGTAAAGAACGCGGAGAGGATTTCAGCTGGGGTTCACACCTGGCCGAACATCAGAGACTTCACACTGTGCATGATGGCTACGTCTGCGGTAATTTTGAGAAGGCCTTTGCTTGGAACATGCAGCTTAGTGATCATCAGAGAGCTCATGCTGACTAGAGAGCCTGAGAATGAAACAAACTGGTGATTCTTCTGCTGGGTTCCGTTCAACCTTCATCAGCAGTAGAAGCTTCTTCCCAGAGAGGAGCCATAACACTATATATTGAGAGAGTTGGTTCCTTTTTTGCCTCCTAGAAGGAGGATGGCACTGTTTATCACCAGCAGAGACAGCTTCTGATCATTTAAAGGGCTCCCCCCTAAAATCTAATCTTCCCCCCCATTTCTGAACCCTACAACGTCCCTGGATGGTGGTAGGTATGGGGTGGTCTACACAGGATGCAACTTCATCTGGGATCTTTAATAAGGTCTCTCTGAGCTTTTAAAATTTATTCATCATGTGTTAAATTGGAGCCTGGAAATTCAAGAAAAAACAAACACAGCTGGAAAGATTCATCTGTTAGAGTAAAAGTCACAAATATATGTAACTAAAGATAAATGCCAGGCGATTTTAGTTTCCTTTAAAACTTTAAGCTACAAATTTCACTGAAAAATCTGCAGTTGGCTTAAACATGGAATATGTTTCACATATTTCCAGCCATTTCTTATGTCCTATTGTTTCTGTCTTTTCCACTTCCAGGAATTGTGCTTTACAAAGTAATTGCCCTGTTAGACATCATTTTCTGATTTTAGTCATGCTCAAAAGGAGGTTTTTATTCTCTCATATATTTTTTTTTTTTTTTTTTTTTTTTGCTGTACGCGGGCCTCTCACTGTTGTGGCCTCTCCCGTTGCAGAGCACAGGCTCCGGACGCGCAGGCTCAGCGGCCATGGCTCACGGGCCCAGCCGCTCCGCGGCATGTGGGATCCTCCTGGACCGGGGCACAAAGCCGTGTCCCCTGCATCGGGAGGCGGACTCTCAACCACTGCGCCACCAGGGAAGCCCTTCTCTCATATTTTTGAAACATAGTATTTTCTATTATAAAAATAATACATACACTTTTATAACAGGAAAAATTTTAAAGTAGAATAAGATAAGCTTATTTTAAAGGATAATTTGAAAAGTGTAGAGAAGTATGAACTAAAATACCAATTCCCCATAATCCCACAGGCCAGAGAGACCCACTAGTCATTTTTGGGTGTATGTCTTTATGGTTTCGTTTCACTCTGTATTCCATATCCATATTTTTTAATGTTGAAAATTTTGGATCATAAAACAAAAAGCTATATACTCACCTACAACTTGGCCATCCTCAGAAGTCAGGTTGTTTTGATTTTTTTTCATCTTTCCTTCTGAATATCATTTTAAAATAAGTGTTACTTTATTTAATTGTAATCAGAAACAATTTTGGCTTCTCTGTTTTGCCCTCATTATACCATGACATTGTCCTTTGTCACCACGTAAACTCCATCCTCATCATTATTAGGGCTAATGATGTTTCATTGGTGGGCATAGAATAATCTATAAATCCATGCCCCCATTTAGACTTTGCTCTAAGCCGCAGATTGACACAGGTTATTCACCAATTTTCCCAATTATGAATCATGTAATAATGAGCATTTCCATGCTAACTTCCTCTCTCCTTTTGGGGGGATTATTTCTCTAAGTCAAATTCCCAGGATGGGAATAACAGAATCAAGACTCTAACCATTTTCTTGGTTCCTGGAACATATTGTTAAATTGCTTTCTAAAGGGGCTGGACCTAATCTACCTGGAGCAAGCTAGGAAGTGAGGACTACAGTTCTGTTACATTATAACCAACACTGAACATCAATCATATAATGTTTTCCCATGTCAAACATATAAAATGGCTAGTGATTTCAGTAACTTACTGTGTGTCAATTTTGTGCTAAGTCCTTGGTACGTGTGAACTCCTTTCATTCTTCAAACAACCACATATGTTCAGGGCTGTATTATCCCATTTCACAGATGAGGACACCGAGGCATGCTGATGATGTAGACAAAGCCCCACAGCTATGAGGTCATGGAGCCTGAACTCAAGTTCAAGTAGTCAAGCTCCAGGAGCTATGCACTGAACTTCTATTGGTATTGAACACATTTCACATATAACATTTCCTTCTTAAATTAATGTTTATTATCTTATTATAAAAACCAATACATGCTTTTTATAAAAAATTTACAAGATCCAAGAAATCCGGAAGATTTTACGCAAAGGCCAGTGCTACCCAGAGATAACTGTTAACATTTTGGTATACTTCTGCTATTTTTAAAACTTAATCACAGTATTATAACGCTTTAATAAATCTGGGACATAGTTAATATACAGTTTAGCATACTTCTGTGTTTACTTAACTTTATATCATAGGCCCCTATCATTAAATATGATTTACCGATATCATTAAATACCCACGTCATTAGATAATCTTTAACAACCTGATGTTTGGGGGCTTTGCATATTTTGTGTTTAGTAGTAGCCAGTCCCCTGTTGGATAATTTGGTTGCTTCCAGTTTTTGACTTTTATAAACATCCCTTCTACTGAAGTCTTAGGCTAAGCACCCTACCAGCTCCCAAGTAAAATCCTGGCAGGGAGTCTGTGGTGTCAAAGAGAGAACATTTTAATGACCCCGTGCACATAGTTAATGGCTTCCTGAAATTTCTGCATCTGATTGGCAGTGGATGGGACTGCATCTCACCAACATCATCACTGGTAGTTACCATGTTTAAAAGTCTTTGCTCAGGTATTTCTTCTGTGACTTCCTTCATGGTTGATGAAATACTCGTTTATTGTGAATAATTCAAACAACACAAAAATGAAGAACACTATGGCTCTCTATAAATCTTCATTCCAAAGATTCTAGACTGTTTTCTGTTGTTTCTCCCTTTCTGTTGGTATGAAATATATATGTACATAAAATTTATATGGCATAATCACAGACGTGATTTTAAGTGACTTTTTTCACTTGATATAATATTAATATTTTCCCATGACAATCAATCCAAAATATATATATAGTACATATTGTACAAAAATATATACACATGTATATATGTATATATATATGTATCATCATTTGCCACTTTTAACAGCTGCATAATAGTTCATGCTAGAGTTTCTTGAATTTATTTAACCAAATTCTATTAATGAGCATTTGGGTTGTTTTATTTTCTTTTCCATCATTGGACATATATTATTTGACACTTGTGCAAATTATCTCCATAAGATGAATTCCTAGAAGTAAGCTTGTGGGATCATAGAATGTCCATGTTTAAAATTTTGATAGTTATTGCTAAATAATCCTCCAAAAAAGGATGACCCAATTTACAAAACTCCTGAAAGTGTACATGAGTGCCTATTTCTTTCCTCCACTTCCTTCACAAATACTCGGTATTAGTCTTTTATTATTTTTAACGTTTCTCACCTAATAAGTAAAAATGTCCTATTGGTAGGGAGATTAATGATCTTCTTATGCCTTTATTGATGTTTTGCCTTCTTCAAATTGCTTATTTGTATATTTTGCCCATTTTTAATTGGGCTGCCTTTTTGTATTGATTTATAGGAGCAAGTCTATGTATTGCATATACTCTTTGGTATATACATTACTAATATTTTCTGCCAGTTTATTATTTCTCTTCCAGTTTTGTTTATGGTGTATTTTTCTATACAGAATTTTAAACTTTTTAGGTATTCAACTCTATCTGTATTTTCTTTTATAGTCCTTGGACCAGCTTCACACTAAGAAAAACCTGCCTCACCCCCCCACCAGGATTATGAAGAAAGTTCTATATTTTATTCTAGTACTGTTACGATTTTTTAACAAGTAAATGTTCATTCCTTCTGCATTTTTATGGCTTATGGTATAAAATTTCAGTTCCTAGAGGCCACCTGCATTCCTTGGCTTGTGGCCCCTTCATCGTCAAAGCCAGCAGTGTAGCATCTTTAAATCACCCATCCTAATATATTCCACCATATATGTAAATTTCTCAGCACACTTGGTCCACTCCCTTCTCGAAGATTCACCCCTCCTGTACTAACATACTGACGTAGAATAATTGAATCCTTAGTCTAAGAGAACCTAATTTTGAATCTTGCCTTTGCCATTGCCTTGCTGTCTGATCCAGTTTCTTCATATTTTAAATGAGAATAATAAGCTATATTACAAAAGATGTTTTAGGTTTCAAATAACAGAAAACTTAAAAGAGTTCAAACAAGAAAGACAGTTTACTAGCTCAAGTAGCCAAAAGGACCAAAACAAGGCATTCATCTTGTTTATCCTAGTACTTCAGGATGCCTTCAGTGGCAAGTAAGAGAAAACCCCAACTCAACCTCACAAACACTAGGAAGAAGAAATCTACAGGTAAGGCAAGCTCCACCTGCTATACATTAATATTTCCCTACAATTTACTTGAGATTTATATGGTTTTATTTCACAATTATCTTCTCAAATAATTATATTGCCTGATCACCTTTTCATTCCTATCTCAGCCACTTCCCTGTTTACTTCATAGTACTTACCGTAATTTCCTATTATAGGTCCCCTATTTACTGCCTGCTCTGACTCCCTGAAGGCAGGTCCTTTGTGTCTGTCACCACTATATCTCCAGCGCCTAGAGCACTTCCTGGAACGTGGTAGGTTCTCAGAAAATAGTCACTGACTGATTTATTTCAAGCCTGAGCCATTCCCATCCCCACTTGCACGGTAAGAGAATGTTAGTTTCCCCACTCCCTCAAGGTAAGTATATCATACAGCTTTAAATTTTGGCCAGATATATAAATAAAGATAGCATTTTTCCTTTTTCTCTTCCTGGTGCTCTCCTACACATCCCTCAAAGCCTTATTCAAGACCCCTCCCCTGAGAAACCTTCCTCACATCAACCCTTTCAGTCCCGCCCTACCCAGTTTTTCTCCCTTCTTTGTGCTGTAACACATTTTTCATTAACTTTTATGAGCACGCTATTTTGTTGAGCATCCCTACTACATAGAAACGCCTTTAAAGAAGACCCCTTGGGACTTCCTTGGTGGTGCAGTGGTTAAGAATCCGCCTGCCAATGCAGGGAACATGGGTTCGAGCCCTGGTCTGGGAAGATCACACATGCCGCGGAGCCCGTGCGCAACAACTACTGAGCCTGCGCTCTAGAGCCCGCGAGCCACAACTACTGAGCCCGCGTGCCACAACTACTGCAGCCCACGCGCCTAGAGCCCAAGCTCTGCAACAAGAGAAGCCACCGCAATGAGAAGCCCGCGCACGGCAAGGAAGAGTAGCCTCCACTCGCCGCAACTAGAGAAAGCCTGCGCAGCAACGAAGACCCAATGTAACCAAAAATAAATAAATTTATTTATTTATTTTATAAAATAAATAAAGAGGGCCCCTCGCCTAGCGTCAGTGCTTAGACAGTTGTCATGAAGACAGGCTTCCGGAATTGACGGTTGCCCTGACAACGGACGCGCGGTGGTTAGCTTTCAGAACGCAGCCTGTGATTGGTCGAGAGGAAACGAACTGTGTAACCACCTTCTCCTTCACCACTCCGCCTACGGAAGATAGAAGAAGCCTTTGACACCGCTGTACCCAAAGCGGAGGCCGCCCCGGAACTCCAGGGTTTCCTCCGCCTTTGCCCTCAGAGAACCGTCACCCTGAGGAGCCGGAATCCCGCGAGGACCTGGGAAATGTAGTTAGGAAGCCTGCGCAGGCGCAGAGGCATTCATGGCACAGGCGCTGCGCACTCCGCGGCACCGCCTTCGTGGGGACTGTCTGTGGGGGACCCACTCTAAGTCCAAGACCAAGTTGCCAGGTACTTCAGGATACGAGTGTCCTTGACACTCATTGTGTCCTCCCCGTCTTTGGCCAGAAGAGAGGCTCGGAGCGGTCTCGGAGTCTTAGGCCATCTAGAGCAGGGGTTCCCAACCCTCTGGCCGGTGTACCCACCAGTCCATGGCCTGTTAGGAACCGGGCGGCGCAACAGGAGGTGAACAGCGAGCGAGCAAAGCTTCATCTGGGGCTCCCCACTGCTCTCATTACCGCCTGAACCATACCCCACCGCCCGCCACAGGTCAGTAGAAAACTTGTCTTCCACGAAACCGGTCCCTGGTGCCAAAAAGGTTAGGGACCGCTGATCTAGAGGACAGAGGGGAATGAGAAGCTGGGCGAGGCTGGTGCATGCAGTCAAGGAACCTGAGGCTGGAAGGGGGGCGGGCTTTGAGGCGAGGCGGTTGTAGGGGCGGGGTTATGAGGCGGGGTTATGAGCAGGACTAGAGCGGGAATTGGCTGGAATGGGCGTGGACGGGAGGGCGACGCTGGAAAAGAGGCGGGACCTCAGGTGGAATTGAGCCAATGAAGCTGGAGTAGGCGGAACTCGCTGACTGTCCTGAGAATCCTCCTATCCAATCCTATCCTCCTATCCAATCCTTCTTGAGTCCACGGGCGAAAGTGAGGCTCAGAGAAGAGTAGAGATTCGTCCAGGGCTATTCACTGATCTTTCATTCTTGGTTTAGGGACTCATTGGCTGAATTAAATGGTGTTGAACCAGTTCAGTTTCTAAGCTAACTTTATAAGGAAGGTAATTAGTAAATGTTTTGTAATAAGAAATTTATCGTTATTATTGTTTTATGAGTAATACAAGACTGAAGCATGTGTCACTTTTTGGCTCTCACTCCTTGTCGTAACGGGTGTAAATGATCTCTCAGGAATGGAATGGCCCAAGCCTTGTGACGCCGTGTTTTCCTGGTGAGTTTATCAGGTCTTTCTGTCCCTCTGTAACAGCTGAAATTTATCAAGCATGGAAGTTTTCTGACTCAGTGGAGATCTGCTTTTATGCAGCTTATGGTACAAAGGGAACAACTCTTTTCTATCTTGTTGGGATTTCTTTCACCAGCAGATAGGCCTACACATAATTTTCAAAGCCAAGCAACGAAATGCTATTAGACAACAAAAAAAGTCCTCATGTAATAAAGTGACTCCATTATTTTTTTTACTTTTTCTTTTTAAGATTCTTTTTGATGTGGACCATTTTTTAAAAGTCTTTATTGGATTTGTTACAATATTGCTTCTGTTTTATGTTTTGGGTTTTTGGCCACAAGGCACGTGGGATCTTAGCTCCCCGACCAGGGATCAAACCCTCACTCCGTGCATTGGAAGACAAAGTCTGAACCACTGGACCGCCAGGGAGGTCCCGTTTTTCTTTCTTCTTCTTTTTTTTTCCCACACCACGCAGCTTGCGGGATCTTAGCTCCCCGACCAGGGACTGAACCTGGGACCACAGGCAGTGAAAACACCAAGTCCTAACCACTGGACTGCCAGGGAATTCCCAACTCCGTTTTTTTCAATGTTTGCTGAAAGCATTGAGCCTCACCCCTCCCTTTTCCCGTGTCCCACATCTGGGGAAGCAGATTGGAAAGACTGGCTGTGCCCTCTTTTGGTGCCAGTGGGAAGTTCAAACCAAAGGCAGGAACCCTCACCCTGGCCCCACCCATTAACCACTATACTAACCCCAAGCCGGTCCTTGCTCTCTTTCAAGCCACTTTCGAACCAGCTTGGGAAGACTGCCTGCTCCCTAAAGAAAGTCACATTGTGTGACTAGTAAATCGTTTCACACCTTCTTGCTGTGTGTGTGTGTGCCGACATCAGTCTGGATGGGGGGGGGGGGGCATCCTGTTAGGCCATAGTTCTTCAGAAGCTCCGTACTTGTAACATGGTCCAGGAACAGGGAGCCTAAGGTCATTATCAGATGGAGCACAGAAGTGTAATGTCCTGCATCCTCATGGGTTAGAGCTCAGGAAAGCTGAGCTGAATGACAGGTTGGATTATTGCTCACGTGGGGCTCATTTACACTTAATGGGTTCCCAGCCCTCTTTGCAGATGCTTGAGCAACCGAGGCTGTTATGTCCCACCTGCTGGCCCCAGCCCTGACCTGACCCTTGTGAATTGGGTTCAGTCACAGTTCAGACAGTTGAGGGTTCAAAACGTGGGGCAAGATCTCCCACTTTGGAAGGGCTTTCTGGGGAAGATGACCCCCAGAGGCTGCCTCCAGGGTAACAAGCCTTCAGTGATGGAGGGTGAAGCACATTTCTTCACTCACAGCACAAATAATTAGTATATTCGCAGAGTTGTGCAACCATCACCACAAACAAGTTTAGAACTTTTTTTTTTTTTTTAACCACATCACGCGGCATGCGGGATCTTTAGTTCCCTGACCAGGGATTGAACCCATGCCCTCCGCAGTAAAAGCATTGAGTCTTAACCACTGGACCACCAGGGAAGTCCCAAGTGTAGAACATTTTCATCACCCTAAAAAAGAAATCCCTTAGCCGGCCTCTCTCGATCCTCCCGTTCCCCAGCCCCTGGCAACCACTAATCTACTTCCTGTGTCTTGTGGATTTGCCTATTCCGGACATTTCATTTAAATGGAATCATACAATATGGGGCCTCTTATATCTGATCTTTTTACTTAGCATAATGTTTTCAAGGTTCATTCTTGTTGTAGCATCTATCGGTACTGGATTCCTTTTTATTGCAAAACAGTATTCCATTGTATGGATTATACCACATTTTATTAGTTCATCAGTTGATAGACATTAGTTTCCACTTGGAAGCTATTATAAATGATGGTGATATGAGCAATCATGTACACGTTTTTATGTGGACATGTGTTTTCTTTTCTCTTGGGAAATACCTAGGAGTATAGTTGCTGGGTCATAGGGTAAGTCTAGGTGTAACTTTTGGAGGAACTGCCAGACTGTTTTCCAAAGTGACTGAACCATTTTACAAGTCCACCAGCAGGGTATGAAGTTCCAGTTTCTCTACATCCTCACCAATACTTGTCTTTTTGATTATAGCCATCCTAGTGGGTAGTATTTCATTGTGGTTTGGATTGTATTTCCCTAATGACGAATGATGTTGAACATCTTTTCATGTGCTTATTGGCCATTTGTGTATTTTCTTTGAAGAAATCTATATTCAGATCCCTTGCCATTTTTAAGTGGATTATTTGTCTTACTATTGAGCTGTAAGGGTTCCTTATATAGCCCAGCTACAGGTGCTATATCAGATATATGCTTTGCAACAATTTGTCCTCATTCTTTGTGTTGTCTTTTCACTTTCTCCATGTTGTCCTTTGAAGCACGAAAGTTTTTAATTTTGATGAAGTCCAATTTATCTTTTTTTGCTTGTGCTTTTGGTGTCATCTAAGAATCCATTACCTAATTTAAGGTTATTAAAATTTATACCTATATTTTCTTCGAAGAGTTTATAGTTTTAGCTCTTACATTTAGATATATCTCTGATCCATTTAATTTTGTCAATTTTTTATTGTGGATAAATACACATAAAATTTACCATCTTAACTATTTGTAAGTGTACAGATCAATGGTATTAAATACACTCATCACTTGTGTGGCCATCACCACCACCCATCCCCACAACTGTTTTCAGCTTGTAAAACTGCCCCTTTCTCCAGCTCCTTGCAACCACCATTCCTAGGTACGATTTTCCTAGAACAGTATCTTCTCAACATTAGGCATCCACATCCCACCTCCTTGGTTTATGCAGAGCGGCCCCTTTCCATCCTCCTAAGACGCCACTGCCTGTCCCAAGATTCTCCTATTTATTTCAATCCATCCCCTTTGAAACTTTCAACCGCAACTGTGACTGAACAATCGGTATCACTTGCCGTGAATGGAAGTTTGCTGTAAAAGTAAATGCAACGAAAACTACAATTTGCACATTTTCAGTGGATAGCATTGCCCACCCAAAGTGCAGAGTTTGGGGTCCTGGGGAGAGGCTAAGTGTTAAAGCTACTTTCTCATTGGGGTGACCAAGAGGGATCAACAGACTCAAAAAGGGAACACTGGTCTCTCGGGTTGGATAGAGTAAGATGCCAGCCCCACCCCATTCCCCACCCCTGCCAGCCCACAGTGGACATGTAGCATGACATGAGGGAAATAAACAGCCACCAAAATCTGACACACAACCGTGTGACCATAGCATAATCTAGTTCATCCTGATGGATACAATTAAGAGTCCATTGGCAGGATGCTAGGCCTTAGCCGAGTGTCCCCCAACCTCATTCGATGACATACCACCGTCAATTTGTTTTGCTGTAGTTGTGTGCCACGCATTTTCCTTTAAATCAGCTTAAAAACAAAACAGATCATTTTATTTTTAAAGAGGACTTCCTACCACTACCATGAGTGAGAAACTGGTTATCTCTTGTCAGTAGAGGAAAAAGGGGGAGAGGGGAAGTAAAATAAGTACCAGGAGAGCAAAACAATATTAAATTCTAGCAACAACTCTTGCCTGAGCCTGAGGCCTACTGTGTCTTTGTAACTAGAGAGGAATAAACATGCCGTCCACACTTCCTCCTTGATCAAGTAGGATTGCATGAGAATGGAAAAGTGCCAGTAGATGATGTACTGAGGACCAACTGAAATTGAGTGGTTCCCTGGTGGTCCTTGCCCCTCCCAGACTTTGGGAAAACAGATTTAACCATCTCATCGTGGGGTGGTTTTCACCATTAGGAGCCCTCCCATCCTAGAATGTGAGCACTTGGCAGGTAGTGACTGTGCATGCCCAGCCTCTGCCCAGGTGTGTGACACTGAGCTGAGAAAAGCAACCAACACTTAGAAACTCAAAACTTTAATCAGAGAACCAACACGCAAACATGAGGTCGGGCGTTTCTACACTGGCCCGCGGAACACAGGTCACTAGTTACATAGATGCCCCCCCCACCTCCCCCCACACACAATGGCTGCCAACTTTCTACAAGACCTCTGACCTCTACCTGTGGTGTCAAAACTCTTGGTTGAACACACTTATCAAGTTGAGTTTCTGCTCCTGCCCTGCCCTACCCCTTAGGTATCTATCAGGCCTGTTGCCCAGATACAACAGGTGGGGAGTTGGACGTTTCCACCATTTGAAAACCAGTACACTCCCCACTGTGGTGTGAACGGTCAGCCAACAAGGTCCCAGTTTCAACGACAAAACCAACCAGCACAACTCAAGGTACAAGGTTTGAAAATCCTAAGGGCCCAGAGCACATACTCCTGAACATTTTTTAGCACCAAAAATATGAAAGAATATTAAAAGTGTCAAGAGTCCAATGTCTTTGTAAGATTGTACTTCAGCAAAGAGGTGACTGGGTCACTTAGCTGGTGGGACACAAAAGCTCAGGGCCGAGGAGGTGCCATCAAGAGAGTTGGTGGTGTGGTTCCCTGAGGTGAGACTCAGCTGTAGAACAAGCCTGGCCAAGGTGAGCAGTGAACTCTGGGGCTCCAACAGGAAGGACTGTGTCCTCACTGGGCTCGCCAACTATCCTCAGGGGAATTGCTGTGATATAAGAGAATGTGGTATTTTAAGACGTCACTTGGCAATGGAAACGAGGCCATCCATTTCCCTTTGATTCTAGAAGCTTCAAGGCAAGGGCAGGGATTACCGTATTGGTGTTCCCCACCCTGGAGCCTAGGGAAGCGCCTGGTGAGTGGCCACCTTGGACAACTGGTAAAGGAGGAACATTCCAGCAGTCGTTTCTGTGCATCACAGTTTTTGCTAGCAAGCACATCTTCTGTATAAATGGTGTGAACTGTGTGGAGACAGCGACATCCAATGCAGCTTTCCTAACTGAATCCAGCTGTTTACGGTATTAACTCTCACGATAAACTGGGTCTCATCATTTAACCAACAACTTTAGGTAGGAGGAGATTATGGGAAGGGGTGGCATGTGGATATGGGAGGGGGTCCTTTTGAGTGAGAGGTTTGGGAGGTTAGAGTGGAAAGTTCTTGCCATGCAATGTTAGTTTACGTGTTCTTCTTGGCTTTTTGTGGGTTAAGAAAGTACTAGGACAGGGCTTCCCTGGTGGTGCAGTGGCTAAGAATCCACCTGCCAATGCAGGGGATGCAGGTTCGAGCCCTGGTCCAAGAAGATCCCACATGCCACGGAGCAACTAAGCCCGTGCACCACAACTACTGAGCCTGTGCTCTAGAGCCCGTGAGCCACAACTACTGAGCCTGTGTGCCACAACTACTGAAGCCTGCGTGCCTAAAGCCCATGCTCCACAACAAGAGAAGTCACCGCAGTGAGAAGCCTGTGCATCGCAACAAGGAGTAGCCTCCACCCGCCGCAACCAGAGGAGAGCCCGTGTGCAGCAACGAAGACCCAATGCAGCCAAAAAATAAATAAATAAAATAATTTAAAAAGAAAGAAAGTACTAGGACAGAGCTGAGAGATGGAGGGAAGAAAAAGGCTAGGCTTTTTTTTTTTTTTTTTTTTTAAGAGCAAAGTGCTGGGTTTTTGGATCCAACGAAGCCAAGGATATTTTGGTGGAAAACTTTAAAAATAAAAGCCATGCACATTATTAGTAATAACGTTAACTGCAGTGAAATAAAGATAGAGGGTTGCTTAATTTTCTCTTCCTTTTAATGTAAAAGTGTATATTTGTTATATCTGATGTGTGTTTGTAGCTCACACTTGGTGAGTACTTACTATGTGCTGGGCACTTAGTTCTAAAGTGCTTCACATCTCTTTATCCTCACAACAGCCCTATGAAGTAGGTAGCTATTATTTTGCCCACCTTACAGATGAGGACACCGAAGCCCTGAAAGGTTCCATGACTTTCCCTAGGTCACTTAGGTGGCAGATGGAAGAGCTGGGATTTAACTCAGCAGACTGGCTCCAGTCTAACTCTGACTTCGAAAGCTCCACAGCTTTTCAATGTTTGTGTTTTCATTGTTTTAATGAAACTCACGCGTGCAAATTTTCTAATCAATCTTTATTAATAAAGAGATTTATTACTCTTGGGGGGAGGGGCTTACACTGGGATGGTTTCAACTTTAGGCCTCGGATGAACACATTCTCAGATGTCTGGGATCCTGCTGCCACCCAGCAGCCATGGGCAGAATTGCTACCTGCTACTTTGGAGTGTGAACTCACTGATGTCGGCTAAGACCTAAGCAGCAGCACAAGGCTTTCTGACAATGTGGACACTGATGTGGTTTCTCCTTGGTGTGAATTCTCTGATGCTGACTGAGATGGGCTCTAAGGCCAAAGGCTTTCCCACACACATCACAAGCATAAGGCTTCTCCCCAGTGTGAGTTCTCTGATGCTGCATCAGATTTGCTTTCTGGGTGAAGGCTTTCCCACATTCGGCACACACAAAAGGCTTCTCCCCACTGTGAACTCTCTGATGCTTAGAAAGGCATGAGCTCTGGTTGAAGGCTTTCCCACATTCCTGACAAACATAAGGCTTTTCTCCAGTATGAATCCTCCGGTGTCGGATGAGTGCAGCACCCAGGCTGAAGGTTTTCCCACAGTCGCCACATTCATAGGGTTTCTCACCTGTGTGAACTCTCTGATGCTTAGAAAAGCACGAGCTCTGGCTGAAGGCTTTCCCGCATTCCTGACAAACGTAAGGCTTTTCTCCAGTGTGAACTCTCTGGTGTCGGATGAGTTGAGCGCCCAGGTTGAAGGTTTTCCCACAGTCACCACATTCATAGGGCTTCTCACCTGTGTGAATTCTCTGATGCTTGGAAAGGCACGAGCTCTGCTGTGATGTTTTCCCGCATCCATTTTGCTCAAAGGGCTTCTTTCCTGCCTGAGTTCCCTGATGCTGAACAAGGTGGTTACTGTTGGCAAAGACTTCGTCACACTTGTTAGGTTTAAAGGGCTCCTCCGCAGTTTGGATTAACTGATGTTCTGAGAGACATGCACTTTGGCTGAAGGTCTTTCCACTTTTGTTACATTGAAAGGGGTGCTCACTCTTATGGGTGGACTGATGTTTGGCAAGGGAGGCACTATGAACGAAGGCCTTCCCGCAGTCCCTACATTCATACGGCCTCACTCCAGAGTGGATCCTCTGGTGGCGGATGAGCTGTGAACTTTGGCTAAAGGCCTTCCCACAGTGGTTACACTCAAAGGGCTTCACCCTGGCATGAATCCGCTCATGCTGAGTCAGGTATTTCCTGCAGCTGAAGGTTTTCTCACATTTGTTACACTTAAAGCGCTTCTCACTGACCCTTGGAGGCTCTCTGTGCTCTGGCTTCTCATTCAAGATCTTCCTGCTCTCGTCGAGTCCTTGTTTTTCTCTGGTGTGAATGCTCTGGTGGCAAGTTAGGGTCGAGTGGCAAATGAAGCGCTCACCACACTCCTGACATTCGTAGGGGGTTTCCACAGCGTGGATTTTCTGGTGCTGAACAAGGTGTTCATTGTGGCTGAAGGTCTCCTTGCATTCTGCACAGCTGTAGGGCTTTTCTATGGCGTGAATGGATAGGTGTCGATTTAGGTGGGAGGGCCGGGTGAAACTCTTGATGCATTGGTGGCACTTGTGGGGCCTGTAGCCCGTGTGAACCCTCTGGTGTTCATTAAGGTGAGTGTTCCGGTAAAAGCCTTTCCCACATGTGTTGCATTCGTAAGGCTTCTCGCCCCTGTGAACCCTCTGGTGGGTCTTTAAGGTCAGGATATGGCTGAAGCGTTTCCCACACTCGTCGCACTTATAAGGTTTTTCCCCAGTGTGAACAGACTGGTGTTTGACAAGCAAGGAGTTTCGCCTGAAGGCCTTCCCGCACTCCTGACACACAGCGGTCTTTTCTGCAGCATGAATTTTCTGATGTTGGAGGAGGTATTTGTTAAAGTTGAAGATTGCCTTGCATCTGGCACATTCGTAGAGTTTCCGAGTGTGGGTTTTCTGATACCGGGTGAGATGAAAGGTTTGGCTGAAACTCTCACCATGTTCATTACGTTTGTAGGATTTGCCACCTGGGGGTGGTTTGTGACACTCAACAGGCTGTGAGTCTTGACCTGCTGGACCATCACTGTCTTGACTCTGACGTGGTTCTTCTTCACTGTGAATGTTCTGATGCCACAGGAGGTATGTATTCTGACTAGAAGTCTTCCCGCACTTGTTACCCACATAGGATTTGGAGCCTGTGTGAGACACTGACTGCACAAAAAGGCAGGAACTCTGGTTGACATCTTTCTCATTCTCTTGAGGCACGGTGGGGTCCTCCCTAGTGTGAAGAATCCAGTGCTGGATCAGATGGTAGCTCTGGCTGAAGCTCTTCTCACACTGACCACATTTATAAGGTTTCTCCCCTCCCTGGATGTTATCCTGCTGGCTCTGGTCTGAGTAGCACCCAAAGTCATTCCCACTTTCCTGAGACTTAGCGGGTGTCAGGCTCCTTTCAGGAAGATCAGGAGTCACAGAACCTGCTCCTGGGAAAGGGAGGGACTCGGGACCAAGGCCTCTCTTGAGTTTGTGGCTCTCAAGTTCGTGGCTCTTGCATTCTGTGGGACTTTCCTTGCTGGTAACAACATCGGACTTCAGAAGACTTTCCGGATCTCCAAGCAAACTATCTAACCAGCTCTGATCTATGTAGGCTTCTTCCAGATGGGAGTTCCAGAGGCCATCCTTGGAAAACATCTCAGTAATCTCCTGGAAGAGTCCTTCTTCCAAGAAGTCCTGTGGCAGAGGAGAGGTCTTGGCCTCAGCAGTGTCTGAAAGAGAGGGCAAGAGCAAATGTCTCCTGTGCCCTGGGGGTTAAAGACGGGAGCTGCACGCTGAGAGCAGACAAAAGGGAGAACAGGTGATGGGTCCTGAGTCAGGCCTATCTGGCAAGGAGATGAAGGAGACGGGGCCAGAGTGGTGATCCAGCTGGAACTGGCATCACAGGAAACAGAGCCCATTTCCATGAGGATTAAGAGGGAAGCTGGGCAACCTCGAGGGTTCCACAGAGAAGTGGAGGCTCTCAGTGGATACTCTCCACCATCACCCCCATCAGCTAAGGCCCACTTCCTAGAGAAGTGCACTCAATGGAAAAGAGGTATAAATGATAGCAATGCAATGTGGTTGTTACCACGTGGTCATCATTGTAGCCACACCCAAAGGTGGTTTGCACATGGTTCCACATGCTTGGAACCAGCCTGGATGTTAAGGTGGCAGAAACAGGAATCCACGGTTGCAGGAGCCTGGGCCTATGTGAAAACACCTGCGTGCTCAACGGGAGGCTACAGAAGGTCCACGTTCACAAGCTCGTGAGAGGTGAGCAGAGAATGGAGCTCCAGGCTGACGGCTGGGGTGCAGGCTGAGACTGAGCCATGCAGCCTCCACTCCGTGGCCTCTGGTTCAGGGGTCCTTCTCCTCATGTTAACAGCCTAACAATGAGAAAAGCCTCCAGTGCCCCAGGCAGGGCCTGCCTCTGCTTTTTCCTCCTGGGGATGTCTCAACCAGTGTTAACACCTAGGAATCCTCACTGCTTGACTGGATCCCCTGGAGAAACCGTGGCCTGGAAGAGGGCAGACCGAAGGCTCTTGGCAGCATTTAGGCCCAGGCTTGAGTTACTAACAGATGGGCCATCTGCTAGGCCCTGTGGACCAGGAAGGAAGGATGGGCCTGAATGAAAGGAGGGTGAAACAGGTAGACAGGGGGTCCACAGTGCTCAAGGGGCACAAGGCAAGAAGGTGGAGAGACCAACTCAGGGAATGGAAGGCCAACCCCTGCTGAGTCTGGAAGGATGTGGAGGGGACAGAGGAAGGGCAACAGGACAACCATGTGCTGAACACAGAGTCAGGCAGAGATAAGGCATGCTGGGTGAGGGTCCTGGACCTAAAGCCAGTGCAAGGCAGAGTGAAGCCCGGAAGCAGGGAATCAAGCTGCCTGGGTAGACAAACCGGGTGGGATGGAGGTCCCAAAGATGGAGGGCCCACAAAGGGCCACACCCCACGACCCCTCCACCCTCCTGCTCGCTGGGTGCTGGTGGGCCCTCTCTGCCCACTCACCAGGGCCTGTTGACTCTGGGCTTCCTTTCGCCAGGGCCGCCAGCTCTTCCTCATCATCTGGATGGGAGGTCAGGTTGGGTCTGGGGGGATCTGAAGGGAGAGAAAAGCATTGTCACCAACCAGATGACAGCAGCATGGAGGGCCATCCAGCCACTGAGTGGGAACCTCCCAGCTCTCCTGACTATTCAGCACCTTATCCAGCGCACGGCTCCCAAGGACCAGATGCAGCACTGGGTGACTCCAGGAACGCCTGCCCTACAGGGTTTCCAGTCCAGTGGAGGAGAGGGACCTGGACAGTCACAATCCAGAATGATCAGAGCTGTGACAACTGGGCCTGGGAACACAAAGGATCTGTAACAGCTCTTGAGGAATGAGCAGAGTGGCCAGGGAGAGGCAGGTACTTCCTCGGCCACCTGAGATTCATTCATTCACCCATGGACCACACACGGCCAGAGGCCTCCGTGGGCTAGGCCCCGTGAAGTGTGTTGGGGTCCCAGAGCTCAATCCCGCACTCTACCCCCTGCAAACTTTCTCAAGGAAGGGAGCACAGAGTTGTAATCCCTGGGGAAATGTGCTACAGTGGGGAGAAAGCCACTGCTAACTTCAAAGATGAGAGGTCATGAGCCCAGCAAGTAGGCTTCATCTTTTAGCTGAAAGAGGGCAAGGAAAGAGATTCTCCCCTACAGCCTCCAGAAGGAACCAGCCATGCCCACACCTGGATTTCAGCCAAGGCAGACCCACTTCAAACTTCTGACCTCCATGGGGCTTCCCTGGTGGTGCAGTGGTTAAGAATCCGCCTGCCAATGCAGGGGACACAGGTTCGAGCCCTGGTCTGGGAAGATCCCACATGCCACGGAGCAACTAAGCCCGTGCGCCACAACTACTGAGCCTGCGCTTTAGAGCCCGCAAGGCACAACTACTGAGCCTGCATGCCACAACTACTGAAGCCCAGGCACCTAGAGCCCGTACTCTGCAACAAGAGAAGCCACTGCAACGAGAAGGCCACGCACCACAACGAAGAGTAGCCCCGCTCACTGCAACTAGAGAAAGCCCGTGCTCAGCAATGAAGACCCAACTCAGCCAAAAATAAAATAAAACAAATAAATTAAAAACAACCACATAAAACAAAAAACTTCTGACCTCCAGAACCATCAGTCAGTGTGTGCTGTTTTCAGCCACATTTGTGGCATCTGCAAGAGCGCCATAGCAAACAATTACACCATTCATATATATAGACACACAAACGTGTGCCAGGGAGTCAAGGGAAACACATTTCTACCATGGATTGTAATTTAAAAATTGCAGACACTGAGATTTGACCTCCCACAAGCTGCTTCTGTAGCGTACATTGAGCAGTTTAGAGAAAATCTGCCCCAATGCAATAAAATTACATGAAATGATATTTTTCAGTGTGTAATCCTTTTTTTCCTTTTTAAAAATCTTTTGGAATAAATTATTTTTTCTGCTTTTGGAAAAGAAAGAAGCAAGGAACTTGAGAAGGGGAAATGAGCCGATCAGGATGAGGTGACATGGATGAAGAGAAGCACAGGCTCCACCTAGTGTCTCTGCCCTGCCGCTCCCTCCCTGGGTGACACTGCTGTTCACAGCCCAGGGAAAACGGTTAGCGCCGCAGGCTGCCTGCTCTCCTTGGAAAGGCCTGCTTGCAAGGCTGGCCCTTGGCTGGTGTCTGGGAACCTGGATTTCGGGAGTGGGGGTTTCCAGCATTCCCTAACCAATAAGAGGGGCTCCCTGTGCCCAAACGCCTGCTTCCCTTCGGGGAGTCTAGGATTTGGGTACGTGGCAGGCAGAGGGTGCCTATGCGACCAGCCCCCGGTAAAGAACCTGGGTGCTGGGTCTCTAATGAGCATCCTCGTAGACATTTCATAAGCGTTGGCGCACCTGGTCGCTGGGGGAATTAAGCAATGGCCGTGAGTAGGACCATTCGCTGAGTCCCGAGAGTCCTCCTAGTCAATCACCAAATGTCGGGGTGCTCCTGGGGACTCCCACAGAGCTGGGAAGGTGAATTCCCCTCTCTGAACCTCGATTTCAGGAAGATCAAGAAAACAGGGAGCCAGACTTCCTTGCACGGTGACTGGAAGATGGGAGGAGAGGACTGTAAGCGCTTGCCCAGCACAAGACCCAGCTCCTGACACAGCGGCTCTTGCTGCTCACTCATCTGCTCGTTGAGCCCCCAAAGCGGGTACTGTCCGTTCCGGACACGGGGACTGCACCAGGGAGCAGCACGAGTCCCTGTCCGCAGGAAGTTCCCATCCTAGCAGAGGGAGACAGACCATAAAATGAGCGGTCAGAACATGAAGGAGCAGTGGGCAAGCCGGGCAGGGGAAAAGCAGGGAGTGCTCATGGGGTTGCAGTTTGTCTTAAAAAAGGGAAGCCCCATGGTGGTGCAGTGGTTAAGAATCCGCCTGCCAAAGTGGGATCCCAATGTCGGCTCTTCCCGGACCAGGGATCGAACCTGGTCCGGGAAGATCCCACATGCCACGGAGCAACTGAGCCTGTGCGCCACAACCACTGAGCCCGCGAGACACAACTACTGAGCCCACGTGCCACAACTACTGAAGCCCACGCACCTAGAGCCCATGTTCTGCAACAAGAGAAGTCACCACAATGAGAAGCCTGTACAGCGCAACGAAGAGTAGCCCCCGCTCGCCGCAACTAGAGAAAGCCCGTGCATAGCAACAAAGTCCCAACACAGCCATAAATAAATAAATAAATAAATAAATATATTTTTTTTAAGGGAAAAAAGAAAAAAGGGGAAGCCCTGAGTCAGGGAGGAGACAGAGGACAGCAAATGCAAAGATCCCTAAGTGTCAGCTGGAGGAATTCTTCTACCATGATAACAGGAAAGGCAGGGGCCAGATCAGGGTTTCTCAACCTGGGCACTACTGCCATTTGGGGTCGGATAATCCCTGCATTCTGGGATATGTGGCAGCACCTCTGGGCTCCACCTACTGGATTCCAGGAGCACACCCACCACTGCCAACTGGTGACAATCAAAAAGGTCGCCAGGTGTTGCCAATGTTGCAGAATCGGCCAGCTGAGTACGCTGGTCTGAGGCGCTCAGGAGGCAGGGGCCCCTTCCATGGGTGACAAGAGAGCCACGGGTGATCACCGAGCAAGGCAGTGACAGACCCCTGGGGCTGAGGTGGACACTCACTCAGCAGGAAGAGGTTCTGGTAGTTGTCCAGTGCTGTGTCCCAGAACAGGTCGCCCTGGTCCAGCCCCAGCTGCTCCCAGTCCTCCAAGGTGAAGTCCATGGCTACGTCCTCGAGGGTCGCAAATTCCTGGAATGCAACACACTGTCAGTGATGACTGCGGGGCTGGGGTCAGGGAGGGGCCAACGGCTTACTCAGCACCCCCAGCCCCCCATGCGCCAGGCCTTTGGCAAAAGTCGTCTTGTGAGAACCTTCAGATGTAAGACACTGGGCATCCCCGTATTTTCTAGAAAAGGACAGGAGTCTTGAAGAGGAGACGTGAGGTTCCCTCAAGGTCACAGAGGTGGGTCTGCCTGATCCTGACATCCATCTACCTTGGCTTTTGTTTTTTTCAGTGTTTGTTCAAGATTTTAAGGTTTTTTAATTAAAAAAAATTTTTTAAATTATAGTTGATTTACAATGTTAATTTCTGCTGTACAGCAAAGTCATTCAGTTATACATATACATGCTTTTTCACATTCTTTTCCCTTATGGTTTATCACAGGATACTGAATATAGTTCCCTGTAGGGCCTTGTTGTTTATCCAGTCTATATATAATAGTTTGCATCTGCTAATCCCAAACTCCCAATCCTTCCCTCCCCCACCCCCTCCCACTTGGCAACCACAAGTCTGTTCTGTGTCTGTGAGCCTGTTTCTGTTTCATTTACTCATTCCACAAACACCTTGAGGAACTTCCCTGGTGGCGCAGTGGATAAGACTCCGCACTCCCAGTGCAGGGGGCCCAGGTTCCATCCCTGGTCAGGGAACTAGATCCCACATGCGTGCCACAACTAAGGAGCTGCCAAGCAGCAGCTAAGGAGCCCATCTGCCACAACTCAGACCCAGCGCAAACAAATAAATATTAAAATACAAACAAACAAAAAACATCTTGAGGCTTCCTGTGTGCCAAACCGGTGATGGTCCCTGGGGACCCAGAGATGAGTCCCAATCAGTACTTGTACCCGTGGAGCGCCAAGTCTGGTGGGGCTGACAGATATATATAGTCAGGGACACCCCATCCGGGTGGATTTGTGCTACAGCTGAGGCAGCAGGGGTGATATGGGAGACCAGAGCGGGGAGGAGCTGACGCTGCCCAGGGAAAGTGGGAGGAATGAGCTGGGTCTTGAAGGCTGTGGAAGACTCACCAGCCAGAGATGGTGGGCGGGGTATATTCTAGCAGAGGGAGGAGCCTGACCAAAGGCGGGAAGCTGAAAAGTACAGAGTAACATTTTACCACCAGGCCAAGGAGGGAGTACGGCGTGTGTGGGGACACGGAGAAGACAGTGTGGAGGGGGGCAGGACCCAGGTCACGCAGGGATGGGCTCAGAAACCTGGATTTTATCCTATAGGCAATAAGGATTCCTGGAAGGATACTGAGCAGGAGAGCGACAGTGTGAGGGCTTTCCTTTAAGAAGATCGAGTTGGGGGACTTCCCTGATGGTGCAGTGTAAGAATCCACCTGCCAATGCAGGGGACACGGGTTCAATCCCTGGTCTGGGAAGATCCCACATTCCGCGGAGCCCGCGAGCCCCAACTACTGAAGCCTGCGTGCCTGGAGCCCGTGCTCTGCAACAAAGAAAAGCCACCACAATGAGAAGGCCGCGCACGGCATCGAAGAGTAGCCCCCGCTCGCTGCAACTAGAGAAAGCCTGCGCACAGCAACGAAGACCCAACGCAGCCAAAAATAAATTAATTAATTAATTAAAAAAAAAAAAAGATCCAGTTGGGGACCATGATAAGACAGTGAGCCAGAACAAGGCAGGCCAGCTGTGCAGCCTTTGGGGACGATGGGTTAGGATAGGGAGGGACCCTCGACTCACCTCAGTCATAGCCAATGGGGGCCCAGCAGCCGAGTCCTCCTTTAAGCTCCCCCTCCTGGGAGAAAGTGTCCCTTCCTCCTAGGGCTGACTCTGGCCACGCTGGAGGAGCCCCCAAAACTTCCAGAAGCAGGAGGAGGAGTCAGAACATAAGTCTCCCTGCAGGAACACAACAATTCCATTTACTGAAACCACCCAGCCCCACGTTTCTCCTGTGCTTCAGAGCCCTCAGGGCCACTTCACAACCCTTCTTGGCACTCACAGTCAGTAAATACAGCCAGTAAATACCCACTTGGGAGAGGTGGAGATTCAGATCTATCACCTTGGCGGAACCTTCTGTCTTGCTTCCCACTGTGTGCACAGTGCCTGGCACACAGTAGGGATTTTTAAAATATTTGTTGACAGAACACATGTGTCTCTAACTGAACCCCTGGGACGATGCTTCTGATATTTCTGATTCTCATCTCTAAGACTTGAGTCCAGGTGAGCCTCCAAGACTGTTGATGTTTCTTCAACCTTTTTTTTTAAACCATGACCCACAGTAACACAGACAATATATACCATGACTACTCATTTGCATACATAACTGAACAAAAGCTTCATGAAACAATACTTCATCCTACAAAGTAGGATGGACTGGGATGTTTACCATTCTGGTTGTTTTTATTTTACTTCATTAAAAAAAAGTATGGTCACTGCCCCCCCGAGTTATTTTCATGACCCATAGCATGCAAAACACTGTACCACTGGTGCGGCCACTGTGTATTTCCTAAGTAGCATATACCTATGGGGTGTCAAAAGCATTCCATATCATGAATCAGCAACGACACAGGTCCACAATTCTTAAGTCTCTGGGGCCAGGTATGCTTTGAATTCAGAAATTTTCAGACTTTAAAAAGATAATCCAAGGGCTTCCTTGGTGGCGCAGTAGTTGGGAGTCTGCTTGCCGATGCAGGCGACACGGGTTCGTGCCCTGGTCCAGGAAGATCCCACATGCCGTGGAGCGGCTGGGCCCGTAAGCCATGGCCGCTGAGCCTGCACGTCCAGAGCCTGTACTCCGCCACAACAGTGAGAGACCCGCGTACCGCAAAAAATAAATAAATAAAGAGCTATGGGTATTCGTTTAAAAAAAAAAAAAAAGATAATCCAGAGACTTCCCTGGCTGCCCAACGGTTAAGACTTCGCCTTCCAATGCAGGGGGTGTGGGTTTGATCCCTGGTTGGGGAGCTAAGATCCCACATGCCTCATGGCCAAAAAACCAAAACATAAAACGGAAGCAATATGGTAACAAATTCAATAAAAACTTTAAAAAATGGTCCACATCCAAAAAAAAAACTCTTATAAAAAAAAAAAGGTGATCCACCATATATATGGTGTATTTCATTAGAATCCCAATGCAGTGGGGTGGGGGGAGGGCGCTGGCGGGAGCATTTCATAATTGAATACTTTGATATTTCTAGAACAGAGGTATCAATATTCACTCTAGGTAGGATAAGTAAAAGTAATAAATCACAGCAGTTCTAATCAGTTGCGGGCACCAAATCCATAGAAAATAATGTTTGGTTTTCAGAGCTTTCTAGATTTTGTGACTGCAGATAAGGGAATGTGGTAGACCTATAATAAGTGCTAACATTTTACCCAACGAGGATTTCCCTCACAACAGAGGTTAAGCCGTGACTTTTTAGTATAATTTGACCCACAGATTTTTAAAACTTTATTTTATTGAAGTAAAGTTGATTTACAATGTTGTGTTAGCTTCTGGTATACAGCAAAGTGATTCTGTTATTTATATATATATGTACATACAGTATATGTGTGTGTATATATATATATATTCTTTTTCATATTCTTTTCTATTATGGTTTACTACAGGATATTGAATGTAGTTCCCTGTGCTACATAGTAGGACCTTGTTGTTTATCCAGTCTATATATAATAGTTTGCATCTGCTAATCCCAAACTCCCAATCTGTCCCTCCCCCAACCCCCCTCCCCCTTGGCCACCAGAAGTCCGTTCCCTATGTCCAATCCACAGATGTTTTTTGTTTTGGGGTGTTTTTTTTTGCGGTACGCGGGCCTCTCACTGTTGTGGCCTCTCCCGTTTTGGAGCACAGGCTCCGGATGCGCAGGTTCAGCGGCCATGGCTCACGGGCCCAGCCGCCCCGCGGCATGTGGGATCTTCCCGGACCGGGTCACGAACCCGTGTCCCCTGCATCGGCAGGCGGACTCTCAACCACTGCGCCACCAGGGAAGCCCCACAGATGTTTTATCTGGCCTGAGTTGGCACTGAGTGTTTTGACAGAAAATTCTTTTAAATAATCCCAAACTTAAAAGCTGGGAGATTTCACCTAAAAACTTGATTTCCAGCTTCTGAAAAATCCTAGGATTTGGCCACATGGGGTCTGCATTCGCATGAAGCTAGTTTGTTGGAGGCCGTTTAGAGCTACCCCCGCACCCCGCTTTAGATGGGGTGAGCCCTCCCAGATGCCCCACAGCCCTCACCCAGACCTCTTCTCTCCTTTTCCTTATCTGCCTGACGCTTATAGACATCTTAGTTTGAGAACTCTACGTACAGTTTCCAGATCCCGTTCTGTCCACATCTCATACACTCTCAGCCCTGGGAGGGAAGAAACTGGAGCCCTAACGCGAAGCTCAAGGTCACCCAGCCTGTCATAATAACTTGAGACAAATAGGACTGGAAAACCTTAGGCCCTGGAGTCAGGGAATCTTGCCTCTTCCTGGTGTGGGACCATGGCCAGATCATTCACCCTTTCTGTGCCTGTTTCTTCATGTACAAAATGGGGCAGATACAACTCATCCACAATCTCGTCTACAATTCTGAAAACGTAAGGCTCTGAAAACCAGAACTTTATTCAAAAATTGGCAGCCAATCTGAACCCGAATTGCCACAGGCTATGTATATTCTTTATTCCCCTTTAGTGTGGGTATTCATGCCTTTTCCGGCAGAAATACTCGATTTCCAAGAATTGCCCCAGATCTCGCTTGGGGGTGTTGCCTAGTTATGAAACATGCACCCTACTAACTCTCTAAATTCTGAAAAATTCTGATTCCCGAGATGATCCTGGTGGCTGCGGAGCTGACAAGAGAAAATGCGAGGACAGAGCGGCGCCTGGCACACAGATAGCGCCCAAATAAATGGTAAATATCTTGACTTTCTAAGGAACTGCCATTCATTCATCCCTCAAGATCCGACCCAGCTCTGCCAAAGACTTCAGGTAACTCACCCCCTCCTTCAGCCTCAGTTTCCTCACCCAAGAATAAAATAAAATAGAATCGATCCTCTCTGGGCTGCCGGTGAGAGTTGGAAACCACTTCAGCAAGATCCTGGCTTGTAACTCTGAACAAGGGCTCAAGACTCCACCTAGATACCCACAGCCCAAGGCGACTCGCCCAGTGCCGAAGTCTCCCCAAAAGCATTCCGTCACCTCTCGTCTTCAGCGATCCCAGCCCCGGCGTCTCCTCACCTCGAGACTGCGGTCAGCCAGGTTAAAAGACTCGACCTCAAACGGGTGGGAGCCGGAGACCCAACTGCTCGGACACGCGCCTCCCCGCAGCCATTTCCGTTACCGGGAGAATCTCTTCAGAGCTACTCCCCACCCAGGATCCTCCGCGCCAGCCCCAGGACCCCGTTTCCCAGAGAGCTATGCGGACGCCTTTTCTTGTCTTCCCATCTCCACCCTCTTCTTCGTCCTTAGAGGCCCCGCTGAGCACACTGGGAAATAGAGTAGAAAGAGACTCGGCATCAGGTGGCATCTGGGTATTGTAGTCCAGCTTTTGAAGGACAACCTAGTCAGTCTTCGTAGTTCATCCCTCCTTACGATTGGCTCCACGTTGGCATATGCGCAATAGAACGAGGAAGCGTTCCACAGAATGTGGAATGGGGTTGGGCGATGAGGGAAAATCCCTCCCCCAGCCGTGAGTCAGAGGGCTGGTCTGCCGCGAAGGTGCCTGGGAAATGGAGTTCTCAGGAAGGCACAGCCCGCGGGCAATCCGGAGGTCTGCGTAGGCTGCGCGGCCGCAGTTCTTCCGCGAGGGAGAGGGTGCGCGCGCAGCGCCTTCCGCCCAAGCGGAAGTTTTCGCGGGGCAACTGAGGAGGTGAGTCTCAGTTCCTCTGGCGGGTTCGAGGGTCTGGCTGCAAATATGTGTCTCCCCACTCCCCTCACCAAATCTAGAGGTGAGGGGAAGGAGAAGCGGAGCAGGGGGAGGTCTCCTGATACCCTAGCCAGAGTTCGGTCGTGGTGCTTGTGACGTGAGCGCGACTCTTTGTGGGAGGCGGAGCCCCTGGGAGCGGGCGTCGGGGGTCGGGATGAAAGAAGCTTCTGGTCTCCGAAATAACCTGCCAGCTCCAAGTGTCCCCAGCTTCTTCGGGCTCTTGGTGACAGGCGTGGCTACGACGGAGACGGGCGGAGCTAATGGGGAGTTCGACAGACGCCCCGCCGTGGTACTACGTCATCCCTGGTTTCCGTGGAGGACGGGGCCGAGGCGAATCCTGTCACCTAGGTGATTAGCCTTCCTGCCCTAAGTTAGAGTCTAATCTTTAGCTCTTCCAGGAGGGGCACAGTATTTAACACATAGCAGATGTTCAGTAAATGTTTGTTGAGTAAGTAATGAAAATGGGTGAATGAATGATAAAGACTGGCCTGAATGTTGGAGCCTTGACTCTGAGTCCTGAGCTAGCCATATGACCTTGGACCGGTGACGTCAACACTGAGACTCCCTTGTTTCTTCCATACATATTTATTGAGAGTTTAGTATAGCTGTACTTCCACGTGACGTATTAAACAGTTGCTTGCTTATTTATTAAACTTGTCTTCCCCCACTAGAATGAGCTTTGTCGGGTCAGGACCCTTGTTTGTCTCCTTTGCTGCTGTATCCCCAGTAGCAAGCACATATTAGGAGTTCAGTGAATAATTTTTGTTGTTGTTGTTGTTTTGCGCTACGCGGGCCTCTCACTGTTGTGGCCTCTCCCGTTGCGGAGCACAGGCTCAGCGGCCATGGCTCACGGGCCCAGCCACTCCGCGGCATGTGGGACCCTACATCGGCAGGCGGACTCTCAACCACTGCGCCACCAGGGAAGCCCAGTGAATAATTATTGAGCGAATGAGTGAATGAACAAACTTAGCACATGTTGGCTGCATAGCCAATGCTCAATAAACATTAACCATTATCTTTTTTTAAAATAAATATTTATTTATTTATTTATTTGCCTGCGTTGGGTCTTCGTTGCTGCGCGCAGGCTTTCTCTAGTTGTGGCGAGCAGGGGCTACTCTTCTTTGAGGTGCGCGGGCTTCTCATTGGGTGGCTTCTCTTGTTGCGGATCAGAGGCTCTAGGCGCGCGGGCTTCAGTAGTTGTGGCACGTGGGCTCAGTAGTTGTGGTTTGTGGGCTCTAGAGCGCAGTCTCAGTAGTTGCAGCGCACGGGCTTAGTTGCTCCGTGGCGTGTGGGATCTTCCCGGACCAGGGCTCGAACCCATGTCCCCTGCACTGGCAGGCGGATTCTTAACCACCGCGCCACCAGGGAAGTCCCAACCGTTATCTTTTACTTACATGTGCAGCAAACCTGAGTCAGCCTCTCCACCTCTTTTCACTTACAGGACACAGTTAAGATGGAGTTTCCAGGCCAGTGAATCTGAGGGCCAGACCGTGACCCCATAAAGGTACCATCCCCTGGCACGTATGCCCCTTAAGTCCTATTCCCCACCAACAGCCTGCTCCTGCTGCATCTCCTGTGTGTTACTGCTCGCAGACTTCACTCCCAGGAGAAAGGTTATCAGTGGCGTGGCAGTGGTCCAGGCACTTACCCATTCCTAAAAGCTGTCTTTATCCGACGGCACTTGGCACCTGGGGAAATTCCACTGAAACCGCCTCAAATTTTCAAACTTTTATTTACATAAGTAACCTAGCAGTCTTGAGTGTATTAGTCAGACTAGGCTAGACCATGCTGCAGTAACAATTGACCCCCAAATCTCAGATTAACCCAGACACCAGTTTCTCACTAATACAAGGTCTGGAGCAACTCTCCAGGGTAGCTGTCCTCTATAGACAGTTTTGATCTTGTGGCTCCAACATCACACAAGGGTTTCTGGTTTGTCATGGCCTGAAGGGAGAAGTGATGGTGACTCTTCTAGCTTAAAAAAATGCTCACCAGTATTTATATCTTCGAAAAGCTAGAGATGTCCATTTAAATGTTATTACCAGGAAAGCAAATGATTAAGTTACATGACCAATCAGGATTACAACCTTCTTAGAGGCTAAAGAACACTTGGCGGCAGTTTTGAAATCATATGTCTTACACAACTTGTGTAAAATAACAGAAAGGCAGTTTTATGCCACAGCGTGGTTTGTGCTCTTCTGCAGGCCAAGGGGAAGAGGAACCCTTTTCTCCTCTGGTTGAGATTTCTTTCATGGGCTGTTTGGACGGCCTGTGTGTTTCAAGGGCAAGCACTGGAATTTCATGAGTTAGTACCAAGAGGAAATGGAGAGACCTGAGAGGCTCAGAACTTAGGATATGGAAAGAGAAAAGGGAGGAATAGAAACGTTAACAAACACAAGATGATAAGTGGGATACAGGGCATGATAGGGTAATAACAACCACTAACTTAAAAGGCTTTCTGTGGGCCGGGCCCCTGTTCTTAGCAACTGATAGAAATGTATTGCATTTAGGCCACCAGCCACTCTGTCAGACAGGAATTGTTAAAAGCCCCGTTTTACCATTGGGCAGACTGAGGCACAGAGAGGTTAGTAACATGCCCAGCAAGGAGCACATCTGGAATTCAAATCCAGGCAGCCTGGGACCAGAGCCTGTGATTTTAAGGACTCTACTGTTTGCATTCTCAACAGAAACCAGTCTTTACAGTGAATAGAGGAAAAGGTTTTAATTAGACTGAGCCAGACACAGAAAGATAAATATGGCATGATCTGACATATATGTGGAATCTAAAAAAAAATTGTCAAACTCATAGTAACAGTGAGTGGAACGGTGCTTACCAGAGGCTGTGGGGGAAAAGAGATATTGATCAAAGGGTATAAACTTCCCATTATAAGATGAATAAATTCTGGAGACCTAATGTATAGCATGGCAGCTATAGTAAATAATAACTAATTGTATACTTGAAATTTGCTGAGAGAGTAGATCTCAAGTGTCCTTACCACACACACACACACACACACACACACACAAATTGGAGCTATAAGAGGTGATGGATATGTTAATTAGTTTGATTGTGGTGATCGTTTCATAATGTATACTGTTAACCAGACTTTCAGAAACGGAGACTGACTGAAATAAAGAGGGATTTATTTGGGGTTTGTTAGGACTGCAGCCCAGGAGACCCAGATTCAAGAAGTACTTGAGGGCATCCTAATAAAGAAATACATATATACGTATTACAATTAAAAAAAAAAAAAAAGCAGCTTGAATTGTGTTCCACTGGACTACAAATGAAAGAAGCTTCTAAAGGCAAAAACTGCAAAGCCACAATTAGTTACATTAGTTGTTTATCAAGAATTATAATTAGATGATACAGCCACTATGGAGAACAGCATGGAGGTTCCTTAAAAAACTAAAAACAGGACTACCATACGACCCAGCAATCCCACTACTGGGCACATACCCTGAGAAAACCATAATTCAAAAAGAGTCATGTACCACAATGTTCATTGCAGCACTAACTACAATAGCCAGATATGGAAGCAACCTAAATGCCCATTGACAGGTGAATGGATAAAGAAGATGTGGCACATATATGCAGTGGAATATTACTCAGCCATAAAAAGAAACAAAACTGAGTTATTTGTAGTGAGGTGGATGGGCCTAGAGTCTGTCATACAGAGTGAAGTAAGTCAGAAAGAGAAAAACAAATACCATCTGCTAACGCATATATATGGAATCTAAAAAAAAAAAATGGTTCTGAAGGGGCAGGACAGGAATAAAGATGCAGACGTAGAGAATGAAATTGAGGACACGGGGAGTGGGAAGGGTAAGCTGGGATGAAGAGAGTGGCATGGACATATATACACTACCAAATGTAAAATAGATAGGTAGTGGGAAGCAGCCGCATAGCACAGGGATACCAGCTTTGTGATCACCTAGAGGGATGGGATACGGAGGGTGGGAGGGAGACGCAAGAGGGAGGAGATACGGGGATATACGTATATGTATAGCTGATTCACTTTGTTATGAAGCAGAAACTAACACACCATTGTAAAGCAAATATTCCAATGAAGATGTTAAAAAAAAAAATCAAGCTGGCAAGAAGTAGGGTGTTTGTTAAGCAAGGATTGGTTGGGGTCAGAATGGTTGCATCTATACAAGGGGGAACAGCCCTGAGACACAAGGTTCCAGGTGGCAGATGTTGTTTTAAAGATGGCTGGTGTCCTTGGGTTAGGTATAGTTCACAGAAAGTTCAAGTTCTCAGTGTTGCAGGAAAGTCCTGAGACCAGATCCTTAATGGCTGCCCAGTTCCATTTTTGTATGTCTGAACTATGATCACTCCATTATAATTTTAATTTGTCATATATACATATATGGCAAATTAGAATTATTTATATATATATACACACACGTATATAAACAAGTTGTACACTTTAAATATAGACAGTTGTTATTTGTCAAAGATAAATAAATGAAAGTAAAAAGAAAAGAACTTTGTCTTGCAAGGCAAAATGAAGTCTCGAGCACAAGTTTATTTTGACTTCTATTTTGATATCCCAGCTTATAACTGGGACTGTACACTGAATCTTAGAATAAAAAACAAATAAAATAATTTTGCTTTTTTCTTTTGCTATTTAAAATATATTCATTGGAAATGCCTATTGCACTGTCATCCCTGTTGAGTTTCTCTGCTTCATTTATGAACTAGTTTCATCCTGCTCTTATGGGCTAAGTTGTATCCCGCAAAAATTCATATTTTTAGGAAACTCTAACCCTGAGTATCTCAGAATGCATCTGTATTTGGAGATAGGGCCTTTAAAGAGGTAATTAAAGCGAGGTCTTTAGGGTGGGCCTGCTGTGGTCTGAACATTTGTGTCCCCCCGCAAAATTCATATGTTGAAATGAAATGCCCAATGTGACGGTATTAGGAGGTGGGGCCTTTGGGAGGTGGGTAGGTCGTAAGGGTGGAGCTCTCATGAATGGGATTAGTGCCCTTATAAAAGAGACCCAGAGAGTTCCCCAACCCCTTGCTCCATGTGAGGACACAGGGTGAAGTTGTCAGTCTGTAGCCCAGAAGAGGGCCTTTACCATAACCCAGCCACGGTGGCACCTTGATCTTGGACATCCTGGTCTCCAGAACTGTGAGAAATAAATTTCTGTTGATTGTAAGCCACCCAGTAGTCTGTGATATTTTATTATAGCCACTCAAACAGACTACGATAGGCCCTAATCCAATAAGAAGAGGGGATTAGAACACAGAGGGACAACCGTGTGAGGACACAGTGAGAAGGCAGCCATCTGCAAGTCAAGGAGAGAGGCCTCAGAAGAAGCCAAACTTGCTGATACCTCGATCCCGGACTTCTAGCCTCCAAAATTGTGAGAAAATAAATTCCTGTTGTTTAAGCCACCTAGTCCATGGTATTGAGTTGTGGCTGCCCAAGCAAATGAATACACCTGCTGTATCCTCATTTGTTGTAGGCTCTATGTGTGATTTTGCCTTTGATTTTTTAAAGTATTAGGAAGTATTGCAGAAATACACAAGGCTTAGAGGATAATGTAGTGAACACCCGTTACCCCTCTAAGTTAGTCAGGATAGGGTAGGATGTGCTGCAGTAACAAGTAAACCCTGAAATCTTAGTGGCTTAATACAATGTAAGTTTATTTGCCCATCATGAGATTGCAACATGGACCAGGCAGCCCTGCTTCATCTTGTACCTATGCCATCTGGAGTATGGACCATCTGGGCCATCCCTGAAGAGGATGGGTGGACAGAGGAGGTACTTGGGCTCTTAACTGCCTCAGCTGGGAAGTAACTTCCATTCACACCCCATTGGCCAGAAGTAGCCAAAACTAGTGGCCCCAATCTCACTGCAGAGGATCCTGGGAAGTGAAGGGGAGGATGTGGATATCTGGTAAGCACTAATGGTCTCTACCTTCCCCATAACATGGTTCAAGAAATGAGCATCACAATTACAGCTGAAGACCCTCAATGCTTCCGTGATTGGAGCAGTTCTGCAGAACTTTTATTGACCTCAAGCCATTCTCATATCTTTTGTGAGTGCTGCAGTTTCACTCTGCATTTGTTCTTCTTTGTACCTGCCCTGGGCCATTAGGGAGAGACAGGTGGCTAGAGGCTGGACAAGGGGCAAGAACTCACTTTTGTTACCCCCCCTTGGCCGCGGCACGTGGGATCTTAGTTCCCTGACCAGGGATCAGACCCGTGCCCCCTGCAGTGGAAGTGCAGAGTCTTAACCTCTGGACCACCAGGAAGTCCCTGAGAACTCATTTTACGAGTGGCCACTTTCTGGGAATTCCCTGGCGGTCCAGTGGTTAGGATGCTGTACTTCCACTGCAGGGGGGCACAGGTTCGATCCCTGGCTAGGGAACTAAGATCGCACATGCCATGCAGTGCAGCCAAAAAAGAAAAAAAAAGGAGTGGCCACTTTCTGAGAGAGGGTATTCCAGGTATGATAACTTTTCTTCTTTCTGTAATCTCATCATCATGGGGAACTCGGCAGTGGATTAAGTTTCCTTCCAGCTTCCTGTCCCCCGACCCCACTTCTGTTTTCTAGCATGATCTTCTGTCCAGACTGTGGCAAAGGTGTTGAAGCAACTTTCAAATTCTGCCCCCACTGCGGAAAACCTCTGCCTACAGAGGAGCACAAGGGGTCCCAGACCTTTGTCAAGCCGTCTACGTCATCCTCCCAAGGTAAGAACCGGGGCCTTATGCTTCTCCCTTTGGAAGGGGTGATGTGTGTGCGTGCGTGTGTGCGTTTGGGAAGGAAAGACAGACACCTTTGCAGTCTGCCTGACCCTGCATGGATACCGGAGAAGCCCAGAGCTCAGGCTCTCCCTATACAGAGTTTCTTGGCGTTTTATCGGGCTCGTGGCTCTGAAGTTGACAGCTCATGCATTTCTGTCTCCAGCTTGGACTCTTCCCCTGAAATCTACATTCATATATATCAGACTCCCTGCTTGACATCTATTGGATGTCCCATAAGTGTCTCCGCATGCCCAGAACTAAGCTCCTGATATGACTGCCACGCCCCACCTGCCCCTTCCATAGACTATCCCATTGAGGTAACAGCAGTTCAGCTTATTCAGTTTCTCAGACCATGGAGTCATCCTCGAGTCCTCTTTCTCTCCCACCCGATGACTGCAGCCCTCCAGCAGATCTCATCAGCTCTCACTTTAAAAGTCAATGCCAAGGACTTCCCTGATGGCACAGTGGTTAAGAATCCACCTGCCAATGCAGGGGACACAGGTTTGATCCCTGGTCCGGGAAGATCCCACATGCCACGGAGCAACTAAGCCCGTGTGCCGCAACTACTGAGCCTGCGCTCTAGAGCCCACAAGCCACAACTACTGAGACCATGTGCCACAACTACTGAAGGCTTTGTGCCTTAGAGCCCCGTGCTCTGCAACAAGAGAAGCCAGTGCAATGAGAAGCCCATGCATCACAATGAAGAGTAGCCCCCACTCGCCTCAACTAGAGAAAGCCTGTGAGCAGTAACGAAGACCCAATGCAGCCAAAAATAAATAAATTTATTTTTTAAAAAACTCAATGCTGAATTGGACCACTTCCTGCCACCACCCTGATCCATCTCACCCTCACCTCACCAATATTGTAGAAGCTTTCTTCCCCTGGTATTCCTGCTTCTTCTCTGTTCCCTGCAGCTCTCTTCAAGTGGCAGCCTGATGGACCCTGTTAAAACGAAGTCAGACCCTGCCATTCCCCTGCTCACTACCTTCCCAGGTTAAGCCTGACATGATCAGGTCCCTGTTGTCTCTCAGAGCTCATCTCCTAACCCTGGACCTCTAAGCTGTTGCACTTGCTGTTCTCTCTCTCTGGGTGGTTCTTCCCTCATCTGGTGCATGACCCCCTCTCTCACTTTCTTCAGGTCTTTATGCAATTGTTGCCTGCTCAGAGAGGCCTTCCCTGACACCTCTAATTAAATTGCATCCCCCTACATGTGACAGCCCCTGTCCCCTGCCCCTGCTTTATCTTGCCTTTCAGTACGTGTAAGTATCAACTGTATTAAATATATTATTTTACTCATTTATATTGCTCCTCATCTTTAAGCTCTGTAAGGATAGGAGTTTCTCGTGGTTTGTAAGCTCTGTTGTTTGCACAGCATCCAGGACTGTGCCTGATACAGAGTTGGGTGCTGAGAAATCTTACTGATTGGTTGACTGAATGAATGAAATATCAGCAGTAGGTCCCAGCCAATGGAAAGCCCAAGCACAGATCCTACGTTGGTAAATCGAAGTGGATTTGCTTATCTGAAGGCCACAGAAGGAAGTTGGCATACGTGGCAGAAAGTTCAGCAACGTTCGTTTTATCATTTAGGAGTGTGTTTGGCTGCAAGTAACAGAAAACACTACTTCAAGGGTTTAAACAAATGAGGTTTGTTTTTCTTTCTAACAAAAAGTCTAGAGGGGACAGTCCAGTGTACAGATGGTGTCCCCATGATGCCGTAAGGGACCCAGGCTCCTCCTGTCTTTCTCCTCATCCTTAGTGTATGGTTTTGGTTCCCATTCTCATTTTATATTGGAGTATAGTTGATTTACAATGTTGTGTTAGTTTCAGGTGTACAGCAAAGTAATTCAGTTATACATATAGATATCCATTCTTTTTCAGATTCTTTTCCCATATAGGTTATTACAGAATATTGAGTAGCGTTCCCTGTGCTGTACAGTAGGTCCTTTTTTTTTTTTTTTTTTTTTTTTGCTGCGGTACGCGGGCCTCTCACTGCTGGGGCCTCTCCCGTTGCGAAGCACAGGCTCCAGACGTGCAGGCTCAGCGGCCATGGCTCACGGGCCCAGCCGCTCCTGCGGCATGTGGGATCTTCCCGCACCGGGGCACGAACCCGTGTCCCCTGCATCGGCAGGCGGACTCTCAACCACTGCGCCACCAGGGAAGCCCCTGGTAGGTCCTTTTTGATTATCTGTTTTATATATAGTGATGTGTATGTTAATCCCAAACTCCTAATTTATCCCTCCCCGACACATTTCCCCTTTGGTAACCGTAAGTTTGTTTTTGAAGACTGTGAGTCTGTTTCTGTTTTGTAAATAAGTTCATTTGTATCGTGTTTTTATATAAATTTATTTATTTATTTTTGGCTGTGTTGGGTCTTCGTTGCTGCACACGGGCTTTCTCTAGTTGCGGCAAGCGGGGGCTACTCTTCCTGTGGTGTGCGGGCTTCTCATTGGCTTGTCTTGTGGAGCTTGGGCTCTAGGTGTGCAGGCTTCGGTAGTTGTGGCACACGGCTCAGTAGTTGTGGCTCGCAGGCTCTAGAGCGCAGGCTCAGTAGTTGTGGCACACGGGCTTAGTTGCTCCGTGGCATGTGGGATCTTCCCGGACCAGGGCTCGAACGCGTGTCCCCTGCATTGGCAGGTGGATTCTTAACCACTGCACCACCAGGGAAGTCCTGTATCATTTTTTTTTTAGATTCCACATGTGTGATATTATATGATATTTGTTTTTCTCTGTCTGACTTACTTCATTTAGTATGATAATCTCTAGGTCCGTCCATTAGAGCCTGAGTCCTTAACCCCAGCCTTCCCTAATGCCCGCCTTGGGCCTCACTCATTGTTCATTCACCCAGTCATCAGGCAACAAACATACTTGGACTGCCTATTGTGTACTTAGGTGCTGTGTTTGTGCCCAGGGATGTAGTAACAGGTGAGATGGACCTGGTTTCTGCTCTCTCAGAGATTTTGGTGGCTGGTAAGGCAAACAGACATTGAATAAACAATTATTAGTTGAGTGCATGATAACAGAAGGGCAATGGATGGACCACAGAACACACATAAAGGAGATGTGTTTCTGGGAGGGTCAGGGAAGGCCTCCCTGGGTGGGTAATGTTTGAGCCGAGATCTAGGGATGATGAGAGTTAGCCAAGTGAAGACTGGGGGCAAGGTGAGGGGGTCGGAACAGGAATTCAGGCATCGAGGCATGGTATGGGGAAGAGCCATACATGTTGGAGAAGTAAAGAAGGACAGCTGTACTGGGGGCAGACACGTGGGGCCTTGTAGACCATGGGTAAGGAGTTTAGTAATCACTGATGTGGTGAGGAGCCATGGAAGAATTTCCGCCAAATGGGAAACACAGTATGATTTGCATTTTGAAGAGACCTCTCTGAATGCTACGTGCGGAAAGTAGATTGGAGGCATGGAAACCAGTTAGGAGGCCATTCCAGGAGTCCAGAGACCAAGTATGCTGGCTGAGGTAGTGTCAACTGAAAGAAGACTTCTGATTTTAGTAATACGGCAGACTAGATGATAAGGAAAAGTCCCTTATGGCTCAGCACACCACAAAATGCTGGATAAAATATAAAGAATATCTTTATATTCATAGGGCCGAATGGTAGGAAAGTAAGGTAATTACATTTAAGTGAGCAATAAGATAACACAGGGACTTCCCTGGTGGTCTAGTGGTTAACAGTCCGTCTTGCAATGCAGGGGACGCTGGTTCGATCCCTGGTCAGGGAACTAAGATCCCACATGCCACGGGGCAACTAAACCCACGCACCCCAACGATAGAGCCCATGTGCTCTGGAGCCCTCACACACGACTAGAGAGCCCGCTTGCTCTGGAGCCCATGCGTCACAACTAGAGAGAAGCCCGCGCGCTGCAACGAAAGATCCTGCTTGCCACAACTAAGACCCAATGCAGGCAATAAATAAATAGATAGATAGGGAGGGAGAGAGAGAGAGAGACAGAGACAGAGAAAGGAAAGAAAGAAGGAAGGAAAGAGGAAAGAAAGAAAGAAAAAAAGAAAAGGAAGAAAGGAAGGAAGAAAGAAAAGAAAGAAAGGAAAACACAGACCCCCAGGGCTGAGCAAATGCTATAGGGGGTATTGGTCCTGGGCTGTGTGCTGGTCATTATGGAGTACAGGAGACAAAGCATAGGGCCTGAGCAGCACAGGGGTGAGATTGGAAACCGCCTCTAAAATCTGGGACTTTTCAGTGGTAAAAAAAATTGCTCCACAGAGCAAATATGTGGAGACATTTGTCTGTCTCAGCCTTGATTGTGAGTGAAAAATGTCCTCTCTGAGAACTCCTAACCAAGAACTCACATCCTTAACCAGTTTGGGGCCAGAATTCATACTGATCTGTGTGGCCCCCAAAAAATACAAGCAGAAAAGTTAGTATAAAGTGATGAGTGGTGGGTGCCCTCCGCCCCAGCAGAGGCAAATCTTTTCTTGTGGAACATCTTTTAAAGACAGACCTTAGACTTCCAGCAGGCACATCAGCTCCCAACCAATTAACAAAGATACCAGGAAACAAGCCACTGCCAGGAGAAACACAAACTATAGAATCAGACCTGCAATGACCAGAGACCTTGGAATTAACAGACGAGAATATGTACAAAGCACATTTATTATGTTTACAGAAATAAAAGAAGTAATTGAAGGTACAGTGAAGGAACGAAAGCTAGTTAGGATTGATTAGGCAGATTTTAAAAGAACCAAATAAAATCTCTGATGATAAAAATAAATATTATCATGGCAATCAGAAACTCATTGGATGGTTTAAACTCCAGACTAGACACTCTCTGAAGGAGAACAGTGAACTGGAAGACAGATCTGAAGAAATTACCTAAAGGAGACCACACTGTGATAAAGTGCTTGAGGATATAAAAGAGAGGCTAAGCCTCTCTTAGGAAAGAATAACTAAAACAAAGGAGAGTTTGTTTAGATTATTTAGGTTATAGTAGTAAAACTTGGCTGTGAGGGTCAAAGGGAAGAGAGTGTTGAATATGACCTCAGGTTTCTGGTTTAATGGTTCCTGGAAAGGACTTCTGTAACTCCAGTCTGCATTCGGTCTTCCTTTCTCTAGGCTCAAGGAAAAGGAGGGACACCAGTTCTGAAACATCTCCCAAGAAAGTGAAATGGCCCAGCTGCACTTCCTCTCCCCCATCATCCCTTCTCTCAGAAGGTGACAGTTCTGAATCTGAAGATACCTTCAGTACCTGTGAGAAACCCAAAGTTGAGAGTTATGCTCAGTACGGGGAAAAGGAGTGTCATCTGACAATGTTCGAGGCATCGTGCCCCTGCTCAGGCATCGCATACGCCTGCTTGGACCCTCCTCCCAGGATCCTCCCCCACCTTCCAGCCCACAGGCTCCCCCTCCAGTCCATCCCAACATGGCCAGAGGTGACCCCACCCCTCCCTGCTCACAGCCCCCTACCGTCCCCATCGCCCCACTGTCTGGGCTCTTCAGCCTGACCTCTGAGACCATGGTCTGGTTCCTCCTTTAGCTCTCACCACAACCCTGTACACAGAAAACTCACTTTTGGAAATACTTTTTAGGGTTTTCAGCTTCTGGTCTTGGCTAAGTCTGTTCCTTCAGCCCTAGGGCCTCTCCTCTTTCCAGCGCTCAGGGTCAGATCTCTAGGAAGCCTTTCCTGAATGCCATAGGCTGGATCAAGTCCACCTCATCTCCCTCCAGAGCCTCTCTTTGTCCTCTTTGGGCTCCCACAGTGCCAGTGATGTCCTCATTTGAGTTCATGTCTCCTCCAGGCTCCATGTCCCTTTCTGCCTTGCTTGCTGGACTGAGAGTCCCTCGTGGACAGGGACCAGGTGGACTCATTTGTGTATGCCCTGTGCCAGCCAGTGAGCAGGGAAGGGTGAGGACCATATGCCCATCTCCTTCCTACCGGGTCTTCGGATCTCAAGTCACAGCCCTTCGGTGTCTCCTCTTTCTCCCTTGTTATTCTCTGGGCCCCACGGCCTCATCCCATCTGTGCCTTGGGTGGATGGCGGCTGGGAGGAGTGAAGCAGGGAATATCTTTTCCCGTGTCCCTATCTCACCACACCGCCCGCATTGTCTTGCCAGTCTAGGAGCCCCTCAAAGGCAGGGCCTCAGTCTAACAAATGTCTGGTCCCTCTTCATGCTCAGCACAAAACCAGGTCCTGTTTTAGGATGTTTTGGGTTGAATGTCTGGAATGGTTTTTCTTTTCCTCCCTGGCAAACTTCTACTCATCCAATAGGACCCAACTCAAATGTCCCCTCCTCCATGAAGCCTCCCCTGACTTTTGCAGGCACAGTCAGTCTCTTTCTCATATTCCTCTGTACTGCCCTGTCTCAGACTCAGTTCTGACCAGCTGTGTCCAGGTCAGTCTCCCCCACCAAATTAGAGGCTCCCGAGGGAAGGGTCCAGATCCAGCTCACGTCCAGGTCCCCAGCTTCAGCACACAGGATCCGTGAAAGGTCCGAGGAAGCTTTTGTTGAATGGACAAATGAATAAATGAACAGTATTATAAGCACCGTCTGATTACCCACCCAACTCTTCTCTCCCAGATGCCGCCTTTTCTTTATTCTCACCATCCTCCTGCAGGGTGCTGGAGCAGATCCCCAACCTCCCGGAGCAGCCCTCAGACAACCAGGCAGAGCCCTCAGGCACTGAAGCGGAGCCGGGTGACCACCTCGCTCAAGGCTTTGCCGGAGAGGACGGTGCTGATAGACAAGAGTGGGCGGCACTGGAAGCTGAGATGCCTCCAGAGCAGGGATGGCCAGGGCATTCTCTATGAAGGTACACTCTGTCCACAGGTGGGCAGGGGCTGGGCTGGGCTGGGCTGGGTCGGGCCATCTTGGAGCCAAGGCAAAGGGGAGGGAACCACTTTCTGAGAATGGAGATGGAGCCGTATCCCAGCTGCAGACCTGCCTCGAGGCAGCTTTCTCTTAGAGCTGGGACTGCAAACCTATGCACCTACAGCGGCTGGGAAGGTAGAGTAAATGAGTGCAGGAGGCTGGGAGTCAGGCGATTGGGAGTGGTGGGGACTGTGGCCAACCAAAGCGCATGTGCCCTGAATAAAGAGGACACTCTTCTCCACCGCCACCTGCTGTTGTCACGTGGGAGTGCAGGCCCCGTGTGGCCAGAAGATAAGGACAGTGATCACTGTCTGTCTGTCCTGCAGAGATAGGATGGACCCTCCCTCCAAATTTGGTTTGAATGTTGAGACCGATGAGGATGTGAAAGGTTTACTGCTTGCGTAATTGAGATCTCTGGTGGGGGGAGAAGCTCTGTGAGAACAAGGAAGAGCACCTAGCCCCAGTTTTTACTGTGGTTAAGGGGCAGGGCTGGGGTGAGGGTTCTGCCTGGGGCAGGGCCTCATGTGGTTTGAATCTCTGCCATCACCAAAAGAGGGAGCTCCAGGCTTTCTTATCAGTGGGATGGGAAGAAGCAGGGCTGGGCTTTAAAGTTAAACAAAACAACAGTTAAACAAAAAATGCAGCAAGACAACTTGTTACAATGAAGGAAAAAATAACTGCACTGGAAATGTTAGTATTAATCAACCTAGCATTAACTGAGCGCTTACTCCAGACCAGGCCTTGTTCTAAGCACGTTATGTGGTTTTATGAGGTTTTTTGCACTTTTTTAAATTGAGATAAAATTCATATAACATAAGATTCACCATTTTAAAGGCCACAGTTCAGTGGGTTTTAGTAGATTCACGATGGTGCGCATCCGTCACCACCATCTAGTTCCAGAGTATTTCTGTCACCCCAAAAGGAAACCCTGTACCTTTGCCAGTTACTCTCCTCCTCCTCCCCGCCTCCCCCAGCCCCTGGCAACCACTGATCTACTTTATGTCTCTGGATTTGCCTCTTCTGGACATCTCAGGTAAATGGAGCGATGCTCTCTGTGGCCTTTTTTGTCTGGCTTCTTCCCCTCAGCGCGATGCTTTCAAGGTCCAACCATGTTGTCGCCTTTGTCAGAACTTCCTTCTGTTTTATGGCCGAATAAGATTGCGGGGTGTGTATATATCACATCTGGTTGATCCATTTATCAGTTGGTGGATGTTTGGACTGTGTCCACTTCGGGCCGTGATGAATAATGCTGCTGTGATCGTGCGTGTACAGGTTTTCACGTGGACATATGTTTGCTTTATACTTCTTAACCCGTTTAATTCTCGTGACAGCCTCATGACGTCAGCAAGGTCATTATCCCCATTTTCTAGATAAGGAAAATGAAGCCCAGGGGGTGTTAACGACTAGACAGAGATCTGGCTCCAGAGAGCTTCCAAGCTTGCAGGAGAAGCCAGAGATTGGGATTTTGAGAGGAAATCGCTGATTTGGAAGCACCGGCTGGCCAGACACGGGTGCCGGCAATTTCGAGCCTCAGGTTGGCCATCCTGCCTTAGAGCCTGGGCAGGAGGGCAGGGCAGCCACATTTGAGACAGACCCAGGTGGGGACTTCCCTGGTGGTCCAGTGGCTTCCACTGCAGAGGACCTGGGTTCGATCCCTGGTCAGGGAGGTAAGATCCCACGTGCCGTGCGGTAAGGCCAAAAAAAAAGAAAAAACGGACCCAGGTGGAGTCGTGACTGGGCTCTAGCACACTGAGTGAGCCTGGGCGAGCAGCTCTGCCTTGATGTCCCAGTTGGGAAAGTGAGAGGTGGTGTCCTGCCCACCTCCTGGGGCTGTTGGTCCCAAATGGTGAGAAGGGACAGAGGCAATGAGCTTGGAAAACGGTAAAGGGATCTTCTCAGGCGGAGGTAGGTAGCATTAGTCATGGAGGGACAGAGGGCGAGGGAGGGAGAGAGGAGAGCATAAAGGGACACTAGGGAGCGCTCACTCCATGCCAGGCGCTGTTCTGGGGCCCATTTAATGCTCCCAGCCACGCTAGGAGGGAGGCACTCATGTTACTTCATCTTATAGCTGGAGCACAGAGAGGGGAAGCCACTCGCCCAAGGTCACACAGCCTCAAAGTGACAGAGCTGGGATTTGAACCTAGGTGTAATTCGTAACCATTACACCACAAGAGAGGGAGGGAGGGAGGGAGGAGGAGGGAATCGGGGTGAGAAGGAATGAGAGGAAGAGAAAGGATAGAGGGGCAGAACCAACAACAAGAAAGGCTGGGGAGAGAGAAGGATGGGGAGAGGCCCAGAGGACCGAGAAGGAAGAGGGAGAAGAAAGACAAACAAGGCAGGAGGCATCTGAAGGAAAAAAAAACCAGCTGTGTCCTCACATCAGAAACCCACAGTGGAAAGTTAGGAAGGAAATGCTCTGGGCCGTGTGTCTTCACCTTTTGTGTCTCGGGTTGTTTGACCAGATGCCTTCCCAGCCCAGTGCGAGGCCCGGGTGCTGGCTCCGGCACAGTGGGGAGGGGGCTGCGTATGGATGTGCCTCAGGGTGTCGTTACCCCAGGACGGGTTGCCTTTGGCTTCTGCCAGTTTGCACCAGTCGGCAAAATGTAGTTGAAAACAGTGAGAGTACAACAACAGCAGCAACCAGAACTGTGATTATTATAGCAGCTGACGCTTCCAGCCCGCTCTGGGCGCCCACCCCCGCTAAGTTCTCTGTGTCTGTTAGCTCACCTGCTTCCCATAACAGCCCTGTGAGCTGGCACGCGCTCTTACTTTGTGAAACACTGAATTATAATGTCATCCTCCCTGGTCTCCCTGGCCCAGTTTGGGAGACCTGTCACCGAGGCAACCATGTAAATCCCTGCAGCTGCGGTATGCCGTGGAGAATTGTTTCTGAGAAGCAACTGGGATTCAAGTCCTGGCCTGCCCCCCTGTGGATGGAGGTTCGGGGCTTGTATTCATTTCCTGTGGCCACCATCACAAATCACCACAAACTTAGTGGCTGAAGACAGCACACATTTATTCTCTTCTAGTTGTGGAGGTCACAAGACTGAAATCAGTCTCACGGAGCTAAAGTTAAGATATGGGCGAAGGGACTTCCCTGGTGGTCCAGTGGTTAAGACTCTGCACTTCCACTGCAGGGGGCACGGGTTCGATCCCTGGTCAGGGAACTAAGAACCTGCATGCCGCGCGGCACGGCCAAAAAAATAAAATTAAAAAAAAAAAAAAGATATGGGTAGGGCTAGTCCTTCCAAGAGGCTCCAGAGGCAAATCCGTTTCCTTGCCTGTTCAGCTCCCAGAGGCCGCCTGCATCCCTCGGCTTGTGGCCCCTTCCTCCATCCTCAAAGCACATCACCCCAGGCTCTGCTTCTACCATCACATCACCTTCTCCTCTTCCGTGGTCAAATCTCCCTCTGCCTCCCTCTTTATAAAGACCCTTGTAGGATTACATTAGGGCCCCCTGGATCATCCAGGACAGTCCCCACAGCACAGGACCCTTAATTTAATCACACCTACAAAGACTCGCCGTTGGTTCTCTCTACCTGCAGCCTCTTAACACGACGTATTTCTCCCAGTGACTGCCCTGAGCCTCCCCCGGTCCTCGGTTTCAGCTGCTCTGGGAGAATGGTTGCCTCCCTTTTCGAGGGGTCACCCAGGGGTCCTTTAGGGCTTGTTTTAAGTACACAGTTAACTCTCAGCCCCGGCACCCTTGGCATTCATTGTGGGGGCCGTCCTGTGCACGATAGGGTGTTTGGCAGCATCCTCGACCTTTACCCATCCTCCCTCCCAGTCGTGACAACCAAAACTGTCTCCAGACATGGCCAGATGCCCACTGGGGGGCAGAACCGCCCACGGTTGAGAACCACTGAGTCAGGCCGTCCCAGACGTGCCCTCCAAAGACAGAGAGACCCCGTCAGCTGGAAACTGTCGGGTGGAATCACTATTCTTTTATTAAGCGCCTTTCAGCTGTGCCCACAACAAAGGTTGGGCCAGAGAAGGGCAGGCCGGGCAGAGGCACGGCACAGGCAAAGACTCGGAGGCTGGAAACCCGCGCAGGAAGCGTCAGGATCCTGGTGTTGCTGACGGTGGGGCATGGGATGCCCGGAGTCCCCAGCCAGGTTTGAGGAGGCGGGAAAGCATAGGCAGACCGGTTGAGTTAGCCTTCTGCCTCTGCCGGCAGCTCGTTGTCTGATCTTCCTCGAGGGGTGTCATTACCTTGCGCCTCAGTTTCCTCACCTGCAAAATGGAGAGTGTAATAACACCGACCTCACGGGGTTGTCGTTGAGAGAGTTAAATGAGTAGAACGATGAGCAGGAAAATAGCAAAAGCACCGTATAAACGCTTCCTGTTGTTATTCTGGTTATGATGGAGCCCAGCGCAGCATTGTTGCTCCAAGTTCAATGTCGCCTGTCTGTTGGCCATCAGAGGCTCCCACCTGCCTGCCTGCCACACCCCTGTCTGCATTTGTCACACATAGGGACTTTCCATACATGTATCAGGTTTGCATCAAGCAGGGGTCTCCCAGGTCGCAGGGTCTGGAGCCAGGTTTACAGCCCGGCGCTGCTGAGGCCCTCGGCCAAGCCCACTGCCCTTCCTCCTCTGTCGCTTCCTCTCTGTAATGGGAATTGCCCAGCTGGCTCCCCGGCGTCGGCGGGAGGGCCGGTGAGAAGAGTGGAGGGGAAAAGCCCTTCATAATCTGCAGAGCAGGGCGGGAAAAGCATATTTCAATTACCAGCTGTTCTGCCTGCTTCCGAGTGCCAGGCATGTGGTTCGTTGACTGGTGCTTTTCCTCGGACCCTGAGGTAACTCTGAGGCAGGTACTGTTTTTATGCCTGAGAGGTGCCCCGGCCATTTCCAGCATGCCCCTCAAAGATCCCCCCAAAACCCCCTCCGCACAGGTGGGAAGGACGCCTCTCTCCCCCAAGATCCATGATCTTTCCACATTTCCCTCCTTTAGGCTGGGCTCAGGTCACCTTTGGCCTTAAATCTGTAAGCCCTGGTTCCTGCCCGGCTCCAGCTGGAGCTTCTTGAAGGCAAGGGTGGGTTCTAGGTAACTTTGTCACCTCCCTGCCCCTTAGCTCAGTGTCTCAGACAACACCAGCCTGGATGGTTAGGAAGGGTGGGAAAGAAGAGAGAAAAGGAAGGAGGATGCAGAGAGCTAGCTGGGATGGATGGCGATGGTTCGGTTCATGAGCTCCTGGGGGTGAGCTAGACCTAGGCCAGTGCCGCTCTGCCACCTACCAGCTGTGGGCCCTCGGCTGATTATATTTTAAAAGCTGCCACACACTGAGTGCTCCCGGAGTGCCCAGTGTGATGCTGGGCTGTGGTGGGGGCATCATTGAGCAGCTCATACAAAGGGTGAAGCTGGGGTTGTTCCCTGGCGGTCCAGTGGTTAGGACTCCATGCTTTCACTGCCAAGGGCCCAGGTTCAGTCACTGGTCAGGGAACTAAGATCCCACAAGCCACGCAGCATGGCCAAAACCAAAAACGGGTGAAGCTGGCTATGATTCCTGCTCAGCTGGTACTGTTGTTATTCCTACCGACCCCTCTGAATCCTTGCATCCAGTCTCAGGGGTGGGCTTCATTAGTCCTACTTTACTGACATGGGGCGGAGGCCCAGAGAGGTTTAGCACCTCACACCAAGTCACGGAGTTGAGGGAGGGGCTGGGCTTGAGCCCAGATCTACGTGGCACAAAGCCTCCCGTGTCACTTGGCCTCAGTAAGCTTCGGCTTTCTCGTCTCGTCCGTCAAGTGGAGCTAACAGGGAACAGTTCTTAGAGCTTTCTGAGATGCTTTTCCCAGGTTATAATCCTCAAATTTGGCTCTAATAAAATTTTCCATTGATCTCTTAAAAAAAAAAATGGAGCTAACAACGACAGCCACCATAATAGTAATAACAATAACATTGTATTAGACCTTCCTAGGGCTGTCCTGAGCATTAGAGGAAACTGTGTGCGTAAAGCCCACACTTAGCACAGGGCAGTAGACTTTGCAGGGTTTGTAATTAAGCAGAATGGGGCAAGCGTGCAGGTGTTTATGAGGAAGTGCCCCAGGGATCAGCACCTGCAGAGGGGAGGGGGAGGAAGTGGTGGGGCAGGGGGGAGACATAGAGCACTGGAGCAGCCCAGGGATCGCCTCGGCTGGCCCCATGGGGGCTCTGGAGCAGAAGCGGTCCTTCAGTGTGGTTCTGAGTTAGGCCAACACGGCTGGGCCTTTATATCCCCCTCCATCAGCCTTTGGCTATGGGCCGCCCTGGGACTTGCAGCTGAGGGCATCCCTGAGGGACTGAAGGCTGCTGCAGTGGCCTCTCCAGGTTGCGTGGGGCTAGGGGAACAGGTCCTCCTCCAAGGGGATCTGCGTCCATCACACGGTACTTATGCATTGTTCAAAGACGGGGATATTGAATAGTATCCCCTGAGCTGAGAAGGAACTTTGAGATCGAAGAAAATGAAGTGGACAGCTCCATAAAGTCCAGTTACGAAGTTTATTGTGGGAACCTTACACATGGGTAGGACCCTGCGGACAGCGATCTGGAAGCATTTGCAGCTGCTCTCTGTGCTGCCAGAAGGGGCACAGGGGATTTAAAGGGGCCAAAGCTAAAGGTAGAATCTGACTTCTAAGGGGGAGGCACGTCTGCACCAGCAGGAGCCGGGTTTTTCCTTCTCCTGGGGGGACTCATAACCATTATTCCTCGTGGGCCGTGAACCATCTGTGTCAGCAAAAGTCATTCTTCCAGTTTTCAGAGGAAGGCTTAAAGTTAATCAGGAACTTATCTGGCTTGGGTGCGTTCCTCATGCGTAGGCTAGAGCTCTGTCATGGAGAAAGGGGAGGGGGTAGGACAGTGGGCCTAAGATGACCCTGACAAGACGGAGTCGGTGTGGTTCAGCCACACACCCATATATGCAGACAAATGCATACAGCTGCTGAGTCAGGGGCCCCAGAACCACCCCCGGGTTCAGTGATTCACTGGGGGGACCCACAGGCCTCAGCCTATAGTCATACTCATGTCATAATTTATTATAGCAGAAGGATACAGCACAGTCAGCAAAGGGATAAAGCACATGGGGTAAGTCCGGGGGAACCAGCGCCAGCTTCCAGAGTCCCCTCCCCTTGGAGTCACACGGGATGCATAACAAGGTGGGACATCACACATGAAATGCTCATTAGAGGGACGCTCATTAGAGACTCAGTGCCCAGGGTTTTTATTGGATGCTGGTCCCACAGGCACTGTCTGCCTGGCAGGCACCAAAATTCTACTCGCAGAAGGAAAGCAGGTGTTCAGCATAATGGTTTGGGCACCGGGAGCCCCTTTTATTGGTTAGGAATCTTAGAACCTTCCCAGCTGATTCGCAGACACCAGCCGAGGTTCAGCCTTGCGCGCAGGCCTTTCCGAGGAGAGCAGTCTCATGGTTAATTACCCTTTGTGCACAGCTGTGTATTAACAGAGAGAGAAAGAAAGAAGCTGTTGAAAGTAGGAAGGAGCAGGTCATGAAAGTCGAGAATGCGCTTGACCCTGTTGGGAATCCGTTAACCACAGCTGCTGCTCGTTACTCTGAGGACACTGACCCTGACCTTCCCTCTAGATGATAACCTTGCTCCTTTCGTCCATCCACAGCTGAGCCCGACTCCACCTTTGCCTGCGAGTCAAGTCTCCGAAAAGAAAGATTCTCACTTAAACTAGTGAGTGGCCCCGGGGGGAGCGGCACTGAGGGGATGGCCTGGGGCTTTAGCAAATGCACCACTGACCTCCAAGCCCCTCTGTGGGCTGGGCAAGCCGGAGAGCACAGCCTTGGCCTTCAAGGAGCAGTGGGACCTTGGGTGGGGCACGTTTCCCTCTGGGCCTTGGGTTCTTCTACATGGGGCCCCTCAGAAACCGCAGTCGGGTCCACCCATGAGCCCTGGCTCTGGTGCTTTCTGGCTGTGTGTCTGGGCAAGCGCCCGAAACCTGGGACGGCTGGGTTGGGTGCCCTCCCTTGGCCCTAGATGGAGGCCGTGTGAGTGGTTCAGAGCCAGTGCTCCTGAACCAGGCTCGCAGATGAGTGATAGCACCTGCTTGCTGAGAGCCTGTCCTGCGCCCAACCCTGGGCTAAGAGTTTCATAATCAAACCTGTGGGGTGGTTACTGTGTTTCCCATTTAACAGATGAGGAGATAAAGGCTCCATCGCTTGCCCAGGGACGCCCATTATGAAAATTGCTTTGTTCACTGCTGTATTGACAATGCCCAGAACAATACTAGGCACATAACAGGTGCTTTATAGAAAGAATGAGTGAATGGCAGAGCTGAGATTTGAACCCAGTTCTTTTTGACCCTGTGCCCTGAAGAACCCAGCTGTACTAGTTGTGTTTAATTAAAATATTTGGTTTGACTGCTTGGAAAAAAATGACCCAATGTTAGTTATGGCTTAAACAAGTATATTTTATTGCTTTTCCATTTAACAGTCTGGGGGCAGTGGTCCAGGGCCGATATGACAGTTCCATAAACCAGGGGCTTACTTTCCTTCTCTCTTGTTGCTCCAGGCCCCTCAATCTATAACGTTCATCTCATGGGCTGAGATGGCTGCTCCACCTCCTACCATCTCATCTGCATTCCAGCCAATTGGAAGAGGAAAAGAGGAAGGGGAGTGCCTGCCCTAGCCCTTTAAGGGCATAACCTGGAAGTTGCCCAGTCTCTTCTGCTCACGTCCCCATTGGCCAGAACTTGGTCATGTGGGCATTCCTCACTGCAAGGGAGACTGGGAAATGTAGTTTTTAGCTGAAGGGCATGTGTCTAGGGAAAACTTGTAGATCCTATTGTAAAAGAAAAGGAAAAAAAAAAAAAAAAAAGAAAAGGAACCTGGGCAGTGACTCAAAGTCTCTGATATATGTTCACATGGAGCACCCTAGGGAATTTGGTTCTGATGTGCAGGACTTGGGGAACCTGGGTTATTGCTGGCATTACCCTGGGGTAATCCATGGCCAGTGATGACCTTGGAGCCCTTGCCTAAGAGATTCCAGTGTGACAGCCTTTTCCCCTCTCCTCCTCCACTAGGATGCCAAGGACGGGCGCTTGTTCAACGAGCAGAACTTCTTCCAGCGGGCCGCCAAGCCTTTGCAAGGTATTCCTCAGGGAAGTGGGCAAGTGGGGGAAGAGTTGGGGGTACCGGCTTGGTCAAAACAACTGGCTTCTCCCTGAAGGTGTGGGAAGGGTGGGGATTAAATTAAAGGCCCAGGTTTGCTCCCATCACCCCTCGGGCCTCAGGCCCCAGAGGACAGACAGCGGACAATGGGCTGAGGCTGGCTTGTCATACTAGCTCTTGAGCGCCAAGTATTAAATTTTCACAAATATTGCAAGCCAGTTATTAAAACATAGCCATCGGACTTCCCTGGTTGTCCAGTGGGTAAAACTCCGTGCTCCCAATGCAGGGGGCCTGGGTTCAGTCCCTGGTCAGAGAACTAGATCCCGCATGCCACAACGAAGATCCTGCATGCTGCAACTAAGACCCAGCACAGCCAAATAAATAAATAAATCATTTTTAAAATAATAAAATTGCCCTGCAAGCTTTCAGTCATAGCCATCTTAAATAAATAAATAAAACATAGTCATCATAAATTTTATCAATTTACAGTCAAATTAAGAGCAAGGGTAATAAATACTCAAAGCTCATCCCTTCCTAATTATTTGTCTACATTTTCTATCATCTAGACTTTTTTTTTTTTTTGGCCACGCCTCTTGGCATGTGGGATCTTAGTTCCCCGACCAGGAATTGAACCCATGCCCCCTGCAGTGGAAGCGCAGAGTCCTAACCACTGGACCGCCAGGGAAGTCCCTACTATCTATATTCTTGAGGTTATTTACATTCACTGTATCTGTGTGGTGGAAATACCATGTAAGGGCACACTACTGCCTCTCTTTCCACCTCAGTCTTCCATGATACCACATTGGTAGCTTGAAACTGGCCATACTGGGAAGTATTTACACCACAGAAGTCAGCAAACACGACAGATCAAGGCTATCTTTCCCCAGACAACCAGCTGTTAAACTTTTATCAGCACACCGCTGGATCTGTACCATCCAACTGAGATCCTGGAAGGTGGGCGGACATGTAGTGACACCTTGACCAGTTTAGACACTCTCCAATCTCATTAGCTCTACATGGGAATTCAGAGGTTACGCTGTCGCTCTTACCGCTTCCACTCACTCCAGATTTGTCAGTGCTTTCTCCCATGTTCACACCCCCTATCGTCACCCCCCTCGCTGTCATGCACCCACAGAGGCGACATCACCAACCAGGAGACCCAGTGTGTGGCCTGGGCTCGGGTGCGCTCTGCTTCTGGTCTGGGAATGGGCTGCTGTCCGTTGTGGGTGCAGGGCCAGGTGGGCCCTAACCTGTCAGGCCCCTGCCTCCCACAGTGAACAAGTGGAAAAAGCTGCACTCGATCCCCCAGCTGGCCATCCCCACCTGCGTCGGTTTTGGCATTCACCAGAACAAGTACAGGTGAGTCACTTCACTTGCCACTCGCCTCACTGGCCCCTTCCTTTCTCTCCCTGTCACATGCCCAGGTGTGGCTGGGACCCTGGAGCCACTGGCCAGATAGTTGCTTCCTTCCTTCCCCCAGCCTTGAGGCAGGCTGGTCCCCCACCAATCCGAACCCTTCATCTCACCCAGGACCGGGATCTGGTAGCCCCCAGCCACACCCCATCCTTGGTGGCTTGTATTCCATCCCCTCCCCTGGTCATCTCTCCCACTTGCTGGGACACTCATGTCTTCCAGGTTCTTGGTGTTCCCCATCCTGGGGAGGAGCCTTCAGTCAATCCTGGATGACTACCCGAAGCATGTGATGTCAGTGAGCTCTGTGTTCCAGATGGCCTGCCGGCTGGTAAGTCCCTGAAAGTTGCAGGCTCCCATCCAGAGGATGGCCCCCCGGGTCCTAGTTTATCCGTCTGTTTGCTCATTGACACGTTCAGCCCACACCTCCCTCTGCTGGGCACTGGGGCGAGCACGGTGACCAACACAGCTGAACACCAGGCTGTTAGAACCAGAGTGATAAGTGGGACTTCCCTGGCGGTCCAGTGGTTAAGACTCTGCACTTCCAGTGCAGGGGGCGCGGGTTCAATCCCTGGTTGAGGCACTAAGATCCTGCATGCCATGCAACGCGGCCAGAAAAAAAAAACAGAGTGATAAGTATTGTCAGGAGACCGTAGCAGTTGGAGGAAGGGTCCCAGCCTAAATTGAGGGGTTCAGTTGAACTTCCTGGTAGAGGTCATTTCTAAGTCAAGAGTGGGATATAGCAAGGTGCTGGGTAGAGTAGGAGTGGAGATGCATGGGAGAACATTCCAGGCCAAGGATATAGCTTAGGCAAAGGCTGGTGTGGGAGAGAGAGCACAAGACTTTTGTTCATTCATTCCTTCCTTCATCCATCATTTCATTAAATATTTATCAGGTCCCTGCTGGGAATCAGACACTGTCCCAGGGGCTGAGAGTACCGTGGGGGGCAGCACAGTCATGGTTTTTATGTCTAGTGGGAGAGGATGATATTAAATCACAGTTGCACAAATTTTGAAAAGTGCTTTGACTAGAAGTGATGGAGAATAAGAGGACCCAGTGTAAATTGCTGGAGGGATGGAAGTGGCAAGGGAGTGACACATCAGGTGAGTCCCGAAGGTCATTACGCTCAGAGTGTCTGCAGTGTGACGTGTAGAGGGGAAAGGTAACAGCTGAGGTTGGTGTGGAGAGCTCAGCAGTGACCAGATCACGCAGGACCTTGAACACCAACCTGGGGGACCGGGACTCTGTCCCGAGGGCGCTGGGGAGCCACGCGAGGATTGGGAATAGGGGAAGGGCAGGGTCAGCTCTGGGTGTAGAAAGACCCTGTGGGCAGTGTGGGGATGGGCCGGAGGGGTGAGATGGAGGCTGGGTGAGGTCAGCACAGAGAGGACCAGGCCTGAGGAGGAGCTGGGCTGTGGGGATGGAGAGTTTGAACAAGCAGAATTGGTGGGCAGTAGAGCCTTGGAGTCGACGGGGGCTTGGGTTGTAATCAAGATGTAAGGAGTACCTGGGCAGTTCAATATATGAGCTCAATGGAAAAGTCAGAGCTAGAGATCAGAATATAAATTACTTAGCTAAATGTATTTCTGCTCCCTAGGGCAAATGAGAAAAAACTTCTTTGATGTACATGAGTGCTGGGTTTTCTTTCTTGCGGGGGGTCAATAAGTAACCAGCTTCTTCCCCTCCTGAGATCAGCTAAGAGATAGACATAAGAGGTCAATGGAAAACCAAATATCAGCTTTAATGCTGAATTTTTCAAAAACCTGATTAGAAGACATGCTGAGGTGTGCTGTCAGGGTGGGCTTCCTGATGCTTCACTTAGGAGTAGTCAGGCTTGGACCACCGCCGCCGCCACCACAAGCAGCACCACGTGACCCCAGGCCCGACAGTGGGGGTTCCCTCCGGAGCTTTGCATCAGAGCCTCTTTGTGTTAGCCTGCTGCTCACGGAGACACTTGCTTTCTTCCCCGCAGCTGGATGCCCTGGAGTTCCTCCATGAGAATGAGTATGTTCACGGCAACGTGACAGCTGAGAATATCTTTGTGAATCCAGAGGACTTGTGCCAGGTAATAGCCAGGCCCTCCTCCATCCTGGGGGCGCTCTGGGCTCAGGATCTCACCTGTCTCAAAACCTGCGTTCATTTCACAATGCTTATTGCAGACAAAGAATTGCTATCCATCATGTGTAAAGAGTTCCTTCAAATAAATAAGAAGAGATAAGTGACTTAGTAGGAAAATAGACAAAGGATAGGAAAAGCAGTTCGTAGAAAAAGAAATCCACATGTTAAGTGTATGAAAAGATGCTTAACCTCCCGAATAGTCACAGCAATTACTCTTAAAATACACTATTTTTACCCTTTGGGTGGACAAAATTAAAAAGAAAAATAATATCTCCTGCTGATAAGGATGTAAGGAACTAGGAATTCTTTACGTACTATTGGAAGTATGAAATGGGCAGCCTTTTTGGAAGGTAATTTGAACATAGCAGTCAAAATTCAACTGCATATGTTTTTTGATCTACTGGGTCCACTTTTAGGAACGTATCTTATCCATATACTCGAAGATACATGTACAAAATGTTCCTGACAACACTGATCGTGACAGTAAAATTGGAAAACCTCAAATACATACTCCCAGTAGAGTACTAATTAGTATTTTAAAGTAAATTCTAATTACTCCTGCTAATGACAGAAACCCAATTTAACATGCCTTAAGCAAAAACGAAAGAGGAAAAAAAGTTTAAAAAGGGCCAAGTGCAATTTATTGCTCCATGGAGTGGAAAAATCTAGGACTTCACTGGCTTCAAGCATGGCTGAATCTAAGAACTCAGACCCAGTCATTGGGAAGCTGGGTCTTCCGTTTCTGGGCTCTTCTTGTGTTTGCATTGCTCATAATCAGGCAAAATGTCTTCCCTGTGGTGACAAAATAACCACCAGCAAATGAGGCTCAAATCCCCTCAGTTTAGCAACCCCAGTGGAAATAGATCAGGTGAGCCCCACCTCAGACACATGGACTGAGAATTGGAGAGGGGTGATCCCAGAGAAAAACCCTGGAACCATAGTAGTCAGAGCTCTCTAAAGAGACAGAACCAATAGAATGTGTATGTGTGTGTGTGTGTGTGTGCGTATATATATAAGGGAGAGAGAGAAAGAGATTTATTATAAGGAGCTGCCCCAAACAATTATGGAAGCTGATCTAGGGACCTCGATCTGCAGTCGGCAGGCTGGAGACCGGGAGAGCTGATAATGTGTCTCGTCAGATCCAAAGGCCTGGAAACTAGAAGAGGTGATTGTGTGATTTCCAGTCTGAAAGCTGGCAGGCCCGAGACCCAAGAAGAGCCAATATTTCTGTTCAAATCTAAAGGCAAGAGAAGGCTGATGTTCGGCTCACGTGGTCAGGCAGGAGGCATTCATTCCCTTTCACTCAGCCTTTGTGTTCTATTCAGCTGATTGGGTGAGGCCCAAGCACACTAGAGAGGGCAGTCTGTTTTATTCAGCCTACTGATTTAAATATTCATCTCATCCAGATACACCCTCACAGACACACCCAGAATAACCTTTGGCTACATGTCTGGGTACCCTGTGGCCCAGTCAGGCTGACACATAAAGTTAACCATCACAAACTGTGACCAGAAGAAAAAGATGTAGGTCTCACATGGACAAAGCCAACAGTTGTCTACTCTCCATTCGGCAGAATAAGATGCAGCCATTAGGGACTTCCCTGGTGGCGCAGTGGTTAAGAATCCGCCTGCCAATGCAGGGGACACGGGTTTGAGCCCTGGTCCGGGAAGATCCCACATGCCGTGGAGCAGTTAAGCCTGTGTGCCACAACTACTGAGCCTGCGTGCCTAGAGCCCGTGCTCTGCAACAAGAGAAGCCACTGCAGTGAGAAGCCGTGCGCTACAGTGAAGAGTAGCCCCCGCTCGCCACAACTAGAGAGAAAGCCCGCGCGCAACGAAGACCCAACGCAGACATTAATTAATTAATTAAATTTTTTTTAAAATGCAGCCATTAAAAAGCTGATGTGGCTAACTTTGTGTGTCTAGTAGATAAGGGCTTTTTGTTTTAAACTCAGTTAAGCCTCCTAACGGCCCTGCAAGGTGAGGACTGTCATATCTTCATTTTACAAATGGAGAAATCAAAGCACAGAGACGTTTCATAATTTGTCCAAAGTTGTATGGCCACTAAAGGGCCAAGCTGGCATTGGAACCTGGTCTGTCTGGCTCTAGAGTCAATACACTGTTGAAGTGCAGTAAGCTGTGTGTCCAGCAGGAGGTAGAGTGTGATCCATGTGTGGGAAACTAGAGCCCCCTCCCGTACCACATGTGTTTACTGATTATTTAAAGAAAATGATTTGAAATAATGCATAAGAATCTATATTAGTGGTTACTTCTGGACAGTGGGTTTAGGGGGGCTGAGCAGTGATGGGGATAGTTGGTTTGTGTTCTTTTCACACCCTTGTGTACTGTTTGGCATTATGTTTCAAATTGCACCCACGATTGAAATCTCTGACTCCAGAATCCAAGCTCCTAACCTTCAAACTGTATGGCTTCTCCCCACGTCCACACAGGTGACCCTGGCAGGCTATGGCTTCACCTTCCGCTATTCGCCAGGTGGCAGACACGTGGCGTACAACGAAGGCAGCAGGAGCCCACATGAGGGGGACCTTGAGTTCATTAGCATGGACCTGCACAAGGGATGTGGTAAGAGGCCAGAGAAGGGATTCAGGACCATGGAGACATGCTTCTCGGACAAGGGCCGTTGTAGGTTTTCACAGCCACGGACAGCAGATGGCCAAACACAGGAGTCAGGCTGAGCCAGGGAGCCACGGTAGGGATTCAGGACCATGGATAGCGCCCACACACATGAGGTCATCGTGGGGCAGTAGTCCAGCGCCAAGGGCAGTGAGCAGTTGACTGCAAGGAAGCCCTGCGGCTCCAGAGGTTCACGTTCAGGATCTCTGTAGACTTGGAACGTGAGAGTTGTCCAGGAGTCATCTAGGAGGGGCTGTTGAGTAAGCAGTTGGCTGTCCACGTCAGCAGTACAGGAGCGAGGTCTGGATGGAGACTCAGATGTCAGCAGTATCTCAGGAGTTGTCAGTTGAAGCCCAGGGATGGGAATGAAATTATCCAAGGAAGGTGTATGGGGAGAGAAGAGAACACTTTGAGAAGAAGATTCCTTGAGGAGGTCTCGGCCTCTCCTTTCCCAACCCCTTGATATGACCATCCATGTACCTGCCCGCACCCTCCCACTACACTAAGCTCCCCCGGGGAAGTGATGGTACCTGTGCCTCCAGCACCAAAGGGCAAAGGTCTGGCACAGTCAACTCTCACTGTTTGTTGAATGCTTATATGGAGTGTTGTCTACATCGTGTGATTTAGGAAGCATGAGAAAAATCATGCTGCTGTCTCCTTTGCCTTCCCTTACTGAGTGAGGCTGAGTTCAGTGCCCATCGTTCCGCGTTCCCTCATGCGCTGTTCTGTCTCCTCTATAACCCAGATGATCCCACGCTATAACTGTCTCTCCACTGGACTGTCAAGGGCTGGGACCCAACCAGGCTCTTATCTGTGTTTTAAGAATGTGGGAAGGGGCCTGGCACACAGGGCTCTGAGGACTCATTGAATAAATAGGTGCATGAATGAAAGACAAGTAGATGAGGGAGTGAGCTAGTGAAAGCGGGGATGAAGGGATGGCTGAGGGAGTGGATGAGTAATCGAGAGACCCATGAGGGACTGAGGGTAGGTGAGTGAGAAGTGAATGAACAGATGAGAGCCTGTATGTTTGGGTGAGTGTGTGAGCCCATGCTTGAGTCCGTGAGAGAAAGGGGGGGGGCGTGTCAGTGAGCAGGACATCTGGACTGAGCCGCCACCTCCTCCCCTCCCGCCCCAGGGCCCTCCCGCCGCAGTGACCTCCAGACCCTGGGCTACTGTCTGCTGAAGTGGCTCTATGGGACCCTGCCATGGACGAACTGCCTTCCCAACACCGAGGATATCATGAAGCTGAAACAGAAGTGAGTCTGGGGGTCAGCAGAGCCCATCACTGCCCAGCACCCCTGCAGGGGGGACTGAAGCTCAGAACCCAATAGGGAACAGAAAAGAGGGGGAGGCGGCATCTGGCAGGGTCAGGGCCTCTGCAGTTCTCGGGAATCTGCTCTACCATCCATTCCAGCAGACAGGAGCGTGGGGATCTGGAGCCACACTGCCTGGGGTCAGACTCCAGCCCCACTGCTGCAGGGTGTTGGGTGAGCAGCTTAACCTCCACAAGCCTCAGTGTCCTCCGTCAGAAGGGATCCTATTAGCACCCACCTCAGGGGGCTGTGGAAGGATTCGGGGGAGTCAGGTACGCAGCACTCAGCACAGAGCCTGGCCTGTAGAAAATGCTCACAGTGTACAGGACACCATGAGTCATTCACTCCCACGGGGACCCACAGGCAACCTGAACATTTTGGCCTGGGCCCTGCCTCGGCATCTGGCAACAGTGGCTTCTTTTACATGCTTCCTTCACCTCTGCATGTAAAAGCGCCGGGTCCTGCTGGTTCTGTTTTAGATGCTCAGCACCAAGGACAGAGGGCACCTCGGTGCCAAGGGAGGTGCTGCTGAGTGCGCGGTTCAGCACCAAGGACAGAGGGCAGCTGGGCTCAGAGGGAAGCAAGCACAGGGGCTTCGGTCTTCAGCACCAAGGACAGTAGACGGCTAGATACAGGGAAGCTCTGCAGGTCCACACGTTGGGATTCAAACTCTGGTATAGACTTGGGGCATGAGAGTTGCCCCAAGAGGAGTCATCCAGGAGGGGCCATCCAGGAGATGGTTGGCTCTCCCATCTGAAGTGCAGGAATGAAGTCCAAACGGAGCCTTAGACCCCAGCAATGTCTCAGGAATTGTCAGCAGAGGCCCTGGGAGAGGATGAGAGATTATCCAGGCAAAGTGTGCAGAGTGGGAAGAGGGAAAACTCTCCAGTGAACAGCATTGAGTCTGTCGTACTTTTCAGTTCTCAGTATGCTGTGTTGTTGGTTCCTGTTGAGCCTCTGTCTCGTTTTATTTTGCCCCCTCTTTTTTTTTTTTTTTTTTTTTTTTTTTTTTTTTTTTTTTTTTTTATGCGTTACGCGGGCCTCTCACCGTTGTGGCCTCTCCCGTTGCGGAGGACAGGCTCCGGACGCGCAGGCTCAGCGGCCATGGCTCACGGGCCCAGCCGCTCCGCGGCATGTGGGATCCTCCCAGACCGGGGCACGAACCCGCGTCCCCTGCATCGGCAGGCGGACTCTCAACCACTGCGCCACCAGGGAAGCCCTTGCCCCCTCTTAATTATCCCCCAGCTTCCTTCTCTCAACTGTGGACACACATACTTGCTGAATATATGTCCTACCGATATGCTTGCGTAAATGTACTTGTATCCTTAAACTTGCATGACGGTGGTGGCACTGTGTGTATTTGACTTGCATAAATGGTATTCTGTTCTGAATCTCACCTGTTTCTGGCTTTTTTCACTCAACACTTTAACCCCATCATGACACGTGCATCAACTTTACTGCTTCTGACTACTGCTTTCAAATAAGTTTGTATAGACACGTCTATGTCCTTAAACAACATATGATGAGTGTATTTAACTTGCATAAATGGTACTGTGCTCTAAATTTCATTCTCTTTCTTTCTTTCACTCAATGCTTTATTTTTTAAACTTTACATTGTTAAAGAAGCTCAGTGCTTCTCCTCAGTTAATTTTAGGTGTAGCTGTGTCCTTGAAAAATACGTTGTGTTTGAAATGTGTTATGTTTGATTTATGCTGATCGAATGCACACCCAGATGCCATGCCCCAAATCTCACCCTCCTTCAGGTTTCGGCTTAGTCGTCAGTCCCCGGGGAGCCCTTCCCTCGCCCCCACTGCATCAGGTCTCCTGCTTGTTCACGCTCAGAGGAAGGGACGCCTGTCACGTTGGCCTGCCCGTAATGACCTGTTCAAGGCTGACCTTTATTGTATACTTTCCTGTGCCGGGCAGTGCGCCCAGTGCTCCCCTGTGTCATCCTCAGAGCAGCTCTGAGGTAAGTGCTCTCATGATCTGAAAGCACAGAGAGCTTAGGTAATCAGCCCAGGTCACACAGCTGATTAGAGTTGCTCCCAGGTCATTTGACTCCAGAGGAGGCCCTTTCACCTGGAAGCTAGTGTCTCCCAAGTATGGGCGGCCCATCGCACGTGGCTTGGTGGTGTTTGGTTGTTACCATCCTTCACTCACCAAATACTCAGTGAGCACCTCCCATGCACCAAGCTCTATTCCAGGGCCTGGGGATACAGGAGTAACTAAGGACAAACATCCCTGCCCTCAGGGAACTCGCATTCTAATGGGGGAGATAGACAGTACAGAGATCGTGAAACACACAGCACGGCAGAGGTCAGGCGGTGGGGGCCATCAGCTCGGAACCCTGGGTAGCCATCAGGGGGGCTGTCAGGGTGTGGGCATGCCTGCTCTTTTAGATTTAAAGGCCAGGGCAGGTCTCATGGCAGTTGTGACAGATGAATCACCTCCAGAAAGGCAGTGAGGCAAGTAGGAGGTCCCACTTCGGTGCTAATAGGCCCCAACATCTCTGCTGAAGGATGAAGAGACAGAGAAAGAGAGAGCAGCCTTCAGCTCCCAGGTTTCCTCTGCATCAGAACCTGCCAGAACATGAGCCCATTTCCCTGCTTTCTTCATTTCTTTCTGCACTTATTTTCTGGTTTTCCAGTAGTTTTCCATTTTTGCATTGAAGTCAGGTGAAAACGAGTCACAGAATTAGCAACACAAGTAGTCGGAGCCCACAGCCCAGCCGCTAAAGCGGTTAAGTGAGGCTGAAGTTTGTGAACTGCTCCTTGAAGCGCTCTGCTGTGTTAGTGACGAGGCTGAGTTGCTCTTACGAGGAGACCCCGAAAGACTGCGGCCCAAACGAGGTAGATCTTTACTTCCTTCTCACTAACAGCCCCAAGGTAGGAGGCCAAGGGTTGTGGGGTACCTCAGCCCCCCTCATACTGGGTGTGAGCTCTAGTGCCACTGACACCCGTTGCTTTTAGAGGGCAGGACCGGAATTGACATGTCTCTTGGTCACGTGGCCACCCCAAGCTGCAGTGGGGGCTGGGAAATGTCTCCAGCCTGTGGCTGCCGACCCCTGGGATTCTGCCATCACAGTGACACTGGGCGCCAGGTAGCGGACTCCTCCGCAGTGCCCCCTTTAGTCGGATTTCTCTGAAGGCAGGGACCGCGTCAGCTCTCTTGTCACTGTGTCGTTCGCAGTACAGCGCTTGGCACGTTGTGGGTGCTCATGAGATAGTTGCAGGATGGATGAACGACTAAGGAAAGAAGGCGTGAACCTTCTTCACACCCAGGCCTGGGCTCCCGTGTGGGCACACGGGTCAGGCAGAGGCAGCCCCAGCCTTGGAGGTTCCCAGGCCGGGAGGAGACGCGCAGGCAGGAAGTGAGCGGTGCCTGTGAGGGTGGAGGCAGCCCCGGGGCATTTTGGGAGCAGAGGGGAGGCACGTGACCTGGCCTCGGGCCCCTGGGAGCACTTACCCAAGAGACGCCTGACCCGGTCTGCCGAGGAGTTTCCCAGGTGGACAAAGGGGAGGCAAGATTTCTGGATAGACAGCATGTCACATGTGTGAACTCTCTGTTCGTTCATTCGTGCATTCTGAACCTGCTTCCTGAGGCTCCACTGGGTTGGATCCTCCCTCCCCCTACCTCCTCTAACTCCTAAGAACAGTCGTATCTCCCTTTTCACCGCTCTCCCACCTTCCCCTTCACAGGAGTTAAACAAATGTGACTGTGACATGCTTCACTAAGAGGCTCTGCCCTTGCCAAGTAGGACGCAGAGTAAATAAAATAGGTCTTAGTAATCACTTTCTTATCAATGACTTCAGAATAAGTAAGAGTTCCTTCCAGAACCCCAGACCCCAGCCACAATCACAGAGGGAGGGCGGGGAACATGAAGATACTCCACAGGGAGCATCGGTGGTGATGGTGGGACTCACTCTAAACACCACCAGCCCAGCCTCTGTCGGTTGACTTGAGGCAGTAACCAAAGGGCCCACAAGGGGGCAGTGTTGCCACATGCACGTTTTCCGGAGCCCTAGCCTGTCCTCTCCGACGTCTTACTGGTGTGCGTGGCTTTTTTCCATTCACTCAGCAAATATGTATTCATTTTTTTTGAAAGTTCTAGTTCATGACACAATGAATGAATAAAAGAAAGAGGAGAGGCAATTTGATTCCCCATGGCTTTCTGTTGTGCAAGGCCCCCAGCAGGGAAAGCACAGACTCTGGTTGCAGTTGGTCCCTGCTCTCAAGGCTGCCACTGGGCGGGGAGGTCCCACGAACACAGTGACAGCCTGTGATGGGAGAATTGCTCACACAATTTACAATGTCCTGAGGCTGGCACAGCCCGTTTCTGCCATCACTCGCTCGCTCAATCATTTACCACATACACCCTGAGGCTGCTGGGGAGAGACAAGGGTCAGACCCAGCCCTTCTTGTGCACATATGAGAGTTGCTGTAGGGGATCCGTGGACCTATGCGCAGGGTGTGCAGACACTCGGCAGGGATCTGTTTCCCCAACCTGCAGGGGTCCAGGGGAAGCTTCCACGGTACCAGCCCTCAAGCCATGTCCAGAAGGGAGAGCAGCCACTCACGGGGGGTCAAGGTGGGGAAAGGCTGCCAAAGGCAGAGGAGCAATATGTATAGAGGCCAGGGGATGTGGGTGGATGTGTGACCTGGTTGGGCTAGGAGTTTGGTGTGACTGGAGTATGAGATGGAGGGAGGAAGCCAGGGAGGCAAAGCCACAGGGGCTGGTGTCTTTGCTGCCAGAGGTTTCCCAACAGGGCACTGGGGAACCACAGGAGGGCTGCGAGCAGGGAGGGGCAGGGTCCACTCTGGGCATAGAAAGACTCTCTGGGGCTGTAGGGGGGTTGCATGGAAAGCTAGGGAGGAGGCTGGGGTCCAGGGAGAAAGGGTGAGGCCTGAGCTGGGCTTAGAGCCATGGACAGAGCGGGGAATGGGGCAGAAAGTGCTAGGGAGCAGGAGGGTGGGGCCTGGGGACTTGTGGGCTATGGGGCGGGGAAGGGGAGGACAGCACCCCATGCCTGGGTGGACAGTGGGGAGCCAGCCCGGTGGTGCAGGCCAGAGGAGGATACAGGAGGCCAGGACTCTGAGGATGGAGCCAAGGAAGTGGATGAACTTTCATTTCTCTTTCTTGCTTTTTTTTTTTAATTGAGGTAGGTTTACAATAGCATGTTAGTTTTTTTTTTTTTAATTTATTTTATTTATTTATTTTTGACTGCGTTGGGTCTTTGTGGCCGCATGCGGGCTTTTTCTAGTTGCGGAGAGCAGGGCTACTCCTCGTTGCGGTGTGCGGGCTTCTCATTGCGGTGGCTTCTCTTGTTGCGGAGCACGGGCTCTAGGTGCGCGGGCTTCAGTAGTTGTGGCACGAGGGCTCAGCTGTCGTGGCTCACAGGCTCTAGAGCGCAGGCTCAATATTTGTGGCGCACGGGCTTAGTTGCTCCGTGGCATGTGGGATCTTCCCGGACCAGGGCTCGAACCCGTGTCTCCTGCATTGGCAGGAGGGTTCTTAACCGCTGTGCCACCAGGAAGGTCCCCAGCATGTTAGTTTCATTATACAGCACAGTAATTCAGTTATATGTATATGGATATATATATGAATATATATATATATTCTATTTCAGATTCTTTTCCCTTATAGATGATTACAAAATATTGAGTAGAGTTTCTTGTGCTATACAGTAGGTCCTTGTTGGTTATCTATTTTATCTATACTAGTGTGTATACGTTAATCCCAACCTCCTAGTTTGTCCCTCCGCCGCAACTTTCATTTTTCTTGAGTGGTCCAAGAGGATGTGTGTGTGTCTGTGTGTGTGTGTGTCTGTGTATTTATACATGTATATGTATACAAATACGTGTGTGGATAGACAGATAGATAGTTTATCCTCATTATTCACAGATTCTGTATTTGTGAGTTGACCTCTTCACTAAAATGTATCTGTAACCCCAAAATCAATACTTTGAATGGCTTTCAAAGTCATTCTCAGACACGCAGAGTGGAGAAAATTGAGTTGCCCGATGCACGTGATCCTACCCGAGGCTGAACAAGGCGACACTCTGCCTTCTTGTTTCAGCTCACAAGTGTCCTTCATGTGGTCTGTTTAGTGCCACATTTTCCACACTTTTATGCTTTGGCGGGGGTGGATTTTGCTGTTTAAAATGGCCCCAAGCATAGTGATGAAGTGCTAAGCGCAAGGAAATACGTGTGTGAGATGAGCATCCTTCAGTGCTGTTGGACCAGAGATCCATGTGAATGGATCAACATTATATTAAATAAGATGTCTTTAGGCACACAGGTAAAACCAGGTGATGTATTGATCAGTTGGTAAAAATGTTGCGATTGGAAGCTGTGCTTCTGGTAAACTCCTGGCTCAGAATTGGCTCCTTCAGTGTCTAAGTCCTAACTACCGTGAATAATGAGAACTAGGGCACATCTACTAGACATCCTGTTTCAGAAGGTTGCTCTCCTTCCCTAAAAGGCCTTTCACATGTACCTCTGTCCTCTCAGGTTTCTTGACAACCCAGAAGGCCTCGTGGGACAGTGCAGTCACTGGATCAATACCTCAGGTATGTCCCAAGGGGAGGGAGCAGGCAGGGGCCTTGGAGGGACCCGGGGCTCAGGCCCATCCCGGGGATGCCTCTCTTTACACCAGTCTATTTTCCTTCTTTGAGTTTTCCAAATCACACATGTATTTGTGCCCCTTGCAGAAAGACAGAAATCTTCCCCCAAATTTCAGAAGTGTGTCTGGACAATAATAACAGCAACACACAAACACATGCAGGTTTACACACACATAATGTGTGGGGTTTTTTAATGGAATCATATTACGTATATTGGTCTCGGACTTACTTTTTCATTTAAGAAGGTGATACCTTAGAGACTTCTGTGTCAATACCTGTAGAATTTTATGGGGTTTTTTTTTTTAATTGTGGTATAATACACTTAACGTCAGTTAAAACTACAGTTCTGACTCATTAGTCCTGAAATCCGTTTAACAGGTCAAAAACAGGATTTTTAAAAATTAAAAAACAGAAAAATACGAATGCCTTACAGAAGTTAAGGAAATGCCGTATTTTCAGTGATACATATTTATACTGATATATATGTATGTGAGTAATGGGTTATAATTAGAAATACATCTTGGGGCTTCCCTGGTGGCGCAGTGGTTGAGAGTCTGCCTGCCGATGCAGGGGACACGGGTTCGTGCCCCGGTCTGGGAGGATCCCACATGCCGCGGAGCGGCTGGGCCCGTGAGCCATGGCCGCTGGGCCTGCGCGTCCGGAGCCTGTCCTCCGCAGCGGGAGGGGCCACAGCAGTGAGAGGCCCGCGTAACGCATAAAAAAAAAAAAAAAAAAAAAAAGAAATACATCTTATATTTGTATTTTATATTATAAAATGTATTTCTAATTATATCTCTATTTCTGTCTTATTTATAATTTCATTTGTTTTTTTGTTTTTAGATTCCACATATAAGCAATATCATATGATATTTGTCTTTCTCTGTCTGGCTTACTTCACTTAGCTTGATAATCCATGTTGCTGCAAATGGCATTATCTCATTCTTTTTTTGGCTGAGTAATATTCCAGTGTGTATATATATATATATATATATATATATATATATATATATATGCCACGTCTTCTTTATTCTTTATTCTTTTTTTGGCTGAGTAATATTCCAGTGTGTGTATATATATATATATATATATATATATGCGACGTCTTCTTTATTCTTTATTCTTTTTTTGGCTGAGTAATATTCCAGTGTGTATATATATATATATATATATATGCCACGTCTTCTTTATTCTTTATTCTTTTTTTGGCTGAGTAATATTCCAGTGTGTATATATATATATATATATATATATGCCACGTCTTCTTTATTCTTTATTCTTTTTTTGGCTGAGTAATATTCCAGTGT